>NC_056742.1:129410326-129762826 GCF_019279795.1 Protopterus annectens | reverse complement strand
GAAGCCCGTGAGCCCCCTAATGGAAACAGTGGGACTGAGGTCCCAACCCATGATAAGTCACCACTGCACATTCGTGGCCCCAAAGGAAGCTATGTTGGGGGTTGGGTAGGAGGGGCAGGCTGACCCTCTAGATGTGCCATGCAGCCCTCAAGTTGGCATAGTAGATCTCTGAACTCCCTGCAGAGATTGCTACGCACCAGACCCCAGACCTGATGACAGATGACAGTATCCTGTCCGCACCCACTCCCGAGGGGGGGGGGGCGAGCCCCATCCCCTGAGGCGGTTCCACCCGAAGGTGGTGCAGGACAAGCAGATGAGGAGGTCCCATGGTGGGCCACATATGTGCTGGTGCCAGATTTCCAAAAACAAAGTAATCAGATCCACAACCTTCTCATCTAGGTCAGTCTGTGACACAGACTGACCTAGATGAGAAGGTTGTGGATCTGATTACTTTGTTTTTGGAAATCATACTCCAGAATAATATTTTTGTATTTGGAGAAGAGATATATATATACAAAAAGATGGCGTAGCTATGGGCACTTCGTGTGCCAATAGCTACGCCAATCTGGTTATGGCTGATTGGGAACAGGAGATGCTATTAGTTAATGAGATGTTTTGTACATATGTTGGTTTCTACCGAAGGTTTGTAGACGACCTCTTCATGGTTTGGAGAGGTAATGAATTGTTACTACAGGAATTTGTTAATAACATGAATGAAATGACAACATTCCTTAAATTCACATTGAATTACTCAAGTAATAATATAGCATTCCTGGATGTTAGCATAACCAGGTTGGAGAATGGCCTTCTGAATACTTGTATTTACAGGAAACCATGTTATCGTAATAATATGTTACATCGGCATAGCATGCACCCTAGGTTTGTTTTTAACAATGTCCTAAAAGGACAATTAATGAGAGCATCAAGACTCAACCCGACCACCTTAGGGTATACTCAAGAGATTTTAGAATTGAAAAGGAAGTTCTTAGATAGATCTTATCCAGAGGTTGATATAGATCAAAATATAGAAATGGTCCACCACCTTAGGAATAATAGAGCGAGACCATACTTTTCAGAAAGGCATCAACAAGATGTAGGTAGTGCTTTGATAAAACAGGATGAACTGAGGTTATCTTTGTTTTATACTAGGGATGTAAAAGAAATTGAGAATATTATAGGAAAGTACTGGGAAATTCTTACTCTTGATGAGGAAATTCATGAAGTAGTGGGTGAGCACCCTAAATTTGTTTATAAGAACAAGCCCAATTTGAGACGCAAGTTATGTTTTAGACCTATTGTAAGGAATATAGATCCTATAGGAAATGGGTTTAATACATATCCTTGTAACCATTGTAATCAATGTAAGTTTATAGATGAAGGCACTGATTTTATCCACCCGATAACAAAAGTTAAGTTTGAGTTTAAGACAAGAACCTGTTGTCAGAGCACATGTGTTGTATACATGGCCAAATGCATCTCATGTGATGCGTTCTATATTGGAAAAACATATAGATCACTAAGAGAACGCATACGCGACCACATATATCATATACGATTAGGATCAACAAGTTATGCATTAGCCAAACATGTTATGGCCATGGGGCCTGACCATTATTTTGGTTTTAGAGCTATACAGGTTATCAAACCTAATGTTAGAGGAGGTGATATAGATAATTTCCTCCAAGAATCTGAGCTTAGATGGATCATTAGGCTCAGGGCAGATCGATTCCCTGGTCTTAATGACAAGATACAGTTACAACCTATTTTGCGGAAAAGGAGATTAATGAAACCTTAAATTTATTGTTAGTTTAGGAGTTTAGTGTTGAGATATTATGTGAGAGTGTGTGTGTGTGAATGTGTGTGTGTGTGAGAGTATATGTATACGTACAAATATGTTAGCATGTATGTGTATTATGATTCACGCGTATATGTATATACATTTTTTAGATTGTATATCTGTTTAGTTATGATATATACGTGTTATTCTATACTTCAAGTATATACTTCCCTAGAATTATGGTTAAATTTTCAGGTCCATTAGTCATTTTAGAATTTAGGTTATTTAATAATGTATGTATTTGTACTATGCTAGAACTATATTAAGTTTTAATGAAGTTCTATGTTTAATGGTGTGTTTTTCACCTTATAGCTATGTACCGTTCCAGTTTTAGTGTTTTTAGATAGGCATTTGTAGTGTGATCTTATTTATTGATAGTATAAGGAACTTTTTAGAAATTCTTGAATTGGGTTGAATGGTATTAATGGCGTTAACGCTAGAGAGTGTGTGATTTAATTATATGTTGACGCCTCAATATACTGACCTATCAAATGCTTTTGTTATGTATTTAAATGTGTAAAGCTTTTAAGTGTGCGTTAAAGTTTGATAAAGCCTTCGGGTGAAAGCGCTCACTGGTTCCATAATTAAATTTGTTCCTGATTTACTTGGATGGATTATTATTTTTGAACTTTGGATACTGGACTTTTATTTCGGCAATTGAGTAGCTGAAGATATTGTATTGGAAGTGACTGGCTGTTTTCGTGTTCGGCTGAGACATTGGAGACCGGCTGTTTTCGTGCCTGTATGATAACTGCCTTTATTAGTTACTTTTTGGACTTAATCACTACAGGCACGTTAATCCTTAGAGTGGTTTTGCTTATTTTTATATATATATATATATATATATATATATATATATATATATATATATATATATATATCAGCATATGTGTGTGTGTGAGTATATGTATAATTGGAATGTTTATTGCTTCCACATTGTACATTCCCTATGGTAGCCAGACGGTACTGCATGATATGTTATTGATTCCATCCTGACATCATACAGGTGGGATGGATTACTGTTAACTTCTTGTGGCTATGTTGTGTAGGGTCCTGGGTACGGGACTTGCAACTGTTGGTATTGTGTTGCAAGGCAGATCTGTTTGGCTTTGGGGAATGGGGATGATATCAATAATTACAAGAGGTACTTAGCTTGGGCCCCCTCACCCCCATTAACGGTGCCTTTGGTCATCATATATGTATTTGTTGTGTTCTCTTTTATATCTATAGATATATATCTATATATATAATATATATATATATATATATATATATATATATATATATATATATAATATATATATATATATATATATATATATATATACACACACACACACACACACACACACACTTACATCTACCTGTATAAATACATTTCCTGTACTGTTGAATGACTGTGCTGGATGAGTTGTTTGTTAAAACATCAGGGTTATGTATGTCTGACATGACTTAGTGGTAAATCACTTTGGCTGTGGTGTGCAGGGTCCTGGGTTCAAGTTTTGCAAAAGCTGATTATTTTGTTGCTGGGCAGAACAAGGACAATTGGATACAGAGTGATTAAGGTACTTTTAAGCAGTTATAAGCGGGTTAGCGCAACAGTAAGCAATGCCAACTTCTGGTTAAATATGTTTACACTCAGTTAGCCTCTAAGTTGCTTATCCTGTGTAGGCATTGCTTACCCCCACGCAAACAGGCTTAAACCCACTTACTACTGCTTAAAAGTGCATACTCCCACTTACCCTGCGCTAATTTCTTTAAAAGAAAAGAAAAAGGGTTGATAGGAAAGTGGTGAAAAAGGGGCACAAAGAGGGAAAGACAGTAGGGAAAATAGCTAGGGATGTGCAGGACTGGTGTAGGGAAGGTCCATAGCTGCCCATTTCTTCTACAGCAACAGCTGTGCATATACAGTGATTTAGAGGAAGATTTTGACACTCATACCCCTGAGAGAGGGGTGAGGACAACAGTAATATCTTGTGAAGACAATTAGACCAGATTACATGTGTCCAGTGGATACATGCAAAATGGACAGCTATGTAAGGGGTGAAAGTTTTTGGGGTGAACAGATTGTCCTTTTTTCAGGTGAGAGTGGGATGTTGGGGAGGGATAGTAGGTATATTTGGGGAAGTAGGTTGGGTAGAATGACAGACAAGACAGCATACAGGGATGGTATATGACACATTTGTAGGTAAGCACCTTGGATGGGGAGGGGTGTTTGGAAGACAGAAGCCCATGAGCCCCCTAATGGAAACAGTGGGACTGAGGTCCCAACCCATGATAAGTCACCACTGCACATTCGTGGCCCCAAAGGAAGCTATGTTGGGGGTTGGGTAGGAGGGGCAGGCTGACCCTCTAGATGTGCCATGCAGCCCTCAAGTTGGCATAGTAGATCTCTGAACTCCCTGCAGAGATTGCTACGCACCAGACCCCAGACCTGATGACAGATGAAAGTATCCTGTCCGCACCCACTCCCGAGGGGGGGGGGCGAGCCCCATCCCCTGAGGCGGTTCCACCCGAAGGTGGTGCAGGACAAGCGGATGAGGAGGTCCCAGGGTGGGCCACAGATGTGCTGGTGCCAGGTGCCATGGCCAGATGAGGTGGGAGAGGTGGGTCCACTGGGACTGGCCTTCCCAAATGTGCTATGGTGTTTCAATTTTAGAACATATGTGGGTTAGTCATAGTTAACACATTCCAGAATTAGGTATAACAGCATGCAGAGATATTCCCATTAACCCAAAACACCAGATATGGAACAGTTGCATAGCAAACAGAACACATGCATATATGGAACCACAATGGCCATTACAACAGCATGCAACAAGCTTGACTTCAACAATTCGCTAAGCTTCTGGTGTCATTCTAAGGGGATCTGGTATCTGTCTGCCTGGGAAGACATGATTGACAAACCACAATACTTTGCCAGAGATGGCCTGCACCTATCGCCCCAGGGATTCCAGATACTGGCTAAGGCTCTAGCCACCCCTATAGTGCCTTTTTAGGCAAGTTTCAAATGACAAATTCACCACTGTAACAGGTACAAGCAAGAAGAATCTGAGGGTATTGCTACTCAATGCTAGAAGTCTAAACCTCAAAATGCACTCACTCAAGGCACTCCTTTAAAATGGAGAACATCAACATCTGTGCAGTGACAGAGACCTGATTCAAGGCTCCAGAGAGTACCCCTGCATTACGAGGCTGTAATTCATACCACACCTTTCGGCCACCTAACCTGGACCGAAACACTAAAGGTGGAGGCATGTCCATATTCATTAAGGATATCCACACCTCCAGGCTAGTTGCTCAGCATAATGCATCCAAGATTATCCAAGTGCAGCTAACTCTGGGCAAGACCGCAATCCAAATTGTAGCTTGCTACAGATCCCCCACTATGCCCTAGGATTCCCACTCCTCATTTCTTGATACACTGGAAAATATCAGGGTACAACCTAACACCTTAATAATGGGCGATTTCAACAACCCCACCATTAAATGGGAAAACTACTTATGTACCAACTCTTGTGCTCAACGTTTTCTGGAATTCATAAATTCCAATGCCTTGGATCAACTTATCCACACCCCCACCAGGGGCAGCAATATCCTAGACCTGGTTATTACCAACATGGGCAACTGGTGCTCCACACCAGAGGTCAATTCCTCATTGGTCAGATCTGACCACAAGCTAATCACCCTAGCCATCCACATCCCTCCCCACCCCCCATTAGGGAAACCACAGTAAAATATTTCCCCAAAGCCAACTTCACGCTTCTTAAGACAGAAGGGGCAAACTTCAAGACACCCATGCTGATGAACAATAGAGGTATGACTGCTGAATCCTACACAAATGCACTTTATAAGCACTTATACGAGTGCATGGATCATGCAATCCCTAACAGAACCAATATGCTATCCTCCAAAAAAAGGAAGCCAATCTGGTGGTCCCCTGCCATAAACAAACTCTACAACAGAAGAAAGAAAGTGTTGCAAAAAAGAATAAAATCTCATGATTGGAGAAACTCCCTGGTCAGCCTCAGTAAGAAACTGAGATCCCTCATAAAATCCTCCAAAGCTAGTTACAAAAATAAAATCGCCACTGACTCTAAAGACAACCACAAAGCATTCTATAGCTATGTCAAGAATCTCAATGGTAACACTCAGATTTGCTCTGAGTTACAGCACAATGACACTAAATATACAGAACCAACTGATATTGCCAACATCCTGGCAGATAGGTTCAGTGCTAACTTTACCCCCCTGTCACCCCCTAAAGGGCTCATCTCTATACCAGAAGAATGCAAAGTTCCTGTAATCATGGCTGCACAGGTAAAAAACACACTATCCAAAGCCAAGAACACAGCATCCATGGGACCTGACAACATCCCAGGCTGTTTTCTACATGAACTACAGAAAGAACTGGTACCACACCCAAGTACCATGTTCAATCATAGCCTCATCTCAGGCTATGTGTCCACTGAATGATGCACAGCAACGGTTATCCCACTCCACAAAGGGGGAGCCACCACAGACCCCGGAAACTACCGCCCCATTAGCCTAATGAGCCTGGTCTGCAAGGCTATGGAATGTATCATCATGGAACTTATACACAATGACATTGGTAATCTCCAAACTCAGGACCCAATCCAGTTTGGGTTTGTAAAAGGCAGATCATGTCTCCTAAACCTGATAGACTTCTTTGAAGCAGTCATCAAAGCCATAGATGAGGGTAAGGTGGTTCACACAGCCTATCTAGATCTCGCCAAGGCTTTCGACACCATCCTCCACTCTGGAATTATAGATAAACTCACTAAACTAGGTATAAATCCTTATGTCACAAGATGGGTTGCCAGCTGGCTCACTGACAGAGCCCACACTGTGAAAGTAGCAGACTCCAAATCCAACGTCAGACCAGTGACAAGTGGAGTACCACTGATTTCACTCCTGGGTCTTCTCCTGTTTGGTATCTACTTCTCTGAAGTACAGGCTAACACAGAAGGTCTTTAGCTAATGAAGTTCACAGATGACTGCAAACTAGGAGCCATAATCAAAACTCCAAAAGATGTGGGCACCTACAAAAGGGCCTCGCTGAGACAGATGCCTGGTGTCAAAGCCATGGCCTCAAGCTCAATGCCAAAAAGTGCATTGTCATCCCTTTTGATAAAAACTCTGTTCCCATGAACTACCACATAGGCAATAGTCTGCTTAACACCGAAAGTGTGATAAGAGACCTTGGGACACAGGTGGACAGTAGTCTCTCCTTTGATAATCACATCGCCACAGTAGTTAGGAAATCCTTCTATGGGGCACATCTCATCACAAAAGGTTTGTCATCCAGGAAAAAAGAGGTCATTGTTCCCCTCTACTCGTCACTCATTAGACCCATTATAGAGTACAATGCCCCTTTTGGTATGTACCTCACAAGACATCTACAACAACTGGAAAGGCCACAGAAATACCTCACAAAGAGGATTACTGGCCTCAAACAGATGCCCTAAACAGACAGTCTCAAAAAACTGCA
Organism: Protopterus annectens; assembly: GCF_019279795.1. NCBI lineage: Eukaryota > Metazoa > Chordata > Ceratodontiformes > Protopteridae > Protopterus > Protopterus annectens. Next base: position 129,755,477 of record NC_056742.1, on the reverse strand, counting down.
GCTTTACTCTGTCACACATTGCCTACTCAGGGGCGATCTCTGCCTAACACACAAAGCTATATCAAACCCAGAGCTTTTAGACATGCTCCACTTAAAGAAATCCCAGTCCCTACGAGCTACACACTCTAAGGACCAAAACCTTGTCACCACAATAAACAGAACATGCTGGAGGGATAGATTCCTGTCCCAGAGACTTCCCATACTCTGGAACAAACTACCTATCTATATCAAAGCTCCTCATTAGCACTCTTCAAGAAAAATCCTGATGATTGAATGGGAGATAGGAAATTCACCCTGGGGATCACTTCTGTGGCTCTGCTCGACAGTGGCACAGGAAAATAATTTTCTTGGGTGGTGAAAGCCAGGTTACCTTTTGGCTAGGTTTATATAGGCCCTAGGGCCAATAGCCTAGTACCTACCTATGAACCTATGAACCTATGCAGGTACAGTGATAGCAGCATGGCACCACTGTAGGAGTATTTCAACATGACACATGCCTAGAAACAAATTTAAATATTTATCAAACAATAGGACATATGTCCCAACAGTAGATTTAATTTAACACATATCCATTGAGCTGTGTATTTAGATTATTGTTGCAGATATGGTGGGGGCGGGATATCAATTAACAACTTGTATATCCCTGTAGTTCTCATTACTTTCTTTGTCGGTGCTGTAATCTGTACCTTACAAGTATTATTACACTACTCTATGGCCTTAGTTTGGACACTGGTATGGTTGTAGACAACTATATACATGAACTGTGTTTTACCTGCAGTATACACCTCTTACCTGATATACCTGTGGAAGTATTGTTTGTTAACACTACCTGACTGTTTCTGTGCATATTCACAGATTCCAGGTTGATGTTATGCACATACCTCTCCATCTCTTATTGCACACACTATGGGCACGTCTTGACAACATGCAGGTGACACTGGAACATATTTTCACTATTACCCTCATAAACCTTTGGTGTGTTGCTACAATGACAGGTTTGTTTTCATATACATTTTCCAAATATTTACAGGTCTGACAGTCAGTTATATGACATTAAATGCTGTCTAAATGCCATAGATCATTACACTGATATGCCGGGGGGACAATGTAACAGGCAGCAGATATGGGCCAATTATCTGGACATTCTGGACAAATCTGTACAGTTGAGGGGTATGATTCTGCATACAGCTTACTACCACTCCCAGGATTCGAACCATGGTTGTGTCTGCTAAAAAAACAGTGTACATCACAGTTGCGTGTGCTATATAGATATTGCTTTGTATCTCTTCTCTGATTTCTGTCTATAAGTCTCCCATGGTTTTACAATCTGACCTTGTAATTACAACACACTTATACAGGGTTTCCTAGACAGTTTTATTGTGCAGCACTGTGTGGGTGACAGTGATGAATAATACCTTATTATTCAGAGAAACTGCAACACTAACACTGCCATACAATACCAGACTAAACAGTTCCATTCCAGGATTTCAATCTTTTATTTCTAGGCACAGTTTTCATATCTGACAGACCTGGGGGGGGGGGGGGGGATGTTTGCTAAAACTACCTGAATGTTTCCACACATGTTACCAGATTCCACATTATTGTTATGCACACACGTCTCACTATGTTACTGCACACACTCTGGTCAAAGCTTCACAACATGGGGGTGGATATGGGACATATTTTGCTTATTACTCTCATAAAAATTTGATGGGTTGCTAGAGTGACAGATTTGTTCCTATAGATATATTTCTGACAGTTATGATGTGTGACAATCAGTTGTATGTCATTATTTGCTGCCTAAATATCTGGGATCATCCCACTGATTTGCCAGGGGGACAGGGTGACAGGCAGGGGAATTACACCAATTATCTGGTCTTTCTGACAATATCTGTACAGTTGTGGGGTATGATTCTGCATACAACTTACTACCACTCCCAGGATTCGAACCACGGTTGTGTGCTAAAAATACAACACTTCACGTCTCAGTTGCATGTGCTCTATTTGTATTATGTTGTCTAGCTTTTCACTGCTTTCTGTCTAAGTCTCTCTCAGTTGTACAATATGACCTTGCGATTACAACAGTCATATACAGACATTCCTATACATTTTATTTATGTGCCACAATGTGGGTAACAGTGCTTAATACAACAGTACTATTAAGAGATTGCAACACCACATTACCATATGATACCAGAATAAACACAAGCAGTCCATGAGTTAGACCTTTATTGCCAGGCTGTTACCCTTTTATTTACATACAACCTATTTGAGACTCTTCCTGCCATATTGTCTGGTTTATTCAGTACATGCATAGCCAGTTTTAGGCACCAGTGAACCCTGCAGTCACTGGGAGCCCCCTGGTCCTGGGGGGCCCCCAACCACAGCAAGTTATCTTATCTTGATATTTTGTAACATGTCTGTCAAACCAACAAAAGCTAGTACAGCAGTCTTGTATACTTAATAAAGCAGGTAAGTAATAATAACTCGTATTTATCTCCTTCAAAATTCAAACATCTTTAGTTATAGTAACAGTATTTTGTCAGGCTGGAGGGAGCCCCTTAATCATCAATGGCTGTGTGGGGGCCCCACAAAAATCTGGAATAATGAGGAGAAAAAAAAGTATTAAGTTTCAATTATACTCTTTAACCTGAACAGGACTGTGATATGACCCTGGTAGGACAAAGCTGTAATGGACATAAGAAAAGTAAGCACTACAGCGATCAGCAGCCCAGGGTGACTGATCTCATTGCAAACTGTGGAGTTTAAGAAGAGCTGATGCTTCTAATCTTCAGAAATGGTTTCTCTTTCAGGTTTTTATACATACTGGCAGAACAACTGATACTCTAACTCTCAACATCTTTGCTGAAGAATTCTGTTCAGTTATAAAAATAATAGCATAATAAAGTCTCAAAATGAGGAACACATTCTATATATTACTCTAATTCATTTAAAAAGTTACTATAATACATTTTGCATCAACATGCATTTTTTAGACAATAATAAGTATAAAACTCTGATGACTGGATTTATTGTGACAGAGCAAAATTATGAGGCAAAATCAGGAATATCTGTGAAATCAGGGATAGTGATAGGTATTAATTTACTCCTCACTGAGGTAAATAAAAGTGATTTATCCCTGTTGCTGTTTGATGACTGCTAAACAGCAGTCACTGATCTTGCGCAGTAGTACTAGTACAATGTACTTGCTGAAATAAGTGCAAAATTAGCATTGCTGTGGTGTGTGTGTGTGTGTGTGTGTGTGTGTGTGTGTGTGTGTGTGTGTGTGTGTGTGTGTGTGTGTGTGTGTGTGTGTGTGTGTGTAAAAAATGTCACAGATTTTTATCAATGCATATATCAAATAATGCCGAAACATGCACATTATTCTTCAGGGTATCAATAAAAATGTAGATAACTAGTGATTATATTTCAAAAGTAAGGCATAAAATATATCACAGAGCATTCGGACACTTAGATCTTCTAGGAATCTGGTGGCCCCCCACTCCCTAAACTGTATAAATGGATACAGGAGGCTCCATTAATCATCCTTGACTGTGGGGACCCCAAAAAAGCTGGTTTTGGTTGAGGAAAAATGAGGAGAAAAACATGCTTTCATTTTCTGATTGCACTCTTTAACCTGAATGGAGTTATATGATATGACCCTGTTAGGATAAAACTGATAATAGCCTTTGTCCTCAACCACAAACATTCTAAAACATCCCTGCTCAGATGTTTGTGTACAGAAATTTACCATAGGTTATGTGGGTGCTGGGGATTGTGTAGTTATCATTTCCTTTACTTTTCTAACAGATCTTAGAGGCATACAAAGAAAGTTACTTTAGCTCCTGTATGTAGGGGCAGTGTACTGCCTGGTAGCAGCAAAGTAGAATACATTATTGCAGTCATTATTTATTTTCACTTTCCTCACAATCAAACATCAGGCACATATACAGCTGGTTGCCTTTGGGGGTTAGGATCGAAGAGTAAGTAGGCATGCTATGTATATGTATTTCAGAAGTCACTTGAAATATATGACTGCGGCCATTTGAAGCTCTGCTTTCATCCCAATCTAACACCAGAGGGTTGCATAGGCAGTGACTGCCTTGTTGGGAGGATTAGGGAGGCAGGCAGTATTTCCGTACATGATCTGTATATCCTCACAACAATTGACTTGTTAATTTATTTTGAGCTACTATTTTTGTCAGCTTTGAATTTTAAGCCTTGGGTACAACTTGTCTTCATTGAAAGAAAAAAATAAGACTGAAATTCTTTTTTCTTACTCACGATTTTTGTTTAGGCCACCTTTGGATTAAAAGGTTGGGAAATGCTCTAGCTTCTGGGGGCACCAACTTAATTGAGTTATTTCCTAAATGGTTATTACTGTGCTGTCTTGGTCAAGAAAGTATATTGAAAAGACAGAAGGAAAATTAAAGCTGAACAGCAACACTGAATATCTTTCCTTAATTATCATTTCTGTTCAAGCCATCATTGGGTAAAAAACAATAAACTTAAAAAGCACTTTAGAGCATATATAAAGTTATGGCTTCTTGAAAAAGCTGAAGAAAAAAGGTAAAATGTGAGAAATGGAAGAAAAAAAAGTATTGTGCATAAGTGGGAAGCCCAACATGGGGGAAACAGAGGGGAAACTCTGGAGGGTATGTTTTTTTTTTTGGCGGGGGCTGAAACAGTAAGCAGTGCCTAGGGTTCCATTGCACATTAGTTCTCCCCTGTACACCTAAACGCCAGTAACTGTAAATGTCCCTTTGTGAGATGGGCCAACACAGTGTGGTATGTATGCCTGTTGTAATGAGATCATTGTAGCCACAGGTCAGTCTGTGTGTACTACTCCTAAAAGCCTGCAGCATGAACTAAAAAGATGGATAGAAATGGTGGCAGTGACAGGGTGATACTTAGACTGAAAGTGCCCAGGGGGCCCCAACTTGACAGTTGCTGGGGGCCCCCAAAATGCTTACACCGGCCATGAGTACATGCCATACACAATACCGGGTTTATACTGGCAATTAACTTTCTACTACTTTTAGATTTATTTCTTATGACAGTACATGCAAGATTATTACTAACCTGCCTCGCGATGCAGCCTCTGCAGCCTACAGGCATGGGCTTCCTGATTCACAGGCCGCTCGTCTGTCACTGTCAAAGACATAAGAGGAATATTTAGCCATACCTATCCATAATATGCATGAGCTGGCAATTATTAAACGTGTAGTAGAATGAGTACTTACACACAGCTCGAACATCATCCAACTGTCTAGCTTCTTGGATCCACTGATCCACAATCTCCCTCTTTCTCTGTTTCAGGTCAGTATAGTGATGCCTGACCTGCTTACCAGGTCGAGGGATGCCAGTGGCACTGGTGAGGTCACGGGCGAGACAGTCCCAGGCTTCTGCTTTATATTGGGAACCCTGGTACTGGCCCTGCAGCAGTTTCTGTTCATGGTCTATAATGAGGAGTCCTGCCATGACTTTGGACTCCTGGATGCCCCAGAGCTGCACCCAGAAGCACGGTTCTTCTCCCACACCAGCTGTAGTGCCTACAGGAGGAAGCTGCAACCAGTTATGAGATGTATTCCCACTTGTGGGGTTTAAATAGGGCCATTTTCCCACACTTTGCCATGATTGGACAGTTTTGAAAATGCTAACCTATGGGCAAACCTGCTTACCTAAGGTTGGCATTGCTTAAAGGGGTATACTAATGGGTAGATTGATTTAGCTGGCCTACACATTGCTTACACCTAGTAAGCAGGGGTGTGCAATGCTTAGCATTGCTTATCTTTAATTTTGCACACTATTTGCTGTTTGGCATTGATTTATCATTCATTATATGTTATATGTTTTGCAGTGGTGGTGCTGCGGTAGCGTTGTCGCCTCACAGTAAGACGTTGTCCTCTTTGATTCTCAGCTAAAGTGTCTTCTGTGTGGAGATGTGTGAATGGGCATACCTTCTTTGAAGGTTGTGCATCAGAGCTGGCAACTCGGCATGTAAAAATCTACTGCCAAGCATTAGTGGACCGGAGTTCCGCTGTGGCGACCCCTAACCGGGAAAAGCCGAAAGACACAACAACATATGTTATATGTTTGTTTAGTATCCATGATTCATGTGTATGTACACTGTATGGGGTCCTTGTGTTTATTGGGGGATTTCATCACTTTATTATAATGACACCTCACATCTGGACTTAATGCACTACTCTAGTTCATATATTTATGTTATGTAGTAGGTTATACAACATAAAACTGTATATAAATTCCTTTCACATGTAAATTGTGATTTTGCTATAGTGAGGATCTGTTTTGGGATGCCTCAATTTTATGTACTGCTGTGATGGCTTACTGGTTAACTGCTATGACTATAGTGTACAGGGTTCAAGACCTGCATGGGCTGTTTATTTCGTTGCTGGGCAGAACAGCAGCTGTTGAATATAGAGTGATAAAGGCACTTTTAAGCAGTTGTAAGCAGGTTTGTGTGGGTTTGCGTGATGGTAAGCAATGCTAACTTCCAGTTAAATATGCTTACAGAGAGTTAGCTTCAAAATTGCTAAACCTGTGTGTGCATTGCTTACCCCCCACACAAACAGGCTTAAACTCGCTTACAACTGCTTAAAACTGTTTACTCCTGCTTACTCCCACACTAATTTAAACAGAAATGAAACATGGGTCTTGGGAAAGTGGTAGATTTGGACACTCTATAGATTTATCATTCATTACACATTATACCTTCATTTAGTATCCCTGATTCATGTGTACATATACTGTATGGGGCACTTGTGTTTATCTGTGGATTTTACCACATTTTTACAATGACACCTCACATCTACACTTAAGGCAGTACTTCAGTTCACAAATATATGTTATTTAGTAGGTTATACAGCAAAAAAATGTTTGTAAAGTGATTTCACATGGAAACTGGAATTTATTATAGTGAGAATCAAACTGGGAATGACTACTCGCAAAGCAAACGCTCTGACCACTACACTATTGCAGCACTCCTTCAATTGAATGTATCTTGCTATTTATCTTCTTGTGCTATTTAGCTACAGTATGCGTAGCTAAGCAATGGGCAAACCTGCACACCTACGGTTAAATTTAATCTGTTTGATAAAAAAAATTCTCTACTGCTATTTTCTCTAGGAAGGTATAGGTTTCACTTATTGCTGTGGATTCCTGCGTGCATCTGCACATTTGCCAGACATCCTAGCAATCCCCCATACCTCTCAACCTCTTCATGCACATTTTCTGGACAAAGCTTGACAACATGAGGTCCAACTATGGACGTATTTTAATTATTGCTCTAATAAACTTGGGAAAGTTGGTATTGTAACAGGTTTGTTTTAATATACGTTTTCTGATGGATTTGAAGTCTGACACTGAAATGTATGCCATTATTTACCAACTTCAATCCTATGATCATCCAGTGATTTGCCAGGACACACGGGGTGCTGTATGGGAAACAAATCTGGACATTCTGCAATGATTTGTACAGTTGGGAGGTATGCAGCCTCCTATGACCATTTTCGCTCATTGTAATTGCTGAGCGGCGCTTCCTGAGTGCAGGAGCATGTGTATTGTGAGAGCTCTGCTCTCAGACACACCCCCTGCACTTGTCCATGCTCCGTGTCCATTTAGGAGCAGAGGCAGCGCACTGCTGTGCTGCCCTTAAACGGACATTTCCATGCAAGAATAACTTATTCCTGCATGGAAGATTAGTGAATCCAGGGGATTCTCTGTTGTAGTTACTATATAGCTCTAACTGTTCAGAAAATGTCTTAGAATATAAAACCTCTTACTTAATCCAAGGAAAAGTAATCTGTTATTATACGTTTTTCTAAAACACTGCCCAGGGAATATTTTTCTTTAAAATTTGAGAAATAGCTTTCAGTAACTTACTAACAATATGAGCAAGACTCATTATCAGTTGCACCTTGGTTCATCTAGATCAGGGGTGTCCAACCTTTTGGCTTGCTGGGGTCGCATTGAGTGAACAGAAATGGTCTTGGAGCTGCATATAAAATATATCATATAGTTAACTCTTTCACTGCTGCGGGAGACCAAAGTCGACCACCTGGCTGTACTGTAGGTGCATTTGAACAATGAATAAATGTAAGAAATGCCTAATATTTGCCTTAAAATTCTAATTCTCATTCTGTAATCTAACAGTTAACTCTAACATCTTGGTTAATATATATATATTTTTTACAAATAAACAGATATTCACTGTAGCACTAGCATTTCTCACTGGGAAAACCACTCCAGCAGTCCAGCTACATAAAATGCCAACAGTAGCAGTCCTACAATACTATAATCCACAAATATAAGCCAACACATTTGCAATAAAGTAAAGAATTCACATTACTGACTTAATAAAACAATCCTGAATAAGCTACAAGTGGGTTTCACCCAAACAAATAACTGATGCCAGAAATATGACCTCATGTTAAATGCCAAAAAATGTATTATCATCCCCTTTGAGGAGAGTGATGTCCACACAAATTATCACACTAATAATGTTGTAAGCACGCAATCAGTCATGAGATGCTTGGGCGCCCAGGTTGATAGAAACCTGACTTTTGACCACCACATTGTCTCCGTTGTATGGAAAGCTTTTTACATGGCCCACTTCATTATTAAGGGTATCTCATCCAGGGACAAGGAGGTCATAACATCCCTGTATTCTTCCTTTACAAGAGCCATTACTGAGTGCAATGCCCCTTTTGACATGTGCCTCAGCAAAACATCCTGCCAAAAGAAAGACTACAACCATTTCTGACAAAAAAGGTCAAAGGACTAAGTTCACTTAGTTATCCAAACAGACTAAAAAGCTTCTTGCTTTCCTCTGTCTCTCACTGGCCCCTATAAATTTCATCACTGGCTTGCTTTCCAGGCTAAGAAAGATCCTGCCTTAAGAGACTTCCTCTACTTCAGAAACACTGGTTATATTTAAAACACTCACTACAAAGACCACAGCCTTTACTGCAATATAAACAAGCCACTTTGTATGGACAGGTTCTTGACTCAAAAACCTTCAACTTCTGTAAAAAGCTCCTCTCATCAAACAATGTAGTTCAGCAACATGACGACTGGATGGCTAGCCATAAATGTACTCCTTGAGTTTGTAGCATAGTCTTCATCAAACCGGATGGAAAATCCACATACTAACCTTTCCTAGCTGGATGGCTAAGATCTAATATTGGTTACTCAAGTCTACTTGCCCAGGAAGAGAGGCCTATTTAACTAAGAATTCCATTTGCAAAAATATATTCAGTATACATATTAAATCTCTCTCTCTCTTACACACATGCATGCACACACACGCACACAAAGCCCCTACTTGTCAAATAGGCAACCTCATTGACACACAATCACTGAATGAAATTGTTTGTAAATTATCTGAAAAAAAATCATAATAGAGATGGATTCATCCATGCAATTTCCCACCACCAAAAGGACCATCAATAAATCAACAAACAACTGCTCAGCAAAAAGTAAATCAATAAGAAATCCATAAACTCTCTAAGATTATACTACATACTGGAGTAAACATATAACTTCCTTCCAATCTAAAGCCATTTGACATTCAGACATTTTAATTTGTGCAGAAGTTATTCACAGACTGACAGTTTACTGAGTTGTAATGCTGACCTTCACTTTTGAAAAAAAACAAATTCTCAGACTTTGTCAATAGCTCAAAGTGCAGAGAGTTTTTTTTTATTTATTATATATTTATTTATTTTTGGAAAACATCTTTAATACTGTTAAATTGATTACACACCCAGAAACACAGAAAAGTTATCGTGATAAGTAAACCACAGACTGCTGCAAGAAATCAGTCACATTACGACTCTATGCTTACGTCCGAACCAATGAAGCATACCTGTCAATTCCAAAAGAATTAAAGTAGCTTAAAAAGAAAGTTATTTGCAAGGTTACATGTCAATTTATATTAGAAATAAGCAGAGATATTAAAAAGGCTCTGTTTCTCAAAATTATGTTGAAAAGTCTTACAAGGTAAATACAACCTTCTGATTTAGTGTGAAACCATACCTCTCAACCTTAGAGCAAGAAATCTGGACAAAGCGAAAAATAAAAGTGGGACACAGGCCCAAAAATAGTTATGCATCACAGACACCATTGAAACAACTGTAGCTGCAAACATTATACATCACTTATAATCTTTCTATCCCATCATTGTCAGTTAAACATTATATGACTCATTCAGTCCTGCCTTCTTTTGCAACAAAGAAAACCATGCTTTGAAATGACAAATCCATTAAAAATAATAAATAAAACACATTGCATCAACATCCTGCAACTTCCTACCTGCAAACAACCACAGAGCTTTCACTGAAACTAGGGCTGCTTATTTCCCCAGAATGACAGCTCTCCCTAATTAAGTCTAATGGTATACAATCTACCAGGATCTTGACTACCTGAGATAAATTAAATTATGGCCTGTAAATTGCAAGTGCACTTTGTTTAATTAAACTATAATTCTAAGTCCACTTACTGTATTTTTTCAGTAATATCCCAATATGCATTTCCAGGTCACTTTACAAGACATTGGTAGTGGTAGACTTGGCATCCTTCAGAACCCCACAGGCCCACGCTAATACTGCTAGCATTATCCATTAAATGTAAATATCCATCCACTCTAAATGACAGGATGCTATGTCTTAAAAAATCTACTTTTGGCATGCCTAGTACCCAAGTTTCAGGTTGTGAAACAAAGAAACATATTCTCCACAGCCTGGAAGTCTCTGTCTTTAATAATCATCTACTGTTGCAGCACTCCCAACACACATACATACACACTAAAACCCGCAACATTTAAAAAATGATATTGTGCCCACCTGATTTGCCAGTATTGATAATCCACCAAAGCTATGCTTACTGTTGTCGAATCTACCACTGCTTAGAACCCACCAATGACAAAACAGTACTGGGTGCTTTTTTGTTTGTCGGAAAAAACAATACAACTTTATATGCTACAGTCCCACAAAGTCAATCCACTACTGAGCCATTAACCCTAGGCTGCTGTCTCATTCTTACTCCCTGAAACTGCATTACCTTGGATGACTACTTTTATTTCCTAAGCAAAAGACACACATTGGAAGATGAAGCGAAAATCCAAACAGTTGAGAGGTATGATTTCATATTCAATACAACACTCTCTCTGTCAGGAAAGCTACAATTTAATGAAAGTGTACTTTTAATGTACAATATATTCGTGAGCTAACTTGTTTGTGTTCCGTAGGTAGACTGATCATCGTTAGCCTCTTTGTGCATGTGTTTCTCTCTGTCATGCATACACACACACACACACACACACACACACACACACACACACACACACACACACACACACACACACACGCACACACGCACACACACAAACACACACACACACACACACACACACACACACACACACACACACACACACACACACACACACACACACACACAGACACACACTCTTCTTCTACTTTCACGCATGCAAACATTCTGCTTTCATGCATGCACTCACTCACTCCATACTTACCTAACACAGGTAAGTGCTGTCCCTTTCAAAGGCAATGGCGGCAAATCCATACACGAGTCCCTCTTCAGCGGGAACACACACACACTGATTCTTCAGTGCAAAATAATGGCGTAAACACACTGACCCTTTTTTGGTGCAAAAACAAAACTAGAAGGGTGCTTTGGCACATGTGCATGCCAATGTTATACTTACAGGTCACGGGAGCGAAAAACACACAAAAAAAAGTGTTTTGAAGTATGCATACGTCGATGTTGCAGATAGAGGTCAAGGGCCGCATGGAAGAGCTCTAAGGGACACATTCAGCCCGTGGGCCGCAGGTTGGATATGTCTAATCTAGATGCTAGATTCTATATGTTGTCAAGCAACACATTTCAAGACGATTATTTCTGAGACATTTAATGTACGCCTAATATCTTTTGAAAGGTCCACATTATAAGAGAAATATGAGTGAAGCACCTCTCTTATGCCATCTAAGATTTCAGCTTATACTGTGCCATAATTTTGAGGAGTTCCCTTTGCACTGCTAATCTTAATGGAACTTATTTTCCTAAAATGAATACAAGCCAAAATATTTGCAGTGCCCTGTATTCAACATACTTGTCGCTTGTCCAGTCAGGATAAAACAGACGAACAGTTGTGGGTTCAGTTCAAGCAGTTTTATTATATGCAAACAGATCAGGATTGAGGCTTGGTAACTGAAACTTAAACAAACTTATACACAGACTGGCTATTACACTCATACATGTTAACACACTGGCTGTTCTTTCAAAATGGCACTGCTGTCTGCACATGCTCGCTATTTATATGTACGTGCCTACACTTGGAAATGCTTCTTAAAATTACAACACAAGCTCTGTTCTACATCATCCCTCTTTGAGAAATAGGTCATGCATTAAATGACAACATTCATTGAGATGTATTTATACAGAAATGATTGTTTGACATGCAATCATACAAACTAAATACATATAAAACAATCATGTCCAGGTCGCTATGTATTTTACACTAGGTCCAGAAATGCGATCTGATCCTGTAACATAAAAATCAGAATTGGATCTAGCAACAGGGGCTGTCTTTAAGGACTGTTCAATTTTCAGGACATCTGGGACATCATCAGGAATGGAAATGGGTACTGAGACACGTTCTTCAATATGAACATTGCCTAGGTTGCTCAGAGATCTAGAGTCTGTATCAAAGGTATGATGCTGCGATATCATTTCAGACACCAGAAGAAGATGCCTGTGATTTCTCCTGTATTCTATACCCTCAGATTCCACAAAGTAGGATCTCAGCTCAGTACATATACCATTCACTTGACCAAGTCAATCAAAGCCTTTCGCCATTTGTATCCTCACTGTCTCTCCTTCTTTCAACAGATGAAGAAAGCTGCTGATTTTATCATAGCTGGACTTCTGGAAGGAACATTTCTTGAAGAGTTGGGCTTTGATTGCTCTGTTGCTTTTAGCATCAGGCATCAACAAACTAGAACTGATAGGCAAGGGTGTTCTGCTTTGCCTAGATAGAAGTCACTGAGCAGGCAAGTAGGTTGTCATGGGGTATATTTCTGAGATTAAGTAAATTCAAGAAGATATCAGTATTGTCATATTTTGACCTCTCTAGTAATTACTTTGCACTCTGTACTGCATGTTCAGCCAGGCCATTTGATTGTGGGTATTCAGGACTACTAGTAACATGAATAAAGTCCCACTCTTTTGCAAATCTCTGAAAAAAATTGACTGGTAACTGGGTACCATTGCCAGAAATAACTTTGTGTTGACTACCAAAGACTGAGAAATGATGTTTCAACTTAGTAATAACAGTACTGGATATTAGATTAGGTAGCAAATCGATCTCAAACCAGTTTGAATAAGAGTCTACCGACACTAAGTAATGCTGATTGTTCCACTCGAATATACCACGGGCTACTGGTGACCAAGGTAGTTCAGGAATCGGTCTTAGCTGAAGTGGTTCTTTTTGCAAATGCAGTTTACTACTATTGCATACTGAACAAGATGAAAGCACTGTATTAATGTCTTTTGACAGAGAAGGCCAAACAACTAGTCCTCTTGCCCTTCTTTTGGTAGATTCGGAACCTAGGTGGCCATGATGCAAAATCTGAATGTATTCATGTTGTAAGGAAGTGGGAACAATAACTTTAGGACCTTTGAAAATGATTCCATCTTCCATCAGCATCTCATCTCTGTAAGGAAAATAAGGTTGTACTTCTAGCAGTACACAAGATTGCTTTGACAGCCATCCAACATTGATGAAGTGGTTGAGCTTCTACAAACCTGGCTCAGTCTTTCTATGATCTCTCAGCTCATCAAGTATCGTGGTAGAAAAATTATCCACTTCCATGACATCAAAGTCAAAATACTCTGCATGAAGCTGTTCTGTGATATTTCTGGTCAATCTGCATAAGATAGCAAAATAAAGAAGTTTGCCTTTTGTATAGACCATTTTGAAGTTATACTTTTGTAATCTGAGCATTATTCTTTGTAGTCTTGCTGGAGTGGTATGAATAGGCTTCTTTAAAATAATGACTAGAGGTTGATGATCAGTCTTGATCTGCATAGCTCAGCCATAGATATATTCATGTAACTTTGAACATGCGACACAATAGCCAAAAGTCATGGAACGGTGTGTTCACAAACAACTCCTACACTACCTCACCCTTAACAGTCTTTTGTCCTATACCCAACATGGTTTTTGCCCCCATCATAGTACAACCACTGCCCTCCTCTCCTTTGTTGACTCAGTCAATAACAACCGTAACAACAAATTAATATCCTCTGCTCTCTTTCTTGACCTATCGAAGGCTTTCGACATGGTTAATCACCAGCATCTGCTTCATACCCTGGAAACCCTACATCTCGACAACCCAGCCATAAGCTGGTTTAACGCCTACCTCTCTGGCAGGCAACAAGCTGTCCAGTGGCAAAACAGGCTATCTCACCTACTCCCTAACACCATTGTCATTCCTCAGGGCTCTATACTAGGTCCCCTTCTTTTCTCCGTCTTCATAAATGATCTTCACTCAGTCATCCCCAAAGCTACCTGCATCTAATATGCAGATGACGCCATCTTGATCTGTTCTGACGTCTCCCTCCCAAAACTTCAAGCAATAACCCAAAACTGTTTTACTATAGTCGAAAAATGGTTCTCTGAACTGAAACTCATACTTAATCCAACTAAAACCAAGTTATTACTATTTCTCCCCTCTGCATCTACTCCCCTAGGAAAAGAACCCCCAAATGCTGACAACACATTCCATGTGGAATCCACAAATGGTACCATCATAGAGCCTGTCTCTCATACCAAACTACTAGGTGTGACTATTGACCACAAGCTTAAATTTGATATACACATTAGCCAAAACATTAAGTCCGTAAACAAGAAACTCGGCTCAATGTATAGAATAAAGAACTTCTTAACCCCTTATGCCAAACTAACCATTGCTCGCACTCATTTCCTCTCCACCCTCCTATATGCCTCCCCAGTACTTTCGTTCCTCAATAAGCGAGAGCTCAACAAACTATCTGTAGCCTATAATCATATAGCCAGATTTATAACAGGAACACCGTATCGTACTCACCATTGCCTTAACCTAAAGACACTTGGTTGGTTAGAACTGCCCAATCTTCTCAAACGCAACCAACTCACTGAAGCTTTTAAAATAATTAACCAACCGGATAAAACCCCCTCGCTGAGCAAAATACTGACCCCCTACTCCAACCTAAAATGCCTCCGGTCATCAAATAGTGTCCAGGTACTAACCATTAAATCTAACAACTCAGGAGGTGACGCTCTCTATGCCAACTCCATCGGAAAGCTATGGAATTCCCTACCAAACAACCTAAGACTCATGACCTCGATTAATCAATTCAAAAATCACCTCAAAGAATTCTTCAAGTCTCACTGGTTATGCCCATGTCCTAAACCAGACTAATCTCAAAGGTCTCTTTCCACCTTAGTCTCTTCCCTATCCCAAAGTTTAATAACTTAACCTCCTGGCCTCACAATGTAACCAGGTTTAAGATTATCTATACAATTTGTGAATGTTATTTAATCAGTATGTAAGCTCACTGTTTTCTTTTGTCTTTATGTTATGCTATTTCTACTACATGTAAATGTATTGTGTTTTCTCTTTATGTTTGGAGCTTTTCTCCCCGGGCCTCTACTGAAAAAGGACATATATCCAGCTAGACTAGCCCGGTCAACAAATGTAAAATAATAAATAAAATAAATAAAAAGTTCCTTCTCAATCTGAGCATACTGCATTTCAGTTTGGGTAAAAGTTCTAGACACATAAGCAGCTGGTATGCCTTCCTGAAGAATATTTGCACGAAGACCAAGCTTAGAAGCTTCACAGGAAAGAACTACTGGTTTGTGGACATCATAGTATCTCAATATAGGTGGATTGGCAATTTGTTGTTTGAGGTTATCAAACGCTCTCTGGTGCTGTTCTAACAATGACCAGGCAACATCTTTGGATGTCAGATCTCTTAAAGACACTGATAACTCACTAAAGTCAGGGATAAACTTGTGCAAGTAATTAACCATACCAAGGAAATGCTGTAGGGTTTGGATATTGTCTGGAGCTGGTATCTCAAGAATGGCTGCTTGTTTGTAAGGGTCTGGTCTTAAGCCTGTACTGGTAAATAAATGACCTACATAAGTAACTTCTGATAGCCTGAATTTACATTTCAGAGGACTGAGCTTTAAGTTCACTTCACATTATCTGTCCAGAACTTTCCTGAGGTTTCTGTCATGAGCTGCTTCACCATTGCCTCCAACCAATAGATTATCCACTATTATAGCACACGGATAACCCAAAAAATTTGCTCCAATGCACACTGAAAGACTTCACTGGTGGACTTTATCCCAAAAGGTATTCTGAGGAATCTGTATCTGCCAAATGGTGTGCTGAATGAATGTCATTAATGAAGAGTTGTGATCAAGCATCACTTGCCAAAACTAACTTTTTGCATCTAAGACAGAAAAAACAGTGGCACTTGGCATGAGGGCAGCTACCTCTTCGACTGTAAGCATAGGATGGCGAGGTCTCTTTAATGCTTTGTTCAAGTCTCTTGGGTCAATGCATATTCTGATTTCATCAAAGCCTTTCTTATGAGCAGCTACCATGGAAGATACCAAGTCAGTTGGTTCTGTGACTAGATAAATCACACCTTGCTGCACCATTTTGTCTAAATGGACCTTGACTTTGTCCTGCATAGCTATTGGAAGTCTTATAACTAGTCTGACTACTGGACTGACCTCTGGCTCTATCTTCATGGAGTATACAACTGGAAGGTCGCCTAGTTTGTCATCAAAAACATCAGCATACTCTGAGAAAATAACATCCGTGAAGCTGGAACTGGACACATGGCTGGCCTTAGGCATAGGCCAACTAGGTGGCTGCCTAGGGCGCCACTGTAGCATAGGCGCTTTTCCAGTATTTATTTGGTGTAGGTAGACCAGGTTGGGGGCACCTGGGTGGTGTCGGGGGGCACTGTGGAGCCCTTTTGCCTAGGGTACCAGCTGACCTAAGGCCGCTGCTGATATATAATGGACTTCTTTGGTAAAAGAAAGCAGTTTTATTCTGAAACTGTCTCTGAGACCTAACAATGACTACTCAGGTCTTCTGACTATATAGAATTGCAAGCTGTAACTGCTCCCAGCATGAAAGCACTACTGAGCCTTCAGTTTGCATTTCTTCACCTCTATAAGCAACAAGCTTCACACAATTAGCCAAATTAAGTTGCCCACCAGCTCTCACTCTAGCAAATGTTTCTGCTGACATAATATTAAACTTTGAATCAGTGTCTGCTTTGAGCTCTCTGGGTTTACCACAGATCAGGACAGTACAAAACACTTAGTTCTTTGCCAACAGATCTAGTGCATTAACCTTTTCACCAACCACGGGATTGCAACTTTCTACATGATCAACTTGCTTTTTTGAGTGACTTTTCTTAATAACTGAATGAGGCTTGCCTGATTTACAAAACTTTTGAAAGGTTAAATTTTCTACACTTGTGGCATTGCTGACCAAATACTAAGCACCTCTCTCTTTTAGACTCATGGTTGGCACCACAATTACGACAGTTAACAATAAGACTTGACTTGGGTATTGCTGACTCACCCTTATGCTGCACCGAGCATGTCTGTTTTGCTGGGCTAGTGTAAGAACTTGCTGGAAAGTTATGGGTCCTCCCTGGAAAACCTGCAGGGGCTGCAGTTGCCATGTGATTAGGCCTGCTTCTGCTTGCCACGTGCTGCATGTTGTCTACGTTTGCTCTAGAGGCTGCTGAAACTATGCTCTTATCACTTGCAAGCATACTGGTGTGCCTTTCTGTGAGCTCATGGATTTGACAAATCTCTAAAGCTTTGCTCAACATCAAATCACTGTCATGAAGCAAAATCGTTCTTACTGCACCATTGTTAATACCACATACAAGTCTGTCATTTATTAGCTCATCTTTCAAATCCCCAAATCTGCATGTTTTAACCTTATTTCTCAGGTCAGTGATATAAGCTGCAAAAGTTTATCCTGGCTTTTGGTCTCTTGTACAAAATAGGTGCCTCTCTAATGTAACATTTGTCTGGGGGTTGCACAGTTCTCTAAATCTGCATTTCAAGCATTCAGGGTCCTCTCTTGATTCAGCTGGTACAACAGTAAGGTGCTTTCCCCCCTCTCCTACATATACTGCTGGTGCATACACAAAGGAATGCTCTCTTTAAATGGCTTTTGACCCTGCTAAGCTAAGCAAAATAAATGCCCCCATACATGCATCTTTGTCAAAAAAAGCTGCTTGTATAAAAATATTGTATTCCTGCTCAGATACTCTCCATCACAGATACTTCATCTCCTTGTTTTTTTTTCACTGGAAATAGCTTCTGTAGCTTACTTTGAACTAGCCTGAACAGTTTTTTTTACTGATTGCTGCATTTATTTTAAAATCTGCACTTAAAGTTACATTTAGTCAAAATGTATCGAAAGTTTGCTTGTTTGTTTGTTTAATTTAACTGTGGAGGCTGCCCACTAAAGTGTGCTAGCCTGTGTAACTAATTTATCACTGTCTCTGCATTTTCTGTGTGTTTCTACAAAAAAAAAAAAAAAAAAAAAAAAATAATCTTTGTTTTCCCGCCTTCCTCGACTAGTTTAGACCAGTTTACAGGCATTGCTGTATTTGGGGCTGTGGTGTAGTTCCTGTGTTGTCCATAACCTTACTTGGATAGAAGGAAGTTTCTTTGCTCACCAGTGGGAGTGGGGAGCCTTGAGCAGCCTACCTGTCCTTGGGGGAAGTGACCTCAGCACAAGAAGCTGTAGTAATTGGTTGTTTGGGACCATTCCTAGCTCTTTTGTAGTTCACTGTTTAAAATCCACCTCTGGGTGTTTTTTTCTGGCTATACTGCTCAGACAAGCTCCACGTGGGTTTACAGAGTGGTCCTAGCAGCAAGGAACTCGAAAAAGCAACTACCTTCTGGATTTAAGTATCTTTGCTTTTTTTTCACTGAAAATAGCTTCTGTAGCTTACTTTGAACTAGCCTGAACTGTTTTTTTACTGATTGCTGCATTTATTTTAAAATCTGCACTTAAAGTTACATTTAGTCAAAATTGATCAAAAGTTTGCTTGTTTGTTTGTTTAATTTAACTGTGGAGGCTGCCCACTAAAGTGTGCTAGCCTGTGTAACTAATTTATTACTGTCTCTGCATTTTCTGTGTGTTTCTACAAAAAAAAAAAAAAAAAAAAAAAAAAAATAATCTTTGTTTTCCCGCCTTCCTCGACTAGTTTAGACCAGTTTACAGGCATTGCTGTATTCTGGGCTGTGGTGTAGTTCCTGTGTTGTCCATTACCTTACTTGGATAGAAGGAAGTTTCTTTGCTCACCAGTGGGAGTGGGAAGCCTTGAGCAGCCTACCTGTCCTTGGGGGAAGTGACCTCAGCACAAGAAGCTGTAGTAATTGGTTGTTTGGGACCATTCCTAGCTCTTTTGTAGTTCACTGTTTAAAATCCGCATTTGCACAGCTTTGCGCGGTCGTGCGCATAGCGCAGCACCGGTTAAACAAGGTTAAACTTGGTTAAACTTTTTCTGGCTCCGCCAAGTCTGCTCTTCAATTTTTCCCTTAGAACTGTTCTACTTGCAATCTAAACAGCCTATACTCTATCTGAAAAGCTCAGCACTTGCTCCTAAAGCATTTTTTATACAGGTAAAGCACTCTTAAACAAAAGAAAGTACTTCATTCACCTAAATTCCCTCGAGTACCCATTTCCCTATAGGTCCTTTCTGACTCAGTTACACAGCAATCTTTTTCACTATTTCTAGCATGTCAAAGGGTCAGTTGCTGGCATCCTCTCCTGTTCAGCTGGTGAATCTGGGAATCTTGAAGCAATGTTACAATTGCCTCATGTACACAGACAACTCTCTCCTCCTCCCAACAAATACAAATATATGTGAGAGATGCAACTATATAGCCAAACTGGAGGCTGAGCTCTCTCAATTCAGTACTGGCAAGACCAGACAGGAGGAGAAGGTAACCACGCACACCACAAACCCAGTCTCACATAAAACTATCACAACTGCAAACCAAACACATAAACACACAAAAACATACTCGGAGGCGCTGATTAAAAATCTACCAAAACAACAGAGGCCTCCAAAGCAGACACCCAAGCAACCACCACCTCAAGACATAGCACATGCAACACATAGTTCACAAAGTCAGTGTGTTAAACAGTCACAGCCCTTAAGGCCAAACAACATGCCAGACACACTTGTAATAGGTGACTCCATAATCAGACACACTGACGTCCTGCTCACCAGACTGAACAAGGAAAAGGTCACAGTAAGCTACCTGTCGGGAGCTAGAATTCGCCACATAACACAAGCACTCAGGTCACTCCACAGCAAGTACAAATATGACTCAGTCATTGTACATGCCGGTGTGAACGACCTGAGACGTACCTCCCTGGACTACATGAAAAGAGACATAGAGGAGCTCTCTGATTATGTAGCCCAGGCCGGTATGACTCTGACCCTGAGCAGCATCTTACCCTCACCAAGAATGATGCCACAGTACAAAGACAAAATGATCAGTTTTAACAATTGGCTTAATTACTGGTGTCATTCAAAGGGGATCCAATGTCTGTCTGCTTGGGATGACATGCTTGACAAGCCACGCTGCTTCGCAAGGGATGGCTTGCACCTGTCACCCCTGGGCTTCCGGATATTGGCCAAGGCTCTTGCCACCCCCATAGTGCCTTTTTTAGGCAAGGCTCAAATGACAAATCTACCTCCCTAGAAAACACAAGTGGAAAAAAACTAAGGGTAATGCTGCTCAGTGCCAGAAGTCTAAACCTCAAGATGCACGCCCTCGAAGCCCTCCTCAGTACGAAGAACATCGATGTCTGTGCAGTGACTGAAACCTGGTTCAAGGCTCCTGAGAGCACCCCAGCACTATCAGATTTTACCTCATATCATGCTTTCTGGCCCCAAAACTTGGACCGAACCACAAAAGTAGGGGGAGTATCCATATTCATCAAAGATACCCACACCTCCAGGTTAGTGGCAATGCACGAAGCATCAGAGACCATCCAGGTGCAACTAACCATAGGCAAAACTGCCTTACAGTTTGTAGCATGCTACAGACCACCCTCTCAAACTCAGGAACCCCACACAGCCTTCCTGAAGACACTGGAGAGTATGAATGTCTCTCCAAATACCATCATTTTGGGAGACTTCAACTACCCAAACATAGACTGGGAACATTACTCAAGCCCAAACACCCTAGCCCAAAGGTTCCTAGAATTCATAAACTCAAATGCAATGGAACAACTAGTCGCCATTCCCAAAAGAGGAGACAATATACTAGACCTGATCATCACAAACATGGGGACAAAATGCTCCACACCAGAAGTATATCCCTCTTTGGTAAGATCAGACCATAAATTAATCTCACTGGAAATCCACATCCCGCCCCCACCCCCTGCATAAAAGACCACAGTGAAGAACTTCTCAAAAGCCAACTTCACACTTCTTAAGACTGAAGTGGTATCTTTCAAGGCCCCTGGGCCAGTGGAAACCACAACCCACACTGCTGAATCCTTTGCAAATGCCTTCTATGGGCACCTTCAAGAATACATGGATCATGCAATCCCAATTAAAACCAAGACCCATTCCCCCAAAGGCAGGCGCCCGGTCTGGTGGACCCCAGCCATAAACAAATTCTACAACAGGAGGAGGAAGCTACTACATGACAGAGCAAAATCCCTAAAAGGGAAGGCATCTCTGATCAGTACTAGCAAAAAAACTACGATCACTCATAAAATCATCCAAGGCCAACTTTGAGAGAAAAATCGCAAAAGACACAAAAGACAATCACAAGGCCTTCTTTAGCTATGTTAGAAACCTGGGTGGAAACTTCCAGATATGCTCAGAGTTAGTCCAAAATGACACAAAATACACTGAACCCACTGACATTGCCAACATTCTGGCAGACAGGTTCAGTGCAAATTTCTCCTCCTCCTCCCCCCCAAAAGGAGAAATAACTATCCCAGCAGAGTGTAGCCTCCCTAACATCTCAGATGCCCAGGTGAGAGCTGCCCTCTCTAAAGCTAAAAACACAGCATCAATGGGACCGGATGGTGTCCTGGGCTGTGTGCTACATGAACTCCAAGAGGAACTAAACCCACACATAAGTATGCTGTTTAATCTTAGCCTTACTACAGGATACGTACCCAAAGAGTGGCGTACGGCAACAGTGGTCCCACTTCACAAAGGCGGTGCTTCTACGGACCCTGGAAATTACCGCCCCATAAGCTTGACGAGCCTGGTCTGCAAAGCTATGGAGAGGATCATTATGGAACTCATAAACAAAGACATTGGGGACCTACAGACATTGGATCCTACCCAATTTGGCTTTGTCAAGGGCAGATCCTGCCTTTTGAACTTGGTTGACTTTTTTGAAACAGTCACTAAGGCCATTGATGAGGGTAAGGCAGTTCACACAGCCTACCTTGATCTTGCAAAAGCCTTTGACACAATACCCCACTCAGGCATCATAGACAAACTCACCAGCTTAAATATAAACCCATATATCACAAGATGGGTTGCAAACTGGCTCAAGGACAGAACCCACAGGGTCAGAGTTGCTGGAGCTATGTCAGACTCTAAGCCAGTCACAAGCGGTGTCCCACAGGGCTCAGTCCTGGGACCCCTCTTGTTCGACATTTATTTTTCCGAGGTACAGGCAAACATAGGAGGATTGTGGCTGACAAAGTTCGCAGATGACTGCAAACTGGGCGCCATAATTGATACTCCAGCGGACACAAACATCCTTCAGAGAGGCCTCATAGAAATGGATAATTGGTGCCAGAGCCATGGCCTTAAGCTGAATGCCAAAAAATGTATAGTCATACCCTTTGGGAAAAACAAGGTACCGACAAATTACCACATACATGGTAATCCATTAAGTACGGAAGAGGTGATCAGGGACCTAGGGACCCAGGTTGACAGTAACCTCTCATTTGACACTCACATTGCCAAAGTGGTTAGGAAAACCTTCTATATTGCCCACCTTATCATGAAGGGTTTCACATCTAGATCAAGAGAGGTCATTGTGCCCCTGTTCTCTTCTCTTATCAGGCCAATGATTGAGTACAATGCCCCATTTGAGATGTATCTCACCCGACACCTGCAGCAGTTGGAAAGACCCCAAAAGTTCCTCACCCGGAGGATAAAGGGTCTTAAACATATGTCATATGCTGCCTGACTGAAAAAACTCCAGCTCTATTCATTCGCATACCGCCTACTCAGAGGTGATCTGTGCCTGACTTACAAGGCCATGTCCAATCCGGAATTAATGGACATGCTCCATCTCAGTAAATCCAAATCCATCAGAGCTACGAGAGCAAGAGACTTAAACCTCAACACAGAAATAAATAGGACGTACTGGAGGGACAGATTCATAACCCAGAGGCTCCCTACACTTTGGAACAGAATCCCAGTCCATGTTAGGCAGAGCCCCTCACTGACTCTATTCAAGAGAAATCTTGACGAGTGGATGGGAGATCGTAGGTTTACCCCGGGGGTTATCTCTGTGTCACTGCTAGACAGAGGCACAGTAAACTAAACCCTAAAAGGGCGTAGTATTCTCATCCTAAGGGGTGGTGAAAGCCACACACACTCTGGCTAGGCTTATAAATGCCCTAGGGCAGATAGCCTAGTACGAACCTATGAACCTATGAACCATGACTTCCAGCTTACTCAACTGATCTACTTTTACTGCCCAGGTTTCTGTAACATACAGTAGAACTGGTTGTACCACTGTTTTGTGCATCTGATTTTCAGCTTCTTTGGCATTCTAATGTCATACATTACACCTGAAACACTGTGCCAGTTGGCTGCAGCCTCTCTGATTCTAGCTTTGACCTCCTCATTCTGACTTCTCTTTTCCTCTACCACCTGTACCTACTATCTCAATTCTCAGCTTTTTCTGATTTCCCCATTTGCTGTTATTACAACTGTCTTATCTGTACTCAGTTTCATCCCATTTGCCTTCTTTGCATTCCATTTCCCCATCCTTTGCTGACGTTCTTGCTCAGAGTCTGCCTGTAATGCCACATCATTTACATTCAACAACTTTAATGTCCTGTCCCCTCTGACCTGTTTGCTAATGTAGTTCGTCACCAGTATGAATAACAGTGGGCTTAGCCTCTTTGTTAGCCAGTCAGTATTCCTTCCTAGGTTGGCACATCTTTTCTGTCTCCCACTTTTTCTTTGATAATTTCTTGGACTTCTGCTTTCCAGAACCAGCTTTTCTTATGTACCTTATTTCCATACCTGGCCTGGCCACATATCTGTTCTGTAGTCACACATGCTGTTTTGAGGTACTGCCATTCAACTCCACCTATTTCCTTTTCTTCCTGAGGTGTTAGAGCCTTGAGTAATTCCTTGTGCTTCCTCTCCAGTAAATGTTCAGGTCTTTACCATAGTCTTTGTTGACCTTAGAGCTTTCTCTGACCACTGTTTGCAGCTAATTGTGGCAACCAGTGGTTAATGCTATGGGCCAACTGTTTCAATGGGGATGACTTTGCAGATTCTACCCCAGTTCTCTCTCCTTACATGGACCATGTTTTGGTCACCATCACGCCACTTGCTAGACATAAGTTTAGAATGGCCTCCTCTTCTTAATTCCTTTTGCCCCACTCATGTGGACCTATGCAGTTTATATAACCTGTTCTGTCTCTCCCAATATGTGCATTCAGATCACCAAGTTTATTAACACGTTTTAATTAACTTGCAAGTGAATTATGCATAAAAATAATAAAATATTGCACATTTTCATGACACATCACAATTTGAGCAAGACTGCTGTGCACACAAAATGATTTCTACAGTTTCACGATATGTTGCAAAATGTAGGTATGATTTGTAGTCATGCATGTTGAGGAATAAAGCCACCAGTCATCCATTTCCAAATCATGCAACAAGACATGCAATGCCTTATGTGTGCTAGGATGAATCCATGCCATACCACAGTCTGGTGTGTATCTTTTATATCTGCATAAATGGTGGCACACCACCCAGGTTAATGGTAATGTTTTCTCAAGTTTTCACAGATGACAGTACAAGTGACACCTGTCACTTCATGTACCTAACAAAACAAAACAGAAATGCTCCTGATACAGTAGCATCTACACTACTGATTTAGTATTCAGATCTGTATGCTCACATGAGCATTATTTGAATCTCTGTTGAACCATGTCACATCACTATTTGTGGATGGCACATCTGTGACATACATGCATGGGAGTAACACCAGTGACATGTTCAGGTGATATATCTGTCAAATAAGTAGTGTACTGTTGAGGTCACTAAGAACATGTGGTAGACCAGCACTCACAAGTAGATGCTACCACTGGTGGAGTATCAAAGTCCATAGACTATCCATTTATATAAGTTTGTAATGGTTAAATGGTACCACTGTGGGAAAAGCAGCAGTCACTGATGATGACAATGGAGGGGTCCATTTAATGAAACATATGCTTGGGAGGATTTGTCCATTAATATTCAATGGCAGACAGTTATCATGCCTTCTTGTCACAGCTGCATCACAGTTTTGATTGCATTAGCAGCCAGCCTGCTGAGAATCTTATAGGTGTTAAAGTTATGTGCCCCTACAGCCTAGTAGTGTTGCTGTCATAAACATCTGACTCAAAGAAACATGCTTGTGATCCTGATATTAGAGTACCATTGTGCACATATGCCTGTGTTGTGCCATCAGTTGAATATCTGCTTGTCCCTCATAGCACTGTGCTCCTGCTATAGGTGTTACTTTTGTCCATTTGTCGGGGGGGGGGGGCACCACCATGCCTACATGTCCTACTGTCAGTTATTTGACAGTTAACATTTTGATATAATGTGACAAATCAATTCACATACTTTTGTGACATGACTGCCTTGTAAAAACTTGGTGAGACCAATTTCATATGTGCTTCTGTCTTTAGTACATGCTTTGGACAGCTGTGCAATGATCATGGTAATTGCATCACCACAGAATTACCCCAGATGTCATGGCATGCAAGTGTGGAAAATCTGATGATCACATGCAATCAGAACTGAACTTCCAATGCCCCTATACTATACATATTTTATGGCAGTACAGGTTTGTCCAGCATGACTGCTGCATTTGAATGGAGCCCCCATGCTTGTGTACCTTTACAATGATGTATTCTGCCACATGGTGATAGAGGGGTCTGTGTGCACATTTGCTGTATGAACTTTTGTGGTTATTAGGTTTTATCTTTGGTTGCACATGTACCATGTGCTGTATGGCCAGGTTTCAAACCCATTTAAAAATGTTTGGATGTTCTGTGCAGGTTTGGTTAACTCCTCCTCCCTCTTTATGTGTCATATCCCATCCTACATTGATGATGCATCCTCCCCTTGCAAATGTACATACTATATTTGTACATTCACCTTCCTTGTTTGCCAGCCATGTATCATTACCACCCTTGCCTGCAATGTATGTTCAGTACATCTGCTTTGTGTTTAGTTCCCTGACTGTTGTGACAACCATATCACATTTCTTTTCTAGTCAATCTGCTCTGATGTCTTGGCATGCAGTCTTCTTTTAGCCAGGTTGCAGCTGGTCATTTGCTTTTACAAAATCACCCAACAGCTCCAAATAAAGGTAAATAGTAAAAAGTTCAAAATATCACACTTTTGAAGCTGTTTAAAAAATAAACATTTAGTCTATCAAATATTCCACAAAGATAACTAACATACAAAACTTAAACAGAAAGAGACAACAGCCTTATCTAGTCAAATGAAATTCCTTAAACAGAAAACACACTTTCAGCAGTTAAAATGCATAAAAACATATTATAACAAAAATTCATATCAAGTCTGACTAATAACTATGTGCTGAAATAAAGAATTATACACAACATTAAAATGATGCATGTAAACTACACCCACACTGTGCTATATCAAACATAGAAAGGCCGTACTGTGCATCAAATGTAGGCTACTCAAGAGCAGGGAAGGGTATTTCTGGCTAAAACCCATCATACATGAACATGTACCAAGCTTTGTTCTCTTTTAGAAATTGGGAAACTTCAAGATACAGCTCTGGAGTGTAACAATGATGTGAATGCATATATATACTGTATGGGTCTACTTCTGCTGCTCAAAAACACACTTTTTTGAACAACAGAAAGCCGAGACCCACATCAACGAAAGTACACTTAAGCGAAAGTGCGCTTTCATGTAAATCAGTTAACCAAAGCACGGTACAGTGGGCAATAAGGAAATATATGCTTTTCCTCACTGTAGTGTGATCTCGGCGTTAGCACGTCTAAGTAGCCGAGGTGTGTCTGGTAAAGTGAAGCACATTTATACAGGGGGTGAGCCCCCCTGCACCCCCAAAAGTGCAAAAGTGTGTTTTCAAACAACATTAGACCCATACAGATACACACACATACATATATATATATATATATATATATATATATATATATATATATATATATATATATATTTAGGGTCTATATTAGAACACCAAACTTTCAAAATTTCGAGTGTTCTAATATCGACCCATTTTCAGTGAATGCTGAAAATATCGAAGAAACAGAAAAACAAATTTTTTTTCTAGGGTAAGAATTTGGTTGTCCGTTTCTGTTGCTTCGGTATTTTCAGCGCTGTGGTGGAAAGTTACAGGTCGGGTTCAGGTAAGTGTGCAATTGTGTGGATGTGAGGGTTAGGGTGGGGTAGGTGAGTTAGGGTTAGGGCGCGGGTGAGGTGACTGTACGATAGTGACAGACCTTAGGATTAAGGTTTGGGTTAAGGTAAGTGGATAGCTAGTGCTGTATGTATAGTTTAGTGTAGGGTTAGGTGTAAGAGTTTAGGTGTATGTGTGTGGATTGCTGTTTGTTTGGTGTGCTTGCGTTGTGTGTATGTGTTTTGGAATAGCAAACTTTTTCCCTTGGAAAAAATTCGCTGTTCTGTATGTTCGATGTTTTAAATTTTCGATTAATAGGGTTCGATATTAGAACACTCGAAATTTTTTGAAAGTTCGGTGTTCTAATATAGACCCATATATATATATATATATATATATATATATATATATATATATATATATATATATATATATATATATATATATATATATATATATATATATGTGTGTGTATATATATATATATATATATATATATATGTATATATATATATATATATATATATATATATAGAAAGAGAGAGAGATATGTAGATATATAAATATATATATATATATATATATATATATATATATATATATATATATATATATATATCTACATATATACATGGGTCTACTTGAAAAGAATGAAAAAACACTTACCCGAATCTCTGAAGACAGACGACTTCACCCAAACTACAATTAAATGAAAATTGGGATGACCTGAATGTTACTGTGAGAAAGGAACCACTTGGCCCCCATGGTGAACTTTGTCCCTTTCCCCACTGTAGTGTGATCTTGGAGATGGTATATTTAGTTAGGAGAGGTGGAGGGATGCAACTCCCCACCTTGGTGGGCTTAATTTGCTTTGGTTTGATTTTTTTGTGGTACCGGACGTGAGGTTACTTTCCCCTGAGTTTCTAATCAGTGATCTGAGTCTTTGCTCATTTGAGGTTTCAGTGAATTCATCTCGACATTTAGTGATTCAAGTAAGTGGGTTTTTGTTCTTATGAAGTAGACCCATAAATACACATGCATGTACACACACACACACACACACACACACACATATATATATATATATATATATATATATATATATATATATATATATATATATATATATATATATATATATATCACACAAACTGATTATGGTGGTTTGGGCACGTGCAGGAAAGTAGAAGACGATTTGGTGAAGATTTGAAAGAGAGCAGAAAAGTAATAGGAAACTGGGACATGCAGCAAAGAGATGGAGGGACTGCGTGAAAGAAGATCTAGTACCGAAGGTGGTAGGAGGGTGGCACTTAATCTAAAGAGGTGGCAACAGTTGACGTGACACCCTGATCCTCTTTAGAAAATGAAGGCTGATGATGATCAGCTTGTGGAAATCCCAGCTCTGCATCCTGATGGTCTCATTATGTATTAAAATGATTTTTGATATAGGAAAGGTCTGAATATTTTAAGCAACAATCTAGATTTGCACCTTTACAATCTGTGGACAATGTTAAAGGGTATGTGTGTAGGGGGAGATATCCAGCTGTGAACTATGGCTACTTCAGGTTAGACAAAAATCAATGGTGATGGAGGTGATCATGTAGAATCTATCCATGAGTGAAGGGTTTAGAGCACAAGACCTTTCAGAGCTGTCTAATAGAAAGCCAAAAGGGTATATATTACACAGTTCGCACCTCCACCATTAATAACTATTATTATACCTTATTCCAGATTTCCTACTTAGGAAAATTTGTTTGAACACTTTTTCTTGATTTGGGACGTCTTGAATATGCTTATTTCTTCAGAATATGTTTAAGTTTTTTAGTATTTTTTACATTAGTAAGTAGCGTGACTCAGTTTTAAACTCTAAAGTCATGTTTGTGTCATTTAGCTTCTGATCATCAATGTCTGGTAAAATATATTGTGCCTCCTTTTTTGCACTATAAAGTCTTTTCATTTTACACACAAGCAGTGCAGGGGATACAATTTTTCAAATAAAAAAAAAAATGAAGACTAGAATAATATGCTAAAGATGCAAGATAAGTCTCCTTCTTTATTAGCAGTTAAGTAGCACCCTGGATAAAATATCCTTCAAGGTACAAACAGCATAAAGATCTAGGAGTTGTACACAACCCATGAAATATTCCATGTAGTGAAATGAGATAACTAACATTTCATTAATCAATATTCGGTAAATGATTACCTTATATGCAATTAGTCTTTTAGGCTAAAGGGACAGCATTATCCTTTAATATGATCTTAACTTCCTTTTGTTGCAACACCTTTAGTAATTTATATTTAATACCTCAGACTACTGTGTAACTAACACACAACAGCATAAAGCTAAAGGAATTTAAATTACCCCAATTTGCCAAGTTAAAATATGTTGAAACTTTTTCAGCTCATGTCAGAGGGCACACCCTGATAACTGATGGTTATTTTAGAAATGTCAAGATGCTCTGCAAGTTTAATCAAATGAGCAATGTTGATTTGGGACATGTTAATGCAACAGAAACAATGTCAATACTTAAGCATATTACACCAATTGCCTCTAGCTAAGAACTGCAATGTGTTACAAGGTATGTACAGTTTAAAAGGCCATCTCAATATAATAATCTTAAAGGGATCTTTCTCTTTCCTTGCTTTACCTGGATTCCCCTGTGCATGTCTCGGGTGATGTGTGAGCGCCGCTAGCAGATTATGTTTTTTTATGGAAACTTTACTGATTTAAGGTAATAATTCCTTCCTGACAACAAACTTCAAGCTCAATACATGACCAGCAAAATCATCTATTCAGAAGCATAGAAGCCACTTCAAAATACAGCTTCATGCAGTTTATATAGTTCCCACATATAACTTATGTCATAATTCCTTCCTGACGATCATCTCCCTGCCTTTATTCACAAAAGTGTTCCCTCCCCACAAAAGGAATATCACTGCAAACAAATATGGAATCTGACCAACTTCAAACCTGAGACATTTATCAATATATTAAAACAATTGAACTGGAACTTCCTAAAAACACTACCTCTTGATTTGGCAGTTGATTTTTTTAATGGAACATTTATAGAAGCTTTAAACAGTCTCACTCCTCCTTGGGTAAAATGAAAACCAACCATGCACAATGGTTAAATAAGCCAACTAAAGAACTAATGCAAACTAGGTACAAAACATGGAAACAATGGATAAAAAACCCTTCAGACTTGTTGAATTTTAAACAGCTCCATAACCAGGTCAAAAAACAAGTAACAAAAGATGAGAGTGCTAACTAATCTGGTATTATACTCAGAAGCGGAACCCCAGAAAATTCATTCTGGTCATCCATTACTTCACTCCTAAGTCCTGATACTAGAATTCATGTCCATATCATGATAAAAATCCATCACAGATACCCAGTCTCTTCAACTTTTGCTTTATCAACAGTATATCAAGCATTACTGCCAACTTTCCTCAACAACACTGTGGCCCAGTTTCAAACACGTTTAATTATAATGGACCATTAAGACAATCATCTCTCACTCACCCTCCTTCCTCTATCACCCCTGTCAATTCTTGTGAGGCAACTACCCTACCCATACCCTCCTTCTCCCTTAAACCCGTTACATCAAACACCATATAAAGATTACATCTCAAACTCAAACTTATCTCTATAGCAGCTGATAACCTGCCAGCTGAATATCTAAAATTAGTGGCTGAAACCATTGCTATCCCATCAGTATACTCATTAACAGATCCATCTTTGAATCCTACATTCCAATAATTTGGAAAAAGGCATTATTTTTACCTCTTCACAAAGGTGGTAACTCTACTGATATCTCTAACTTTCATCCCATAGCCATCTTCTCCCCTATCTCTAAGCTCCTTGAAAGATATATTCATATACAACTTCTAAACTTTCAACTTAACAACCAGATACTATCACCTACACAGCACGGTTTCAGACCAGGTCACAGCACTATGACTGGACACTGTAAATAAAACCCAAGACTCAGGCAAAATCATCACTTCCCTATTTCTTGACTTACTGAAAGCTTCTGATACAGCCTCACCCACGTCTTCTAAACCAGCTCTCAAAAATTAGTCTCACCCCCTCCTGTCTCAACTGATTCTCAAGTTAATTATCAGACAGACAACAAACAATTAAATGTCAGAACTCTCTCTCTCTCCATATCCTCACAACTCTACTGGTGTCCCCCAAGGGTCAATATTGGGTCCCCTCCTAGTTAACATCTTTATTAATGACCTTCATTCTTCATCCAGTCAGAGCTCTCATACAATACACAGATGATTCTATTATCTATTCCACTGTTTCCATGTCTTACCTGCAACAAAACACTCAACTGGCCCTTATCTCCATTGAAACCTGGCTCCATAACAATCAACTGGCATTTAATCCCCACAAAACCAAGCTACTCCTTTTCATGCCAAAGTAAAAAACCTCCCTTAAACAAAACCCAGTTCAACATACAATCTCAAAATACAACAATGGAAGTTGTTACTCATACCAAATTACTGAGAGTAATAATAGATGAACATCTAAAATTTGACTTTCATATACATCATAACATTAAAGCACACCAGAAACTAGGCATCTTCTGTTGGCACGAACACCTTCTTAACTCATCCACTAGACAAACCATTACTCACTACCCTCTCACATCTAAGGTGCACCATTGCTCACTAACATCCAATCCTCTAAAAACTAAGCTTGAAACATGCTACAATAAAATTGCCAAGTTTGCTACAAATGCAAGATATTCAGCCCACCACTTTGTATCCCTATACTCCCTTAACTGGGTCGAACTCCCTCATTATTTTAGTTACCTCCAACTGACAACCGTGCATAAAATAATCTACAAACCTTTACTCTGTCCTGCCCTCAGTTCATTATTTAGCAACTATATTTCCAAAAGATCTCTCAGATCTGAAAAACAAATTTTGCTGATTTGCAAACCTAAGCTACCAACCAGTCAGCTTCTATACTCCTGCACTATTGCCAGAGCATGGAATACCCTTCCATTAACAATTAGAGCTAATCAAGCCTTAACATCTTTTAAACCTTCTTTACATGCATACATCTCTTCATCCTGGAACTGCACATGTACCAACCCCCTCCTTAAATCCTGACTTCCTCTTCTCCTGAATAATACTCTAATTACACATCCACCTATCACTCATAATGTTTCTCTCTGTCTCTGTAATTAATCTCTTTTCCCACAAAAAGTTCTGTTATAACAATAGCCCTACTTTGGCAGCTGTTTATTAAACATCATAGGTGTGTACCAGGCTAATGGCCCTGGGGCCTTTATAAGCCTATCCCATAGGATTACCCTGGCATCATGCCACCCAACCTTAGTTCCCAGTGCCTCTGTCTAGTAAAGCCACTGGAGTGATCCAGGGGTGACCTTTTTATTATCTTTCTTGCATCAAGCTGTAACATAGACTGTATTAATGTGTAACAATTTGACATTGTCTATACTTACATTATGTATTGTTAAAGACTTGTCTATGTACATATTTATTGTGGCACTTTTCTCCCCGGGCCTCCACTAAAAATGGGCTCATACTGACCCAGTGGACTATCCTGGTAAACAAATGCCAATAAATAAAGTGATACTGATTATATTACATATTTATAGTATGTTCAAATATTCTAGCAGGTTCATTCCACTTATACTATCCCCCGAAGAAAAATCTATTTGGGGGAATTTGCAAAGTATGATGATGCACAACCAATATCTCTCATTTTTAGCACTATAGACTGATCTTGCAAATCACAAAGTTAATACATATAAATAATAAGATTGATTACAAAATATATGGAAATGCACCAATAGCAACATTTACAAAAATTACTTAATTGTCTCCTTGACTCTTTTACAACTCTTGAAGCAGCTTGTTATTCAGATTTCTTGAC
Source organism: Protopterus annectens (assembly GCF_019279795.1). Classification (NCBI taxonomy): domain Eukaryota; kingdom Metazoa; phylum Chordata; order Ceratodontiformes; family Protopteridae; genus Protopterus; species Protopterus annectens. The sequence continues at coordinate 129,721,779 of NC_056742.1, read as the reverse complement.
CTCTCCTTGTGATTTGAATATAACCTGAATGGCAACTGGAAATAAAATAATAATTTGTAGAGGGAAAACTTTGAAAGGGGCTATTTATTTAAATTTGTTTACTGTGTTTAACACTCATCAATGATGAATCACATGCTTAGCCGTATTATAATAAGTGCTAGAACTGTTACGGTCATTAGACAAAACATAGTTAGCAGGATCAAGAACAGACACTCAACTGTTTTGGCTGGACAGCACACAGCCTGTCAATGTGAATAAAGTAAAACTTCCACCCTTGGTTTGAACATTCAGTTGACAGCTCTTTTATGGTACTGGCACAGATTTATTGGATATTGATTGGTTTATTCTTCACTCAAACTGATTTGATTGGTTCTCTAAACACTAGATTCAGGTTGATAGTCATTAGTAACTAAATGAATAGGTTTTCTGTTTCATCTAACCATGCTGCCATATTTTGTTTGCACCTGCTGTACCCCACTTTTACCCTTAAACAGACACCTTGGCCTGGTTGAAGGATAGGTAATGGTTGAGCAAAATGATGCTGATTGTAAAGCTTTTTATACAAAGCTTTGGATTTGGTCATTTGTTTGACTACATTACATGGAATCACTAGGCTTATGTTTTGACTCCAACATCAGCATGTTAGTTTCTATTTGTCTTCCAAGCATTAGCTGTGAAGGGCTTACCACTTTGGTATTATGTAAAGTAGTGCAATATGGGAAGGTCTACAAGAGGGTAGTGAGACCAGCTATGTTATATGGGTTGGAGACAGTGGCATTGACAAAAAGGCAGGAGTCAGAGCTTGACGTGGCAGAGTTGAAGATGTTAAGATTTGCACTGGGTGTGACGAGGATGGACAGGATTAGGAATAAGTATATTAGCGGGTCATCCCAGGTTGGAAGTTTTGGAGACAAAGCCAGAGAGGCAAGATTACATTGGTTTGGACATGTGCCGAGGAGGGATGCAGAGTATATTGGGAAAAAGATGCTAAGGATGAAGCTGCCAGGTAACAGGAAAAGATGAAGGTCTAAGATAAGGTTTATGGATGTGGTGAGAGAGGACATGCAGGTGGTTGGTGTGACAGAGCAAGATGCAGAGGACAGGAAGAAATGGAAACAGTTGATCTGCTGTGGCGACCCCTAATGGGAGTAGCCGAAAGAACAAGAAGAAGTGCAATATGCCATGTTTTTCTTAGTATCTTTTAAATTGCTATACTGCTTTCTCAGCTTCACCATTTGGTTGTGAATAGTGAAGAATTTACAAAGTATGGGTAAAATAATTAGTAATAAACTGATAGAAATCATGTGAGACAAATGGAGTATCATTCTCTGTAAGTAGTATCCATAATTGGTAAAACCACTGGAAATTACTTGGCATAAATGGTGTATCAATGTCTATAAGCCTTTGCTGTGGATCCTGGTTACTACACAGTACTGTAGTAATGACACACCATGTCAGAATTTGCACTAGTTGCCATAACCTCCCTTCTGTCCACTATGGTTTTAAATTCTGTTATGGCAATGCACTGTTTCAGTATACCAGGTCTGTACTATATGAAATCTCCTGTGCTTCTGGCACTCTGACCTTGGAAAAATCCATCTCCATTGCTACTAATCTGCATCTAAATGTCCCCACTCATCATTGTTCAAGCCCAATTCCAGATATGATGACATCACTGTCCCCCTTTTTAGTGCACTGATGACATTTGTGCTTTTGTCTGTCAGTTTGGCTTCACATAACATGAAATATATGTGGCTTCATCTGGATAACTGTCACTATGCACTGCAAATGACCCAGATCTTGATCTACACTATACTACATGTTCTACTTGAGTCAAAATCCCCAAGTACAATATTCTCTCTTCTTGTATTTTTGCACTTTAGTAATCCCAACACATTTTAGTTAGTACTCCCTGATGTGCTTTAAAAGACTTCCAAGCATTTCTCTTCATGGTTCACTAGGAACTATTACTTTATTATCTTTTAACAGCAAATCCTAGACAACTTATTTCATGCTTGAAAGTAAAATAAGACTGAATTTCTTTCCTTACTAATAATTTGCTCATGACAGCCTCTCACTGTAATTTGTTTTAGTAACTGCATTTGTAAGCTGGTATCATACACTTCTGGAGTTGTTTTACTTTTTTCTGTCATAAAAATTGCAGATTTATCCAAAAGATTTCTCCTTTTTTTTTGCTAGCCATTCCTTTTATCTTCATGCAACTATGTTCTAATTCAGCATTCTTCGGTATGTGCTTCCTTGCATGGCTAGTATTTCACTTTAATGTTGCACTTCTTCAAACTAAATGACATTCTCTTCAATCTCAGAGGTACCCAGTTTAAAAAAAATCTGAATATCCTTCACAAAAATCTGTGGCCTTTTACCAAACAGGCTTCATTACCATACAAGGAAATTTTCACACCCATGCACTACTGTTAACAGGTCCTTTTCTTCATGACAATATCACTTGTTTATCTGTAAATGCTATTGACCTATTAGCAACTTGTTTTCTTAAAGGTTCACAGCTCCTGTAACATTCTGACTGACATCTACATATGCCACAACCGACTTCCACATTTTAACATTGATCTGTAACTTGATTCTTAAGCAGTTTGTATCTTTTTCCAGATCATAGTGTCATTCTCCAGCTACATCATGTCTTACCAGCTTTCTTAGAGGCATAGTTACCTTACACATATCACTTAAAATTATACAAATGTCTTTAATGCTGCTGTATTAAAACTTGAGACTGAAAGTGTAATCATCCAAAAAATGTGATTTGCCTCTTTAAATTTCAAGCCTTAAAACTGTATTGAATTAGTATTATGATCTTATTGGTTTTAACCTTTTTGGAGGTGTGGTTTTACCTTTAAATATTTAGTATGATTTCTGTATTTTAGATTATTTGTTTTGATGAAGTTTTTAATATCAGGAGCGAAAGCGGTCAACTAATTTTATATTATCTACATTTGAATTAAAAATTTGGTTGAAATTTGGTTGAACACAATTTGATTCTTTTTGTTGTTATTCGTTGTCCTGTTGGCCTCATGGAAACAGAATTTATATGTGTTTTTGTGTTAAAGACCTACTTGCTTTTGGCTTTGGTATTTGTACTATCATTCTTACATTTCTGTATCACACTCCAGCCTTTTAACATTGGAATATGTCCCTTGTTTTTAGACTTGTTACTCTTATTTCACATTTCCACTTTAACTTGAAATTACGCTGCTTTAATCTAATTAGCAGTTGTATTATCACTTGTCATTCTTTCTGTGTCTCTGATTTGGCACATAAGTTAGGTTTGCAATGCCTTACAAGCCCTGAGTTACATGCGTTACATCTCCTTGGTGGAATATCGCTGATGTTACTAAAATGCCAAGTCAAAGTCTAAAGAGATTGTACCTTCATTTCACATGACATGTACAATATTTCAAAATGTATCTTATGTGCCAGAAACTTTGGTTTGCATGTAGAAGTAATAAGAACTTGGCATTTGCTATTTTTGAAATCACTTCCTCAACTGTAAGCAAAGATTATTGCTCTCTTTTAATCCATTTGGCTTCTGCAGATTATTAGAAATGCAAGACTTGTCTTATTACAGCTGTGACAACTCTACTGACTGATTGTTAGCTATCAATAACACCTTTGTTTTTTCACTCATTTTAATTTCTGCTATGTTCCAGTCTGCTGATGCTTTCACTGGATCATGTGTCAACTGGCATAGCATCAAGTTCTATTTGAATATAAATTTTAATGGAAGATGTATGCCTGTAGACAAATCAGCATATGCATGCAGGATACCATTACATTGGCACATGTTTGAACTGTCTCTGTGACTTTATGACTGCTGCTGTATACATGCACATTTTGCTTCTAAACTTCATTCATGTTTCACCATTCCTAGATTTTGCAAAAGCAAAATTACCCAAAGTATTAGGAGATCTTACGCTTTAAGTACTACATCTACAAAAAAGTAAGTCTTACACTTCTAACTTTTATAATCCAAAGTCAGTAGCGTTTGCCATTGTCGCTGTACTCAGCCAGAATGTGTAAACAATGTGCATACAGCTCTCCCTTCAGTACCAGTGGACCACAACACTTTAAAAATACCTCCAGACAAAATACTGCACTGTGCCCTGCATCAGATTTCAGTTCAGCATTTTGATTAGCACTTCTTACCAACAATTTGAATTGTACTCTCACCTTAACACAAAGTTATTTTCAGACTTCTCAGTATTAGGTCTTTTTACTTCAATAATGCCTACCACAATGATTTATTGATACTGCTCATTTTCATATTTCTGTTCAAGAACATAAAGTTATTTCAAAAACATGTTTTCCATTCCACATATATCTGCAAAATATCCTTTGCTAGCACAGGTTCTAATAGAGGATTATGGTCAAGTCTCCAATTGTGACAAGTATATTATGTGTTTCAGACATAGTTGCAAAAAACTTCACCTCGAGAGTGAAGCTCAAGAGTTAAATCTTGATATTAATGTCCGGAACATGTAATACTACATTATGATTTTAAATCTGATCATGATTTTTTTGTACTGCATGGCGATTTATCTGCTGCATGTACTACTAGTTACATAAAGGTAAGATGCAAAAAAAAAAAAAATGTTATCTGCATACATCTCAATCTCTTAGTGCAAGAAATCTGGACAAAGCCTGATATAATGGGAGGCAAAGACTCAAAAATAGGGAAACATTTTAAATATCGCTCTTACGACTTAGAAAATTGCTAGAAAAGGATTTGTGTTAACATGCATTTTTGAAGGATATGAAATCTGAAACTCAAATGCATGTCATTATTTAATAACTTTAATGTCCAAATAATTCCAGTGATTTGCCAGAAAACCACAAATTTTATGAGGAATAAACCAAAAATATGAGTCATAAATCTGGATATCCTGCGAAAATCTGAACAGTTGAGAGGTATGGCTCATCTGTATTGCAAAGCAGCCAGCCTAGCAGTGGTGAAATGGTTGATTTCCTTATGTCTAAGGTTAGTAGTTTGATTCAAACTAATGGCTGGAATGTAGAAGATATCAGGCGGAAATGGGAGCTGAAACACAGCCGTGCCATGTCTTGCTGCTTGCTGTGTACTGGCCAGGGCTGTCAGGTTTTAGTGGCGGACTCCCTGTTAACAACACATAGGGCATATTTAATTTTTAGGCATACTTCTAAGCATTATGGTCAGGTCTTGTGTTACAATAGAGCTGAACAAGGACATTATTTAACTGTTTTTGGAACATAATCATGGCTCCCATGTGCTAAAGGTTTGTTAAAAGAAGGGCAATGCTTTCACTGATGCATATAGCTACATCTAGTATGTGAACCTTTGACTTTCAGCTGCATGTTCTTATCTCTGGGCCACTTATCTGTTTTTCTTCATCTTCGCCTTGTTTTTTTGTCCTGCCCGTGTTTGAAGTACATCCTCAATTTACTTCTCATTCTGTATTCTTATTTGATTCACATTTTATCTTACAAAAATCCACCTCCTCAGATAATCATTCTAACCCTGCATTAGTAATCTCACTTGCTCTACATATCCATGGGTTTTGATACAGTCATGTTGTTTCTCTTGCCTGATCCTTTTATCACTTTTATAATGCAAACTAATCTCTCATTCAAGTCAGTTGTGCAACTTAGCAGCCTCACTGTTTAGCTCTATTCTTCAATTTAAGAATATAAGCGTCTTTATCTACCATGGAACTGTGTGTCTCTGTAAACAAGTAGCAAATAAATGATGCATTTCTAGGCTCATACAATGCTTTAATGTCTCCTATTGATACTATTTTATCTTTCTCTTGTGCAGCAGAAATAAGTTAATTACATTTAAGTCCCCTCCCACAGAGGCATACATGAAAATAATGCACTGTGCCTGTTGTCTCTCACAGTGATGAATAAATCAAATTTATGATTTCAAGTTGCCTTTTTTTTTTCAAAATTTCATTCTGGTGAACAATTTTTCCACTAAGAATATTTCTGTACTTCCAGACATGTAAGCTCTTGAAAGTAAAACATTTCTTCATTTCTGCAGCTTGTCTTATCTGACACCATTTGAGACCTATAGATTTGTTCAGATGGTAAGAAAGCAGAAATACTGCAGGTGCAGGCTAACTTCCTTTATGTCTGCTATATTAAACTCTTTGGAAGAAAGTGTACCCTATAGCATGCAACTTTCTGTAGATAGCTCATAGGTCTTTAAAATTAGATAACCCATAGAATACAAGCTTTACTGAATAACAGAATGATCGGAAGAGGCATCTAGTTATTCTGGAGACTGTTAACTGCCTCAAAATATAGGTGGGTGACAAAGATACTGTTAGGAACTGGGATGTAGTTACAAGAGAGATTATCTCTTTGCATTATGGAAAAATGTTAAGTGCCAGCTGTGACCCAGACCCAAATTTCTTACAAAATACCTAACAAACCACAATGCTTTGTCATTTTATAATATTGTCTCAGCCAATAGAGCATCACTGCAACCCTTTAAGACTAACTGGGTTCACATCACTTGCCAAATCTCCCTATTACAACATCGCCACTTAAAACAAAACATCCTCCACATCAGTGCACTCCATTGTAAACTGACCAAAGTTTAATTCGCTGCAGACCCAAATGTAATCTGTCAGAGAAAGTACATTTTCTAAAACAGCACCTGCTACCTAGAATTCTTTATCACCTGATTCAAGAAATTTAAACAATTATTCCACATTTAGACATGATGCAAATGTTTTTTCTATAAAAAATATAAATGACACTGCAATACTGACAAAGTCTAAGAATACTGAAGTGATCTAGTACCATTCTAGCCAAATTCCAAATGCACTGATATATTGTGACATTCACATGTACTCCATTGTAAGATACTCCTGTCAATAGAAAACTCTGGCAGTAAGTAGCAGTGATAAAATTCTAAATATGCTTGTGTAAGTGTATGTTAATTGCTATAAAATTAACTGGCATAGCTGTTTTGCATATTGTCAACCTACTGTTATGTCAATTGAATGTACTTTCAATAATCAATGTTAAATGTCAAATGCTGCTCTGGTCATGGTTTACTGAGAAATAAAAGTCATTTAAACATAGTAATTGTAATTGTGGAAATAAGCTTGGTTTATTATCTAACTTGAAGACATTATTTTTGTAAGATATGTATTCTGAAGAATCAGAATTTTAGAATTTTTCACAAGGGGTACAGATGGGATCTGACTTTATATAGTAAGTGAATAAGTATATTCACATGTAGAGACAGGACTGAAAGGGTGTAGAGACAACAGAGTGAGTCACAAATCTAGCAGACGTTGAGTGTTTGATTCTGGATATGTGCACATTTCCGGCAAGCTGAGTGGGGTCTATATACACCTTATAATAAATGAAAGTATGAAAACAATATAAGTTGTAGAAATGTAATGAGCACAACTTTATATACAAACAAATGTTGAACAGGTGTCAGAGGTAATGAATGTATAAATCTTACTCATACAAATTAATAGTAACTATGGAGAAAAAGCTGGTTTGGGGGATTTGAAGCATGGAGTAATAGGTGAAACAGCATACTCATTGTTTTTTTGTTTGCTGTTATATACAATAAGATCAAATAAAACAAAATGTCTCAAGGCATTTCCTATGGTAATGTATCTGAGATTTGGATACAGATGAGAATTCACATAGTATTTATCCATGGTTTCGGTACATTTGGACCACCTCATAGTGTGTATTCATACGTTCAGTACAGGTGGGACTTCATGCAGTATGTAGCTATTGGTTCAGTACATGTGGACATTTATAAAATATGTATCCATGGATTAGGTACATGATGGAGTTCATGCAATGTGTATCCATCAGCTTGGTACATCCGGGGCATCATGTAATACAATGGCTTTGATACAGGTGGGACTTCAGGTAGCATATATATGTGGGTTAGGAACAAGTGGGGATTTCAGGTGTTATGTATCCACGGATTAGTTATGGGAGAGCATACATGTGGTTTACATCCATGGGTTGGTATAAGTGGGAATTTGTGTAGAATCCACAAACAAAATAGTGCATTTCTGCAGGAAAAAAACGAAATAAATTAAAAATAGGTGTAACTAGCATAACACTCTAATTCAATGCTTCTATCCAGTAATATCCACCAGACTTCTTCAGAATGAATACAACCAGTACAAACCTTCCTTATAAAGCTGAAATTCATTGCATGATCAAGTCACATGATTTAACAAAAATCACATGATTAGAAACGTTCTTTAAAAATAAAATTCATCAAATGGTTGATTCAAGTCACATGATCTAACAAGTCACAGTCTAACAAAAAACCAAATGATCAGATAAAAACTACTGACATATTATTACAAAAACACAAACCATGAATATAGTAATATGATTTGACCAAATAACTTGTTAAAATATAGTTAAATGCCAGCCTGTTCATTTTCATTTTTTCTCTCAAGTATTTTTTCAATAACCTTCTCTTTAAAACATTTGATATGAATATGTTCATTTAATCGCGGATTCTTATCTCCCTGTAACCTGAGTTGCCACGGTACTCTATAGTTTCTAGGGGAATTTTATAATTCCCTCTTCTAATATCAAATAATAAATTACCTAAAATGAAAAATAAAAGTTTCATTTTATGTTTGGGAATGTTTGAAAAGCACATTACTGTCACCATGTTTAATGGAATATACATTTTTTTAACACTCTTTTCTTATTTTCTTGTGGTCATGCCTACTTAAAATGATATACATTAGGAAACTAGGTTATATAAACTGCACCCATTCACTGACAGTCATATCTGCATTTGGTCCTATATGTTTTTCTCAAATGTTCAAAGTATACATTGGGTCCACCTAAAATGTACTGAAACCTCACAATGTCAACATTTGTATGTTCCTCTTACTTTTTCTGTACATGCACTGGGAACCAAATAACTGTCATACAGTAAAATGTTTTTAATGCTGATATAACTTCTTTGATGCTTTTACTCACTGCAGACATAGGAGAGAAAGCTGATTGATTCTTGTATAAATTTTCTTTAGTATTAGTCATATTAAGACCATTTTAGTAATGGGGAAAATTCAGTATCTCTTTCATAATTATTTATAAAATTTAACAACTGAAATACTATGTTTATAATCTTTTTCTAGAAATAACTTAATAATAAAATCAATCTCTAAGCAGCACTGAATCTTTCTGAACACATCCTAGAAGCCCAAATAAATTGGCCAGAGGAATATATTTTTTTATGTAAATAGGGGTACCCACTAGTATAGTTAAGTGATTGGTCATGCATGTGTCCTAACTATGAATGAAACTCACAAATGTTTTATTCAGGGGTTCCATAGACAATGCAATGTCTAACAAATTAACTTTTGTACCTAAATCTCTTTGAGTAAATTACAAAAATTGTGTTGCAACATTCATTTCATCTACAAGTTTACATATTTCATTTTCTTCCCCATTGAATAGAAAAGATCACCCACAAACTTTTTGTAAAATAAAATGGAAGAAAACATTTTGGACTTACAAAAAATTACTCTACTACCAAACCCAACACCAGGATGGCAAATGCACAATGAAAAACCTATAGCTATCCCTCTGTGTTAACTGCAATATTTGTTTGTTAAAAACAAAAAAAAAATTCTAATACAAGTTCCAGCAACAAACACTATAACCAATTACCACTGGATATATCTGTAAGAGAAGGCAACTAACACCTAGCAAATGCAATGCCTTCATCCCGAGGAATACTAGCAAATAGTTAACATATATCTACTGTAATGTTTTTTTTTTTTACTTCCATTGAACTCATAGCTTCTCAACTTATTTAAAAAGTCCTATAAGTATTTTAGATATGAATCCAGTCTTTGGATTAAAGGATTGAAAATTGTATCAAAAAATATAGAAACCCCTTCTGTCATTGCACCTGGCGTCTTAGCTATTGGTCTGAAAGGAGGCTGTTTTTAGTTCATGCATATTTTTTGAATTCCAAAAATCATCCCTATAACAGGATTTTTTTTTCAATAATATTTTTTATTGTTTTCTTATATTCCATACAAAATTAAAACAATACAGAAAATTAAGAAAAAACTACCAACTAATGTAACTAACACTAACTCCATAACATATATACAATATTTACATAAATGCTTCCAAGTAATACATTGAGTTATACACAAAGAGTATAAAAGTGGTTAAGATCAATTTGAGTAATGGAAAGATGCTGTTACAGAGTCTCTTAAAAGTGTAGAAATTCTTGCTAAATTCAAATATAAGATGTTATGCTAATACAATATTAAATACTTGTTCCCATATTTTTGGATTGTTAATATTTTTATTATGTTGGTTCAAAAGTAATTTGTGAGCTACTATATGCCTTAGTGCTAATACTCTAAAATTATTCCATGATGTTTTGGATGGGTCTAACCAATTAGTAGCTATGTATAGTTTCATTAATAAGAAAATATTGATTAATGCAATACATTGAGATTTAGAAAGTTCTTTTGGGGGAATATGTAAAATCATGAATTCCCATGACAATGTTGAACTTTGGTAACCCATCTTCTGAAGTTGTATCTTAAGTGAGTTCCAAAGTTTGTATATGCATTTGCAACTCCAGAACATATGAAGAAGATCAACTGATTGATCCTTGCAGTATGGACAAACTGGTGAATTTTTGGAATTAAATTTATGCAGGCTAAGGCGTGTATAATACGCATTATTCCATATCATCAACTGGGTATACATCAGTTTTTGAAGAGAAATAGATTTTATAGTCAAGTCGATTGCTTTTATCATATGACCGTCTTCTATCTCTGGCATTTTCTCTTTCCAATATTTTGACACAAGAACTTTATCTTGGAATTTAAACTCCTTTATTAAATTATTTGCTGCTGTTATAAATTTAAAATCTTGTTGGGGAGCTTGCCACAAATTCGAGCATTTAATTATAGTCTCTTCTCTGGGTTTAAAATTTTTAAAGTAACTTATAGAAAGTTCCCTAATTTGTCTTACAATAACGAGATAATTTTTAGGTAAATTTAATTCTTTTCTTATCTGATTAGCCGAGAGTTTAAGATGTGTATAAATATCTATTAAAGTTAAATTGATTATTAAGGGGAATTCTTTAAGATCAATTAATTTATTATTTAGTCGCAGGTTAGGGTTTCTATGAAAGTGTTGATAAGCCATCATGTATTGAGCAAGATCTAATGATTGAACTAAGGTTTGTAGGGATGTTACATATAGTTTAATGTGATCCATTAACCCATATAGTTTCAAAGTTTCTTTACCTAAAAAGAGTATGGCTTTAGGATTAATATTCAAATGTAAAATATATTTATAATTCAGAACTACCCAGGTAGGAATCCATTTAGTGCTAGTTATATTATAACTAGCGATTCTTAGAAGCCTGTTTGAATTTACTATAAAATAGTAAGTTTCAAAATTTGGTAACTCCAATCCATCTCTATGTTTTGGAGTCATTCATTTTTTATATGAGATCCTTGTTTTCTTCGGCTCCCAAATAAATGTAGCTAATTCTTTGTGAATTTGTTTAAAAAATGTTTTTGAAATTACTACCTGAGCAGATCTGAAAATATATAATAATCGTGGTAATATATTCATTTTGATAACTGATACCTTTGATAATACTGGTAGTCGTAGATTCTTCCATCTCCCCAAATCAGATACTATTTGATCCCAAACTGTTTTAATATTGGTAACATAAAAATCCTTATCATCCGTAGTGAAGCCATTACCCAAGTATTTAATATTATCTTTACACATTATTTGTCCCACCAGAGGCAACAATGAAAAGGGTTTGGGAGTTCTCGATGGGAAAATACTAGTTTTTTTTAGATTAATTTTATAGTTGGAAACTTCTGAAAAATTCTCTATCGCCTTTAGTAACTTTTTAGTGTCTGAGACTGGAGTTGTACAATAAATATTCAGGTCATCTGTGAACGCTGCCATTGATATTTTTGTTCCGTAAACTAGTGGGGCATTGTGGTATATATTTTGTTTAATGTATAGGAATAACGGTTCGATGTATATATTAAATAATAAAGGCGACAGAGGACAACCCTGACGTGTTCCATTTTTGATTGGTATTCTTTTAGAAAAATTTCTATTTATATACAATGTGGTGTAAGGATTACTATATAGAATCTTTAAGACTTCAACAAACTCATGAGATATATTAAAATATGGTAAAATTTCAAACAAAAAGTCTATATCAACCATGTCAAAAGCTTTCTGTGCATCAACTATAAGCATATACATGTTTAGGTTCTTCTGTTTAGTATAAGCTATTAAAGTATGTAATGTAAGTGTTTTATCACTAGTTTGTCTATTTGCCATAAAACCAGCCTGTTCCCTAGATATGATATGATGCATAACTTTTTTTAATCTATTAGCTATAATAGAGGTTAAAATTTTCATATCTACATTTATTAATGAAATTGGTCTATAATTGTCAGGGTTTTGAGAATCAGAATTAGGTTTAGGTATAAAAATAGTTTTTGAAGCATTGAGATGGGGATCATTAATTTTGTTTTTCATTATATAATTAAATACACGTGAGAGTATTTTGCCAAAGATATTGTCAAATTTCTTATAGAATTCCACCGTCATACCATCAGGACCTGGTGACTTATGTGATTTCATATATTGAATTGTATATATCACTTCTTCTTCAGATATCGGTTTAATCAAATTTCTTTGAATACTGTCCTCTATTCTCGGAAATTTAATATTTTGTAAAAATTCCTTGCTAGTTCTACAGGGGGATAAATCACTGTACTGACCATATATACCAGTATATATCTGCTCAAAAACATTTATGATATCTTCAGTTTTGAAATAAGTTGTATTTCTAAAATGTATTTCCGAAATTTGTATTGCTGTTCTCGACTGATTAATTATCCTAGCTAATGCCCTTGATGGTGGTTGCACATGATTGGCATACCTCACTAACATCCTATGTTCCTGAAATGTCAAGTTGCTATTTTGTATTAAGAAGAGATCTTTTTGACATTTAAGTAATTCCACCTCTGTTTGAGTGTTAAAATTTTGAATCAATTCTTGATCAAGTGTCTTAATTTTAGCTTCCAATTTATGAATATCTCTATTTTGTATTTTTTTATAGTATGAAGCTTTTTGCAAAATGATCCCTCTTATTTGTGCTTTAACTGTCACCCAATCAATGTCAGGTACACCTTGTTGTTTCTTTAATCTATCTAATAACTCTTTAAGATGACCTATAATTTCATGCAGTATTTCCTCCTTATTCAACAAATTTGGGTTAAGAGACCAGTTAAAACCTCTTTGCCGCTGGGCCTCCATTGGATCTTTAGCAAAACATAATGACATTTTTGAATGATCTGACAAGTAACGTGCATCTGTAGCAACTAAGGGTCCCAGGTTAACCATTATTCTTGAAATCAAAAAGAAATCTATTCTGGACCACATTTTATGACACGTGGAATAAAAGGTATAATTATTTATACTATTACCGGTATTTAAATACTGAGTAGGATCATATAGTTGAAAGTCTTCCTTAACATCACTTAATACTGATACCACTTGTTTATTAAATGCTCTTTGTGGACAAGATCTATCCAACTTCGGATTCTGATAAGAATTCCAGTCTCCTCCAATAATTATATAATATTTATCATATTGCGTCAAAAATTGGATATAACAATGTTATGAATAGATGCTGGTCATTACAGGGTGCATAAACATTTAACAATAAAATAGGTTTATCAAACTGGGTAGCTAAAAGAACAACATAACACCATCTTCCATCTTTATCTGCCTTAGAGTCTAAACTATTTCCCTTATAATTATTTTTAATAATTATAGCTACCCCAGCACTGTTAGTTTTACCTTCTGAGGCTATTACTTCTCTAATCCATTTTCTTTTTTGGATATCAACCCATTGATCATTAGTTAAATGCATTTCTTGAAGTAATATAAACATCGCCTTAGCCTGCAACAATAAGTGTAAAATTAACTTCCTCTTCTTTAAGCTCTGGAGTCCTTTAACATTCCATGAGTCTACCTCCCACATTCAAATAGTTGTTATAAAGTAAAAGTTTAAAAGCGAAAACAAAAAGGAAAGGTAAAATAACTTGAAAAACATACATAATTTGGAAGCATTCTTGACATCCCGTCCTATACCAGTGCCTATCCACTCTAACCCCGGACCAGGACATACATAGGTCTTGCATAACACAGAAGACTGAAAGGGTCAAAGAAACACAGAAACAAAAAAAACGTAATTTATAAAACCTTAAACACATCCTATAGTAAAGACCTATATTAACTAACCTAACTACTACAAAGTCTATTCTAAACATTCCCTAACAAACACTACTGTTGTCTACATCTTGGATTAGTTGTTATTGAAAAAAGAAATCATATTAAAGATATAAATTACTGTAACAAAACTTTAATAATTATGATTAGCATGCTATATATACATACTAAACCTCACCTATATACTCATAAAATAACATTTGAAAAAATACAAGTTTAACAAATGGACAAGTTTTTCTTCTATTATAGAAAAAAGCTAAGTTATAACCATATATAAAAACACACATACCTTTAAATAAACATATTCCTTATTTATACATTATAAACTATTGCTATTTTCTACTCATATAAACTAATATGTAAATAATGTAATATATAGCTATCACCCCTGAGTAAAAGTATAAAGGTTAAATTATATATTATAAAATTGCAAAATGTACTAAAATCTCTATATTTAACAGTACTGCATACAGCCTTTTAATCTACCATATATGACAGAGTTTATATTAGTAACTAACTAACCAGTGTTTAAAAATGTTCCTATGTGCTTAAATTAAAGAAACAGTACATTACTTGATGTTACAATGTCCTTACAAGGTTAAAAAACAGTCCTGTCGGGTTTCAAAGCTTAGAAACCATGCAGAATACTCACGATGGGGGACCACTATTACAGACGGACTTCCGGAAGTGCCACATCGAAATCTGCCCCCTTGACAGTCCTAAAGGCATTTCCTGTCTTCTCGTCGATGCAGACAACTTGTGGAAGCCATAAAACTTCGGAAAACGAAAGCAGGTAGCTGAAAACAGCAAAAAACAGCAAACCTATTAATCTAGAAGAGGCCTAAAGCATTTCAAAAGAAGACAAAGGATTACCCAGACCTCGAGCCACAGTAATCAGCAAATCCAACCTCAGGCAGCCTGATAGTCCCAATGGAAATACAGTTCAAGTCCCAGAAGCAGGTACACTTTTAAAAACCTTCAGAAAAGTAATTTTTGCTTCATTTTTTGCAGAAACAGAATATTTAATCCCATCTACTGTGAATGTTAATGAATTAGGATATTTCATTTGAAATTTAACCTGTTTATCAATGAGAAATCTGCAGTAAGGAGATAAGGACTGTCTTGCTTGTCTGATTTGCACAGGTAAATTTTGAGCCAGAGAGATTTTGTTGTTTTTCCACATGATACTTCCACCACTTTTTTTAACAGTTACCAATATTCTGTTAACATCCTGGTAGTTGAGTATTTTAACATATACAGGTCTTGGAGTATTAGAAGCTTGTTGTTCTCTCAAAGCTCTGTGTGCCCTTTCAATAATGATTTGCTTTACCATGTCATAGTCATTTAAGATCACTGTAAATATTTGTGTTATAGATGGGATTAAGTCATTATATTGCACCGATTCTGGAATTCCTCTAATAATGATGTTATTTCTCCTGGATCTTGCTTCTAAGTCAGGAATTTTGCTTTGAATAGCCTGAATATCCGAATCATGTATACTTGTTTTTTTGCTAGTAGATTTAGTTTGTCTTCATTTTCAGAAATCCGAGCTTCAGATTTTTCCATTCATTCAAGTAGTTGGTTGCAAGAGTTTCCAAACGTTTGTATTTGGCTAGTTAATTCTTTCAGAGCCTGTTGAATGGGTAATGAGGCAGTTTTGATGTCTTCCATATTTAGTGCTTGATCTAATTTGGTTTTAGTCTCTGGCTTTTGTTGTTCTTGTAGTTTAGTAACTTTTTGCCTTTTAGAGATCACATCTTTTTCCAGTGATCGTAGTTCTGAAAGTTTTGTTTTGGTAGTGGTTGTGTCCATATTTTTTTCCTCTTTCGACATCTTTGTCCAGTACAGAAGTATAAAGTGTATAAAGCACACGGTGCCTTTGTTTGATTTCCTTGTCAGAGCCAGCTAATCTATTATAATCCTGTTGAATAATGTATTATTTTTCGGATTTTCTTCTTCCTACGAGGTAGTTAGATGAAGTTGTAGTTGTTTTATCGAAGACTTAGTGTTAAAAAGTTCCTAGTATCAATTTAAAGTTTAGATTTCCTCAGGGTATATACAGAGATGTAGTTCAGCAGTGTTCACAGAATGGCAGCCATCTTTGAATCCTATAACAGGATTTTTGAGTGCAAACATTCATAGGTTCATAGGTAGGTACTAGGTTATTGGCCCTAGGGCCTATATAAGCCTAGCCAAAAAGGTACCCTGGCTTTTGCCACCCAAAAAATTATTTTCCTGTGCCCCAGAGCTACAGAGGTGATCCCCGGGGTGATTTTCCTATTTCCCATCCAATCATCAAGATTTTTCATGAAGAGTGCTAATGAGGAGCTTTGTTTGCTATGGATAGATAGTTTGTTCCAGAGTATGGGAAGTCTCCAGACAGGACTCTATTCCTCCAGCATGTTGTTGAATCCCCCTGCTCTCCGCGTGGCTGCTGAGCAATCCTTTGCGTCTTAGACTATCTAACTTTCTGCTCAAAACTATTAGATATATTTTTTCTTTCAACTCCCACCATACCTTATTGGACCAAAAGGAGCACCTATACTCACCTATCCAGCCTGTGTGGGTTATTCTTCACCTGGGTAACCAAACTCCACTGGACTAAAAGCCTCAGGATATTTTTTCTGCTCAAAACTATTAGATATATTTTTCTTTCAACTCCCACCATACCTTATTGGACCAAAAGGAGCACCTATACTCACCTATCCAGCCTGTGTGGGTTATTCTTCACCTGGGTAACCAAACTCCACTGGACTAAAAGCCTCAGGATATTTTTTCTGCTCAAAACTATTAGATATATTTTTTCTTTCAACTCCCACCATACCTTATTGGACCAAAAGGAGCACCTATACTCACCTATCCAGCCTGTGTGGGTTATTCTTCACCTGGGTAACCAAACTCCACTGGACTAAAAGCCTCAGGATATTTTTTCTGCTCAAAACTATTAGATATATTTTTTCTTTCAACTCCCACCATACCTTATTGGACCAAAGGAGCACCTATACTCACCTATCCAGCCTGTGTGGGTTATTCTTCACCTGGGTAACCAAACTCCACTGGACTAAAAGCCTCAGGATATTTTTTCTGCTCAAAACTATTAGATATATTTTTTCTTTCAACTCCCACCATACCTTATTGGACCAAAAGGAGCACCTATACTCACCTATCCAGCCTGTGTGGGTTATTCTTCACCTGGGTAACCAAACTCCACTGGACTAAAAGCCTCAGGATATTTTTTGTATGTCTCCTAATATTTGTGTCCTATGATATTTTGCATATTTTAATCTAATACAACCTTAAGGTATACTAGAATAGATGTTGGTTTTGCCAGCAGCCATATCCCCCTCCCCTCTAGTTTCATCCACTGAAACACTCCACTGCCTCCTCCTGCACCCCAGCAGCCCCTATCTACCTCACTTTTCTTTATAAAGCTTCCTTCTCAATACCTTATTTCTATTGTCCTTTTCTGTTCTCATTACTGACTCTCTATTGATTTAATACCAGCTCTGGCCACTAGATGGCAGTCTGTACTCTCCACTGATTCTTTTCACCTTTTCTCTTCTTACCTTCTACCTAAACCCTTTTTAAGACTGTTTCACTCCTCTCCGTTGAATTCTCTCTGTTTCTCCCTTGGTCTCTCTTCTTACTGTTTTACTTACCCTGTTACCTTACCTAGTTTTCCCTCTACAATTGTACCTTCTCTTTCTCCTGTAATTTACACCCTATGCTTCACCATTGACTTAGCCCTTTTACCTGTCTTCTATTAGAAGTTCCTGGTCTTCTATCTAACTTTTCCTTTTCTTGTACCTTTTGACCTCACTTACCTCCATGTCTGATTGTTTCCCCTCCTTCTCTTTTCTTTAGCTGTTTCTTCCCGCTCCGTTCGCCCTGCGGGCTCACTCCGCTCCCCTCCCTACCCCCAATTCCCACCCACCCCCAGGGGTCCTACATTTATGCAGCCTCTAGACACACCTCAAACTTCTTACACCCAATCACACTCTTCCTCAAATTGTGTACCACCCTATAATTAGCCATACCTACTTACCTATTATAACCTGCCCCTCCTCTCTATTTAACACACCTAAAATAATACAACCACTCCCAACTCCCCAAATCCTCACAGTACTTCCACCTACAACATACCATCAAACCATACTCAAACTTACAACTAACTTATGACTACAGCTATCTTCCAGCCCCAGTTGAAACTACCTATCTCCTTCTTACTATTATTCCCCCTCATCACCACTTACTTCTTAACCTCCTATGAACACGCCATAACTGCCTCCCTCTCCCTTCCATCAAAACATACCAGTACTACTGCTACTTCCACAACTCCAACCTTCATACACACATCCACACAATCTACCTACCTATTTGCCAAATACCATAGGCTATTTCACTACAAAGTACCAAAAACTAAAACAAAGAAAATATTCAACACCCTTCTAAAATATAAAGTTGAAAACTATTTTAGACTACTCCATCTACTACTAGATGGTGACATACACCCCAACCCAGGCCCTCAAGCTATTACTACAAAAACTCACAAAAATCATATCAAACCCTTCTCTGTTTCATCCACTACACACTCTAACTTATTAACCTTGGCCCATCTCAATATACGTAGCATCTGTAACAAACTTAGTCAACTCCATGCCCTATTAGATGTTCACAAATTTGACATTCTATGCTTATCAGAAACTTGGCTAAAACCTTCAATTAAAGACATTGAAATCACGCCACCAGGATACAACATTATTAGACTTGACCGTACCTCCAGGAAGGGAGGTGGAGTAGCTATTATATATAAAACAAACCTGAAGCTTTCTCTTCTCGACCTTACCCTAACCCAAACAAATAATGCTGAAATACTATGCTCCAAAATTCAAATTAATACTACTAAAGCAATAAACATCATCTGTGCATACCTCCCCCCTGGAAATAACATCCCTACTTTAGAACAACTTCTTGAACAACTCTCTAATACCCTCCCCCAAGAAACACTAGTCCTTGGGGACTTTAACATTGATTGGAAATCTTGTAACAATACTACCCCTACTTCCCATATAAACCTTTATGGTTTCAAACAACTAATTGATAGTCCCACTAGAATAAATACTAAGAGCAAAAAAGAAACCACCCTAGACTGGATTCTTACCAACTCTCCCCTACAAACCTACCGAACTGGCATCCTTCCTGATGACCTTAGCGATCACTCCCTCACCTATGTCATTAGGACTAAGACTAATCTAAACTTACCTACCTCTCAGCGAACACTATATTCAAAAAAACATTTTAATCCTGAACAGTTCCAAACAGAACTTTCACATTACAACTGGACCCCACTAAAACACCTCTCACTTAACAATGCCGTTGAACATTTCAACTCAGCATTCCTCGCAATCCTAAATCTACATGCCCCAAGTCGTACCATTAGAACAAAGACCAAAACAGCACCCTGGCTAACTACTAATACTAAACAAAAAATCAAACTGAGAAATAAATCTTGGAAAAAATGGCGTTCCTCTAGAAACCCAACAGATCATGAAACCTTTAGAGAGCTTAGAAATAATACCAAAAAATCCATCCTCTCCGATAAAAAGAATTATTACCTCCAACTTCAGCAATCCACCAAAAAGGAACCGAAAAAGTTCTGGTCTACTATCACTAATCTACTTACCCCAGGCAAAGTAGTTACACCAAACCCACAGGATTTAGACCCTGAAAACCCCTCGTTAATAGCTAACAACTTCAATACCTTTTTTACTACTTCCATACAAAGTCTAGCTAACCACTTATCTCCGGATGCTTCGCAACTGCTCCTAAGTAACTTAAATAATTCCTTCTTCCCTCCAACTCCAACCCATATCCACCTCATACATTCAATCTCTCTTACAAAAACTTAAACCCACTACGCCCTCAGCAGACAAACTTCCTGCTGAATTCCTTCAAATAGCAGCTAAATCTATTGCCTACCCTGTTTCTATCCTAATAAATAGATCCATAAAAGAAAGTACTTTTCCAACTATTTGGAAGATATCACATATAATACCCTACACAAAGGAGGCAAATCCACTGACCTTTCTAACTATCGCCCTATAGCACTATTATCTGCACTAGCTAAAATCATGGAAAATGTATACATAAACAACTACTTAACCATCTCCTTCAAAATAACCTACTAGCTAACACTCAACATGGATTTAGACCTTCACATAGTACCACTACTGCACTACTTTCCTTTACCAACACCATCAACTGTAACCGTAACAACAACAAACTAACCTCTTCTCTTTTCTAGACCTGTCTAAAGCCTTCGACATGGTCAACCATACACTTCTTCTTCACATATTAAAATCCCTTGCCTTACATTTCTCTTCCTTAACCTGGTTCTCATCCTATCTTGAAAACCGACAACAAGCAGTACTATGGAAAAATTCTCTATCTGCTCTACTACCCATCTCTAGGAGTACCTCAAGGATCTATACTAGGCCCACTCTTATTCTCTATCTTTATCAATGATCTTCAATCATCTATCCAAAACACTACCTGTATACAATATGCAGATGATTCCACCATTATTTGCACAGCCTCCACTCAATCTGAACTCCAGTCACTGACTCAATCTACCTTTTCTACCGTCGAACAGTGGTTCTCAAAAAGATGTCTACTACTCAACCCCAAGAAAACAAAACTTTTACTATTCTCACCTACCCACAAATCTTCTCAACTAAACTTTACTATTACCGCTAGTGACAACTCCCTCATCTCCCCTGACTCCACTACCAAACTGCTTGGTGTCACTATTGATAATAATCTCAGCTATGATTATCACATCAATAACACTATAAAAGCAGTTAATAAAAAGATCGGTTCACTGTACAGAATTAAACCCTTCCTTACTCCAGAAGCACGGACCACCTTAGCACAATCACATCTTATCTCTACCCTTCTGTATGCTTCCTCCATTTACACTAACCTCTCTAAAAGCAACCTTAGGAAACTGTCTACATCCTACCACAACATAGCACGTTTTGCCACAGCATCTCAGTTTAGAACACACCACTGTACAAACCTAAAACAGTTACACTGGTTGGAACTTCCTAATAAACTTATCTATCAACAACTAGTAGTAACACATAACATTCTATATCAACCAACTAAGACACCTGCTCTGAGTAACCTCTTGACCCCCTATAATAACTTGAAACAACTGCGCTCCGCCGAAAAGCTACAAGTCAACACCACCAGGATCACAAATTCTGCAGGTAACTGCCTTTTCTCCAACTCTGTAAGCAAAAGATGGAATAACCTCCCCTCACACATTACTGCTCTTGGCTCCTTACATCTTTTTAAAAAACATCTTTTTTTACATCTGACCAACTTCTGGCTTTGCTCTTGTACCAACCCAGACTAATCTACTTTATTCTTTTTACTATCAGAATTTCTTATTTCAAAACTATCTTTCTCTGTCAACACAAATGACATTACAACTGTATGACTATACTATTTCTATTGCTCTCAAAAAAAAAAAAAATATTTTGTTGTCTGTTATAATTATGTATATACATTTTAAAATGAGTAATTACCCTATTCTCATACAATAGTACTGTAAACAATTAATGCCTTTCTCAATACGTAGATATTACCATATGTTTTGTATTACTTTATCTAAACTAATATGTATGCATTGTTGCCCACTGTCTGAGTTTCTCACATTTATTGTAATTATTTAATCTCTATTACCTTTTTTAATCTGTGGAGCTTTTCTCCCCGGGCCTCCACTGAAAATGGAAATTATCCAGCTGGACTAGCCCGGTCAACAAATGTAAAATAAAATAAATAAATAAATAAATGTTCTGTTTATTGTGGTGACAAGGCTTAGGTCCCTAGAGCATGTAGCTCAAAGGGATTGGGATTTCTTTAAATGGAGCATGTCCAACAGCTCTGGGTTTCACATAGCTTTGTATGTCAGGCAGAGAGTAGGTGCTATGTAACGGAGTAAAACTGGAGTTATTTGAGACGGTCTGCATAGGGCATCTGTTTGAGGCCGGTAATCCTCTTTGTGAGGTATTTCTGCAGCCTTTCCAGTTGTAGATGTCTTGTGAGGTATATACCAAAAGGGACGTTGTACTCTATAATGGGTCTAATGAGTGATGAGTAGAGGGGAACAATGATCTCTTTTTTCCTGGATGAGAAACCCTTTGTGATGATGTGTGCCACTTAGAAGGATTTCCTGACTACTGTGGCGATGTGATTATCAAAGGAGAGACTACTGTCCACCTGTGCCCCAAGGTCTCTTATCATACTTTCAGTGTTAAGTAGACTACCGCCTATGTGGTAGTTCATGGGTACAGAGTTTTTGCCAAAGGGGATGACAATGCACTATTTGGCATTGAGCTTCAGGCCATGGCTTTGACACCAGACATCTGTCTCAGTGAAGCCCTTTTGTAGAATGTCCACATTGTTAGGAGTTTCTATTATGGCTCCTAGTTTGCAGTCATCTTCGAACTTCATTAGCCAAAGACCTTCTGTGTTAGCCTGTACTTCAGAGAAGTAGATACCAAACAGGACGGGACCCAGGACTGAACCCTGTGGTACTCCACTAGTCACTGGTCTGAAGTCAGATTTGGAGTCTGCTACTTTCACAGTGTGAGTTCTGTCAGTGAGCCAGTTGTCAACCCATCTTGTGACATAGGGATTTATACCTAGTTTAGTGAGTTTATCTATAATTCCAAAGTGGGGGATGGTGTCAAAAGCCTTGGCAAGATCTAGATAGGCTGTGTGAACCACCTTACCCTTGTCTACGGCTTTGGTGACTGTTTCAAAGAAGTCTATCAGGTTTAGGAGACATGATCTGCCTTTTACAAACCCAAGCTGGGTGGGGTTCAGAGTGTGGAGATTACTAATGTCTTTGTTTATAAGTTCCATGGTGATACGTTCCATGGCCTTGCAGACCAGGCTCATCAGGCTTTGTGAAGTCATGTATTATATATCCATAGGTTAGGTACAGGTGGAAATTCATGTGGTATGTATCATGGGTTAGGTATAGGGGGGATTTCATGTAATATCTATTCAGGCATTAAGTACAGATGGGACTTCAGTAGTATGTATCCACTGGTTAGTTACTGGAGGGAGTCCATCTACTATCCGTGGATTTGGTGTCGGGGAATTTCATGTCATATGTATCAACGGGTTCATTTCAGATGGAAGTTTATGCAGAATATATTCATGGGTTTGGTACAAGCTAAACTTCCTATAGTATGTGTCCATGACTTTACATGTAATGTGTATATTTTGGTTCGGTACAGGTAGTGTTTCATAGAGTATATGTCTATTCAGGTAATATGTATCCATAGGTTAATCACATGACACATTTCATATAATTTGTATCCATTTGTTATTTGCAGGTTGCACTTTGTGTAATATGTATCAACAAATTTGGTACTGGTGGGATTTCATGTAGTAAATATCCATGGATTTGGTATAGGTGGAATTTCATATATTATGTATCTAAGGATTAGGTACAGATCAGGATTTCATGTAGCTTGTATCTATGTGTGAGGTACAGGTGAGAGTTCATATAGTATTCATCCATAGGATTGGTGTAGCTGGAATTTCATATAGTATGCACTCATGGGTTTTGTACAGGTGTGATGGCATGAAGAAGTGGTTTTGGGAAAATAATGTTTATATAACAAGTTTAAGGTTTTATTTATTTAGCATTTGTTTACAGGGATAGTCTGACGGTGTCGAAGGAGCCCATTTTCGATAGAGACCTGAGGAGAAAAGCTCTGAAAAATAGATTAGTAATAGCAGTGATAGACAAGGTATAATAAAATATATATAACTAGTTAAGGTAAAAAAGCAAAAGTGTCAATTATTAACATAACAGTAACTTAACATAACAGTAAGGAATTATTATAACAAAAGGCATAAGAGTGAGAGAAGCAGAAAGATAATATAGATGATTGATAACACTTGAAATTGAAGGTGAGATATAATAAGAAAAGTTGGAAGTAGAAGGGAGAAGGTATAGTGAAAGGAAAGGCAGTTGAAAAAGGAAGTTAAAGTGAAAGGATGTAATATTAAGTGGGATTAGAGCAAGAACAGATGCATGCTTTGCTTAAGAATTCTTTTAAGGCATATTTAAATGAGGAAATTTGGCATTTGCCCTGATATCTGTGGGAAGATTATTCCAGGATTTTACAGGTTTTTACACTGGAGTAAAAGTAAAATGATTTTCCAGCATTTTTATTGGGCTTATGCACTGATAGAAGTTGTTTGTCTTTGGATCTTAGAGATTTAGTGGGGAGATAGCTAGAGAAAATAGAAGTTACAGCAGGGCAGGCAGTGGGGTTGTAGATAATGTTGTGGGCAGTTGAGAGGTGTAAGAAGTTGAGGCGATGTGGTAGCTTAAGCCATTGTAGTATTTGAAGTGAAATGCAATGTTGAGTAGAGTAGCTAGAGCTTGTTGCTTATTTTGCTATTTTGTTATAGCAGGCTTCAAGTTTTGATAAGAGGGAGGTCTGGAGATTAGTAAGGATAATTGCACCATACAAGTAGGAAGGTAATAAGTAGGAATTTGCAAGCATGATTCCACTAGACTGATTAAGAAAACATGAATGTCTGTAAAGTGTACCTAGTTTCTGGTGTGTTTTTATGTTATTTTGGATATAAAGCTCAAATTTCAGGGTTTTATCGATGATTACATCTAGCAGCTTGGTGTGTGGAACTGCTTCATTTAGAATGTTATTTGTGGAATGAATTTTAAAATGTATTTCCTGTTTGTTTTACTGGGGTTGAGTAATAGTTGGAAGTTGTTTAACCAGAGTTCAATGGATGAAAAAATTTCTTTGGTAACTTGTTGCAGGTGACCTATGTTATTTGATGAGCAGATAATGGTCAAGTAGTCATCATACTGGATTAGAGTGGCTTGGCAGGAGGTTAACTGAAGGTTGTTTATGAAGATATTGAAAAGTAGGGGTCCAGGGATGGAGCCTTGGGGTACCTCAGTAATGTTTGGAAGGATGGAAGAAAGGGAGCATTGCCACTTTACTGACTGCTGTCTGTCCAACAGATAACTTTCAAACCATGTCAGCTGTGTGAGAAACTGCACCAAATGCTTTAGAGAGATCTAAAAACAGTACAGATACAAGATACCCAGAATCTCTAGTATCGTTTATGGTGTCCATAAAAGATAGAACAGTTGAAGTGCTATGGTTTGGTCTGACACCATGCTGGGTTGGGGACAATAGTCTGTTGTGGAGAAGATAATTAATGAGCTGCACATGGATACATTTTTCAAGTGTCTTAGACAGAGGTGATAAGATAGCAATGGGGCGATAGTTAGATTTGTGAAATTACTCCCTTTATGTAGTGGGATAATGAAGGACATCTTCCAAATGCATGGGACATATGATTCTGTGATTGATCTGTTTAAGAGAATACTGGACTGGGTAGGCTATAGACTCAGCAGCAAGCTTAACATATTGAGCAGGAAGACTGTGTGCTGAATTAGGCCTTGGTTTGAGTTTTAGAAGAAGTTTTTTTAAGGTTGGTAGAAACTGGGTGAAGTGAAAAGGTATGAGCAGAAGTAGTTGAACAATGAGTAAGATTAGTACTAGTTATACTTGGCTGAGAAGTGTTATAGGCAAAGGATTGGTTTACTGAGGGTGAAGGGTGAGTATTGTTAGATTAGAAATACTGTCAATGAAGTGAGAGTTAAAGTAGGTGGCAACTTCAATAGGAGATTAATCTGGGAGAGGGCTAGGATTTTGGCTTATACATGGTTTAAGAAATGAATTGCTTGATGACCATAACATTTTTGGATTGTGAGAGTTATTAGATTGCTAATAGGTATAGAATTGTTTTATGCCAAAAATGATGAGCTGTTTAATTTTATTTTGGAATTGTTTGTAATTTTGTAAATTTTTTTTTTAGCCATTCATTCCGTGTTTTATTTCTTAGGGACATTAGTTGCTTTGTGGCACCATACAGCCATAGGGCATGATTAATTTTGATTTTTTTTTTTTTTTGTCCAAGTACGAGCTAAGCTTTTAAGAATGTTTAAGAAAGTTGTATTAAAGTAATTTACAGCTTCATCAAGAGGAAGAGTTTAGGATAGTCCAGTTAGTAGATCTTAGAATGTTTAGGAAGGACTCTAGATTAAATTCTTTTAGGTTCCAGATTGAATTGTATAAATGCTTTTTAGGAGAATGTTTAAATATTCTGATGGCAAAGGGCAGTAGGTGGCCAGTTAGTGTGTTGGGAAGAGTGCTTGTTTGTATGAACTTGTTTGGATCAGAAACTAGGATCTAATCCAGAATGGATCCTTTTTTGTTATATTTATGGTACCTTGTAGGAGATAGTGTAAGTTGTGAGAAATTCAAGAGGTTTATAGAGGTAGTGGGAGAGATGATGTAATAGTTATTCAATTTATGCTAACACCGCCAAGAATAATTGTTTCTTAAGATATTATTTGTTTTCCAAGATAGGATGTTTTCAAGTTAGGATGTTTCCAAGTATGGAGATGTTCTGCGCTGGGGGAATGTAAATGACAATTATACATAGGTTTATTGAGTTGTTCATTTTTAGGATGATAATGAGTAGTTTATCAAATTTGGGGATGGGACCCAAGTAGTTTGTAACTGCGAAGTAACTGTTGTAAAATAATGCAATTCCACCAGCTTTTTTGTGTAGTTTCCATAGTCTGATTAAGTTATCACCCTGGGGCAGCACTTCAATACCCTTTATGTTAGGTTTTAGCCGTGCTTCAGTGGCAGCTAGAAATCTGGAGTATGTTGTGCCACCCAGGCATGAAAGTCTGAGATTTTGTTACAAATGCTGTAAAAGTTAAGGGTAGTAAATTTCACATTTATACTTTGGGATGAGTTCAATGGGGTGTGGGAAGGACTAGGTTAAAGAGCTTATTTTAAATTTCATTACATAAAAAAGCTACATGATAATTAGTGATATAAATTAATGAAGGCAGTCATGAAAATGATTTTTTCCTACACATGATCAACAACCAGCTGATTACGTTCTAATTTCATGAACACATCTCAACAAATTAATTTTTGATCATAGGTCACAAACTTGAAAAGTAGGCACTGGGGAATCATTGTACTTATGAGACTGCTGTGCACAAGTCAAATATGGGGAGGGGGGGGTACCCCTCAAAAGAGAGGGCTAGGGGCTAGGAGCCTGCCCAAATAAAAAAAAAAACTTTTTGTGATCTGCACAGACTTTAGGTGTATTGTGTTCTTGACCGTATGTGACTGAGAAGTATTTCTTTTGATCATCATGCCATAATCCTTCACAGGGGAAACACAAAAATAATTCTTATAAGAAAACGTGTAAGATAAAATAAATTCGACTATACTAGCTGCAGATAGATGTGCAAACTTTGTTTTTAAAGTTGCGAGAGATAGCATAAGTAGGTTTAGCAAATTATGACAGCTTGCATATACATACTGTGCAAGTACGAACCAGGATTATGATGCAGGTGATGTCTTTTGAAAAGACAGAAAATACATGTGAGGCGCCTCTTTCAAGTACGCAGAGACTTAAATGAAGTAAACCAAGTTATTTTTCTCAAAAAAATTTAATCATGAATTGGAATGAGACGGCAAAGACTTTATGATGGGAACCAATTTGGAAGAATAGTGATTAACTCATGATCAGTGGAAAGGGAAGCAAAATCACAACATCCATGGGACTGGACAACATCCCAGCTGTGTTTTACATGAACTTCAGAATGAACTGGCTCCCCACCTAAGCACCATGTTCAATCATAGTCTCACATCAGGCTTTGTGCCCACTGAATGGTGCACAGCAACAGTTATCCCACTCCACAAAGGGGGAACCACCACTGACCCTGGGAACCATCGCCCTATTAGCCTGACAAGCCTGGTCTGTAAGGGCATGGAATGTATCATCATGGAACTCATAAACAAAGACATTGGAAGCCTCCAAACTCTGGACCCCACCCAGTTCAGGTTTGTGAAAGGCAGATCATGCCTCCTGAACCCAATCGACTTCTTTGAGGCAATCACCAAAGCCACAGACGAGGGTAAGGTGGTTCACACAGCCTATCTTGACCTCGCCAAACCTTTCAACACCATCCCCCATTCTGTAATTATAGCTAAACTCTCTAAACTAGGTATAAATCCCTATGTCGCAAGATGGGTTGCCAATTGGCTCACTGACAGAACCCACAATGTAAAAGTTTCAGACTCCAAATCTGACTTCAAACTTCAAACCAGTGACAAGTGGAGTACCACAGGGTTCAGTCCTGGGACCTCTCCTGTTTAGTATCTACTTCTCTGAAGTACAGGCTAACACAGAAGGCCTTTGGCTAATGAAGGTTGCAGATGACTGCAAACTAGGAGCCATAGTTGAGCCCCCAAAATGATGTGGACATCCTACAGAAGGGCCTCACTGAGACAGATGCCTGGTGTCAGAGCCATGGCCTCAAGCTCAATGCCAAAAAGTGCATTGTCATCCCCTTTGGTAAAAATTCTGTACCCATGAACTACCACATAGGCGGCAGTCTACTTAATGCCGAATGTGTGATAGAGACCTTGGGACCCAGGTGGACAGTAGTCTCTCCTTTGATAATCACATTGCCACAGTAGTCAGGAAATCCTTCTACATAGCACACCTCATCACAAAAGGGTTCTCATCCAGGAAAAAAGAGGTCACTCTTCCCCTCTACTCGACACTTATTAGACCCATTATAGAGTACAATGCCCCTTTTGGAATGTACTTCACACAAGACATCTGCAGCAGCTGGAAAGGCCACAGAAGTATCTCACAAAGAGGATTAATGGCCTGAAACCGATGCCGTACACTGACCGTCTAAAAAAACTCCAGCTTTACTCCATAGCATATCGCCTACTTCGAGGTGATCTCTGCCTAACATATAAAGCTATGTCAAACTCAGAGCTGTTGAACATGCTACACCTAAAGAAATCCCAATCCTTCTGAGCTACATGCTCTAGGGACCTAAACCTTGTCATTACAATAAACAGGACATGCTGGAGGGATAGATTCCTGTCCCAGAAACTTCTCATACTCTGAAACAAGCTACCCATCTATGTCAAGCAAAGTTTCTCATTAGCACTCTTCAAGAAAAATCTTCATGAGTAGATGGGAAATAGGAAATACTCCCGGGGGATCACTTCTGTGGCTCTGCTCAAAGGGGCACAGGAAAATAACTTTCTTGGGTGGTGTAAGCCAGGGAGCCTTGTTGGCTAGGCTTACTTAGGCCCTTGGGCCGATAGCCTAGTACCTACCTATGAACTTATTAAATGTGAGTCAGAGTAGTAAATCCTCTACCATATATGGATTATATTAGCACAAAGTGGATGGATGAGCTACATGAATTTTTCAGGTGATAGTGAAAGGAAGCCATGATTATTTTACTGAAGGCTGATTGAATATACTATTTATGCAACAGAAGAGATGAAATATATTTAAAGATCAAACACTGACATGTTTACAGAGCAACAGCTAATCTTTTCATATATTCTGGGACCAATTATAATAAATCTGTTATCCCACAACAATTATAAAAGGTTAAATAGTAAAATGTTATTAATGTGTTATGGCAGAAATATGCTATATTTCAAGATATTGAGGAGATGCTAGTGCAGGGATATTTATTAGCAGATCAGCAACAAGCTTCTGGCAGGTTGTAGCATGGGTTGTTGTATCAGAATATGTTATAGTGTGGGTGCAATGTTTTGTTCAGGGTATGTCATTTATACAAACAAAAGTTAGGATATTGGTACATTTTTATGTGATTTGGGCCCCATGCTGGTATGACCACCACTTGTCTGTGATGTCTTAACTACTAACCTCTTCCAGACTGAATGGCTTACTCTTAAACAACAGCCCCAACATAGGGTAATAGTTGGAGCAATATTTATATTCAGGAGGAAAAAATGTCATCTACTCCTTAAGAAAGAGTGGGGATTTTTTCAAGTAACCTACATTTATCCTGATGGGGGCATGCAGTGACAACCTCACGTGCATGTCTGTTCCTCGTATGACAGTGGGGCTTTCTCTCCCCTCAATGTACATATACAGATATTAACACTTGCTGCTGTCCAGCATCTTACAGACAGCAGTACATCACTAAGAAAGTGTCTGTTATCCATCCTTGGTCAGTAATCTCACCATTGGCTGCTTTAGCCCACAACAACCCCCCCTCCCAGCTTACACTCCAGCTTCTCTTGTCAATAGTCAATCCTGGGTAATCACTGCAGGTAAATGCCCACCCCCACTCCCACATCGATAGTCTGGCATATTAATATATATTTGTGCAATTGAGTTTCTGTCAAGGGTGCATTCTAAGACATCATTTATTTACTGAGGTCGAGTGGCGTTTGAAAGACATGCTTGAATGGGCATGCCTTCACTGAAGGTTGGGCGTCGGGCTGGCACCTCGGCACAGTAAAAATCTACTGCCAATCATTAGCGGATCAGAGTTTTGCTGTGGCGACCCCTAACTGGGAAAAGCCAAAAGAAGAAGAAAATTACTTTCAAAAGTGTACAGGATAATAAAAAACATAGGAAGTGATATTGAATGAAAGAATAGTGAAGAAACAAATATATTAATATATTAAACAAATATATTAATATATTAAAACTTCAAAAGAGACCACAGCTCTCTCTGTTCTGAGTCAGGCAGAATTTTTTCCCTCCCTCCCACCCATTTAAGTTGTCTTGTTAAATACCACTGTCTTTCTAGTTGCCCGCCTCTTATGTTAATCTGACCATATATCTCATTTCTCTCTACTTTCACTGGCTTATGTGAGTAATCACAAAACCATCACTTTTGAAATCCCACCCCTTCAATTATTTAAATTTATTGGCCATCCTACAGTATTTCATAGTATCAAAATACAAAAGTAACCACCCCTTTCAGTCCATCTTGCTGTTTTAAAAATAGTAACTCTCCACTAAACCTTAACTTTTTAAACAGGTAAAACTCAAGTTACCTACTTTCATATCTAACTTCTCTAGTGCACACTGCAGAGTGCATTCTTTTCAATCTTACCTTTAAGCATCCCTGTTACTAGCACTTTCTCTAATACCTAAAAAGATCATCTCTACTTGACTCCAAGTAGACTTTTCTCTATCTGTTAAACCTAGCACTTGCTCCTACAGTACTTATCACCTTGATACAGCACTCTTATAGATAGCACCCCAAAAAGGCAACCCCCCATTTCTCGGTCACCCACGTCCCCCGGAATCTCTTTTAAAGCTGTGTGTCTAGTCCTTCTAGCATGTCGAGGGATCAGTTGCTAGTGTCCTCTCCTGCTCAGCTGGTGAACCTGGGAATATTGAGGCAATGTTACAATTGCCTCATGTACACAGACAACCCTCTCCTCCTCCCACAAAACACAAATACATGCGAGAGATGCAACTATATGGCCAAACTGGAGGCTGAGCTCTTCAACATAGGACTGGCAAGACCAGTCAGGAGGAGAAGGTTACCACACACACTATAGACCCAGTCTCACATAGTACCATCACAACCTCAAATCATACACATAAACACACAAAGACATACTCAAGGCTCTGATCAAAAATCTACCAAAACAGCAGAGGCCACCAAAGCAGACACCCAAACAACCACCACCTCAGAACACAACACCTGCAACACATAGACCTCACAGTCAGAGTGTCAAACAGTCACAGCCCTTAAGGCCAAACACAATGCCAGACACACTAGTCATTGGTGACTCCATAGTCAGACACACTGACATCCCGCTCACCAGACTGAGTAAGGAGAAGGTCACAGTAAGCTGCCTGTCGGGCGCTAGAATCCGCCACATAACGCAAGCACTCAGGTCTCTCAACAGCAGGTACAAATACGACTCAGTCATTGTCCACGCTGGTGTAAACGACCTGAGACGCACCTCCTTGGACTACATGAAAAGAGACATTGAGGAGCTCTCTGATTATGTAGCCCAGGCAGGTATGACCCTGACCTTGAGCAGTATCCTACCTTCACCAAGAATGATGCCACAATACAGAGATAAGATGATCAGCTTTAACAATTGGCTTAAACTCTGGTGTCATTCAAAGGGGATCCAATGTCTGTCTGCCTGGGATGACATGCTGGACAAGCCACGCTGCTTCAAGGGACGGCTTGCACCTGTCACCCTGGGATTCCGTGATATTGGCAAAGGCTCTTGCCACCCCATAGTGCCTTTTTAGGCAAGGCTCAAATTCTAAACCTACCACCCTAAAAGACAAGAAAGGAAAAAAACTAAGGGTAATGCTGCTCAATGCCAGAAGTCTAAATCTCAAAATGCACGCACTCGAGGCCCTTCTCAGTATGGAGAACATCGATGTCTGTGCAGTGACAGAAACCTGGTTCAAGGCTCCTGAGAGCACCCCAGCACTATCAGGTTTTACCTCTTATCATGCGTCCGCCCCAAAATCCGGACAATACCAAGAAAGGAGGGGGTATCCATATTCATCAAGGACACCCACACCTCAAGACTGGTGGCAACGCACGATGCATCGGAGACCATCCAGGTGCAATTAACCATAGGCAAGACTGCTCTGCAAATTGTAGCATGTTACAGGCCACCCTCACAAACTCAGGAACCTCACATGGCCTTCCTGAAAACACTAGAGGGGATAAATGTATCACCAAACACCATCATACTAGGTGACTTCAATTACCCTAATATAGACTGGGAACACTACTCAAGCCCAAACACCCTAGCCCAAAAGTTCCTGGAATTCATAAACTCAAATGCCATGGAACAACTAGTCACCATCCCCACAAGAGGAGAAAACATACTTGATCTCATCATCACGAACATGGGAGCACAATGTTCAACACTGGAAGTATACCCCTCACTGGTGAGATCAGATCACAAACTAATCTCGCTGGAGGTCCTCATCCCACCCCCACCTGAAATAAAAAGACCACAGTAAAGAACTTCGAAGCCGACATCACACTTCTAAAGACTAGTGTGGTCTCCTTTAAGGCCCCCGAGCCGGGCGGAAAACAGTACTCAAGCCGCTGAATCACTTACAAATGCCTTCTACCAGCACCTGCAGGACTGCATGGATAAGGCAATCCCAAGCAAAACAAAGACTCTTTGTACCAAAGGCAAGCGTCCAGTCTGGTGGACCACAGCCATAAACAAACTCTACAACAAAAGGAGGAAGCTACTACAAGATAGAGCAAAATCCTTAAAAGGTAAGACACCCTTGATCACTATAAGTAAAAATTAAGAGCTCTCATAAAATCATCCAAAGCAAATTTTGAGAGAAAAATAGCTAAAGACTCAAAAGACAATCATAAGGCCTTCTTTAGCTATGTTAGAAACCTGGGAGGAAACTCCCAGATATGCTCAGAACTAGTTCAAAATGATGTGAAGATTACTGATCCTACAGACATTGCCAACATACTGGCTGACAGGTTCAGTGCAAACTTCTCCCGCCCCCAAAAGGAGAGATATCTATACCAGCGATTGCAGCCCCCAAACATCTCCAACGCCCAAGTGAGAACTGCTCTCTCCAAAGCAAAAAACACAGCATCCATGGGACCTGATGGTGTCCCCGGCTGTGTGCTCCACGAACTCAACGAGGAATTAAACCCCCAGCTAGGACAGCTGTTTAATCATAGTCTTACCTCTGGATACGTACCCAGGAGTGGCGCACTGCAACTGTGGTCCCACTTCACAAAGGCGGTGCCTCCACCGATCCTGGAAATTACCGGCCCATTAGCTTGACAAGCCTTATCTGCAAAGCCATGGAGAGGATCATAATGGACCTCATAAATAAAGACATAGGGAATTTGCAGACTTTGGATCCATCCCAGTTTGGCTTTGTCAAAGGCAGATCATGCCTTCTAAACTTGGTTGACTTTTTCAAACAGTCACCAAAGCCATTGATGAGGGAAAGGCAGTCCATACAGCCTACCTCGATCTGGCGAAGGCCTTCGATACAATACCCCACTCGGGTATCATTGAAAACTCATCAGCTTAAATGTTAACCCATACATCACAAGATGGGTTGCAAACTGGCTGAGTGACAGAACCCACAGGGTCAGAGTTGCTGGCGCCATGTCAGACTCAAAGCCTGTCACAAGTGGTGTACCACAGGGCTCAGTCCTGGGCCCACTCTTGTTTGGCATCTACTTTTCCAAGTACAAGCAAACGCAGGAGGGTTATGGCTGACAAAGTTTGCAGATGACTGCAAACTGGGCCATAGTAGAAAACACATCTGACACAGATATCCTTCAGAAGGGTCTCACAGAAACGGATAACTGGTGCCAGAGCCATGGCCTAAAGTTAAATGCCAAAAAATGCATAGTCATACCCTTCGGGAAAAACAAGGTTACCCCTAGCTACCAAATAGGTGGCAATCCACTGAGCACAGAAGAAGTTATCAGGGACCTGGGGACCCAGGTTGATAGTAGTCTGTCATTCGACACCCATGTAGCTAATGTAGTTAGGAAGACCTTCTACATTGCCCACCTTATCATGAAGGGATTCTCATCTAGATCAAGGGAGGTCATAGTCTCCCTATACTCATCACTCATCAGACCAATGATTGAGTACAATGCCCCATTCGGAATGTATCTGACCCGACACTTGCAGCAGCTGGAGAGGTCACAAAAGTTCCTCACCAAAAGGATAAAGGGTCTCAAACATCTGTCCTATGCTGCCCGACTGAAAGAACTCCAGCTCTATTCAGTCGCCACCGCTTGCTCAGAGGTGACCTTTGCCTAACATACAAGGCCATGTCAAACCCAGATTTGATGAATATGCTTCACCTCAAAAAATCTAGATCCGTCAGAGCCACAAAGGCGGGAGACTTAAACCTCGACATGGCTATTAATAGGATGTGCTGGAGGGATAGATTCATCACCCAAAGACTCCCTATGCTGTGGAATAAAATCCTGGTATATGTGAGGCAGAGCACCTCGCTGGCCTTGTTCAAGAGAAATCTTGACCAATGGATGGGAGATCGCAGATATACCCCAGGGATTACCTCAGTGTCACTGCTCGACAGAGGCACAGCAAAATAATGGGTATAGTTCCCCATACTAAAGGGGTGGCGTAAGCCACAAAACTATGGGCTAGGCTTGTAAATGCCCTCGGGCAGATAGCCTAGTATGAACCTATGAACCTATGAACCTATATGCTCATAACAATGTAATTTGTGTTTTTGTGCCAGATATCTGTACCACAAACATTTACTTGGTTTACTATGGATTTTAAATTCAAATGGGAACTTGATGAAAATATTAGTAAAACTCGATATGTATATTATATATATGACTGTTTCTGTAGTAAACGGCATGACATTTGAAAAGATTTTTAGGGACAGATGAGGACTGGAATTTTTTTTAAAAAATGCTTGTCAGAATATAAAATATTGTAAACAAATGGGCGAAATGTTAGACTGTGAAGATGTGGCTCTGGTTGACTAAAGTTAATTTCCACACAGCTCAGCAAAGCTTGGCATCATAACCTGGGATCTGAAAGTGTTTCCACTGAATCTAGTGCCATCTAGGCAAAAATAAGTTCCTGTACTTGATAAATTGCACTTGCATATCATTATTTAAGTAATTGCTGCTGTTTTCTGTCATTATATGAACATTTAAAATTATATTTACTGAAGAAAATCTCTTGTTTCTTAGATTGCCTGTTGATAATATTGTTTGCAGTGTTATTACCTTGTACAGGGGCAATTTAGTTAGTGGTACATTGCTTGTTGTAACATTGTACTTGTGGGGTTATTTTTGGCTGTGTTTTTACATTAGGGCCATCCATCTTGTGACAGAAAGTGTTTGCCTGGTCTGTCTGAGTTGGGAAGTACTTTTACTGGCCAAAAGGTTCAGCAGTTTTCTCCATGCAACAGTGGCTGGCAGTACCCTGCACAAACACAGATGTGTAGATAGTAAAGTTTATCTATAAAACTACCATTAGAACTGAAACCTGTAACTTAGTGAGGCTAACAAAAAAAAAAAAAACACTTTGTGACAACGAGGAATAATCACCTGAATGGAAATGTATGCAGTCTCTTGGGGGGGGGGGGGGGGTTCAACATAATGGTTAAGATTTTTGTCTCACAGACAAGTGGTACAGTGTTTGATTCTCATCAAGGGAAATTTGCTAGACTTAAAATGGTCCACAAGGCAGCTGCCTTAGTGCTTACCTATGAACCTGCAAAACAAAGCCATTGTGTGGAGAAAAGCTTAGAGCAGCTAGTTTGCACATTGAACAGCACTAATATTATATTGTAGCACTATCTAACCTAGTCTAGTGCCAAACCCCAGAGACCACCCTAGGAAACTTTTGTATAATCCAGTCTTCAGCCTATAGTAGCCCACCTGAATACAGGTTCAGACAACATGGATATGCAATTCCCAAATATCTGTTTAGTTAGTTTGATATGGACATCCTGAGACAATGAACCAATTAATCGGTGTTCACAGACAACCATTTAATCTTTAAAGACAGTGTGCAAGAGATGTATGTACACAATTTCAGCAGAGGCAAATATCTCTCATACAAACAAGATCATCAAGAACACACACCCTACATCCACCACACACAGACCAACCTATGCTGAAGCACTAAAAAGCAATCTTCCCAAACCTCAAAGGCCTCCTAAGCCTATAAACAGCAATGCCTAACCTCAGCAATCTCTAAGCATTCACCAAAAGTAACAACAAACACCACACATGTCTGCACCCTGTAGAGCCCCAAGACCAAAGTCCATAAGGCAAACAAGCAAGTTAACCAGCACTCTTGAAATAGGGGACTCCATTGTATGACACACTGATGCCCTACTCATCAGACTAAAGATAACAGTCAGTTGCTTATCTGAAGCCAGGATCTGCCAGGTTATGCATATACTCAAGTCACTGCAACACAGGTACCAGTATGATTTTGTCATAGTCCATGTGGGTATTAATGACCGGAGATGTACCTACCGGGACTATATAAAGAGAGAGATACTGAGTTCTCTGAATGTGTGTCACAGATAGGTATGTATCTTGCACTGAGCAGCATTCTACATTCTCCAATGATGATTGCCACAGCATTGACAAAAGATGATTGACTTCAGTCAGTTTAGTTTCTGGTGACATTCCGGGGAGAATCAATATTTGTCAGCATGGAAGGACATAGATATCTAGCCATATGCTTTACAAAGGAGAGTGTGCACCTATCTACACTAAGTTCCTTTTTTAGGAAATGCCAAATTGACAAAGCTACTGACACAGAAATAAAACCCAAATAAACCTAAAGGTGTTACTGCTCAATGCTAGGAGCCTGAACATGAAACTTTACCACCCATAAGCTCTCCTCACTATGGACAATATAAATATATGTGCTGTTACTGAGACATAATTTAAAGCATCAGAAACTACTCCAGCAGTGCAAAGTTTCGGTGCCTTCCACACATTTAGACCATTAGCTGTACAAACAGTGGCAACAGGTGGAGGAGTCTTGATCTACGTTTGATACAAGTATACCTCTAAGTTGGTTAAACAGGATGATGCCCTGGAGTTTCCATAAACAAAATCACATACCATATTCTAGCAAGCTGTACATCACCCTCTATGTCCCAAGAATCCCATAGCTCATACCTAGACCTACTGGAGACACTCACCATCCAACAAAATGCCCTATTTGTGGGAGAATAGCTACCCTTTCATAGAATGGGAAACACACTGCCTCAAACTCACAGGCACAATGATTCCTGGACTTTATTAACGCAAATACCCTTGACCATATTCTGCACACTCCAACTAGAGGTTCAAACATACTGGGCGTGGTAGTCACAATAATGGTGAGTGCTGCACCTCACCCCACCCCACCCACATACACACTAAGGATGGACCACAACGCTGTCTCCTTTTAGATAAAAATCAATTTAGAAACACCAGCAAATCCTGTAACAGTTAGGAACTATTCTAAAGTGAACTACATCCTATTAAGTGAGTTTGTCGAAATTCAGTGCCCCACCTAACACTGAGTTCATCATGACCTATGCAGAATTGTTCACAGAGACCATGCACAACCATGTAAATGGCTGCATAAAGGCTGCTATATGTACTAGAAGTAAGCCAAAAAAAAACTAAAAACAAACCACACTGGTGGAATCCAAACCTACATAGAGTATATAACAAAATTTAAAAAGAAAGTCATGGCCAAAAATCAGGAAGAACAACTCTCATAATTAGAGCTTCTAATTAGTACTGTTAAGTTTAAGTTCAACAGGGCTAATTATGACATTAAGATAGATTCACAGGCTGAAGATAACCACAAGGTTCTCTATAGCTATGTCCAAAATCTCAAAAGGCAGCACACAGCACTGTGCCAAATTGGTGGTCAATGATCCCACCATCAGTGAGCACAGTGACATAGCAAATCTGCTGGCAGACAAATTCAGTTCAAACTTCACCCCCACTCCCCATAAAATACCTACGAGCATAAAACCCTCAACTATTAGCAGACAGTGAAAGCTAATGCCAAAACACAGCCTCAATGGGCCCCTGCAATATCCCAGGATGACATTACCTATCAGGACCAAACAACTTCTACTCTCAGCACAAGGCTTAAAAGTGATTTTAGTGCTTTTGTTCTTTATTTTTATAAGAACTTCTTCAGAAATGAAAACAAATCCCTCCTACCCAAATTTAAATCCTGTATTACTAAATCACATGACTAAATAGAACCAATAAGTACTTGACATTCATTCACTTGAAAGTTATCTTTAAAAACACCACTGTATAATGCATATAAATATAAACTGTTGCATTTATAAAAAAGAACCAGTGACAAAATAAATCAATATCAAATATTAAATATTAAAATCTGTGCTAATAAGTTCTGGTTCCTTATCAACGGCCAGTCTGATTTGCCATTCAGCTTCACAGCTCTCCAATAACGTGTTGTAATTTCCTGAAAAATTATCCATGTTTACTTTATCAACTACAAAAAAAAAATGAAATTTCCTAAAATCTTGACAATTCATTGTGTTTCACCAATGAATTACTCGTCTTTATTTTTTTACAGCTGTGATGTGTTTGTAGATTATCTTGAATAATTTTCTAATAGTTTTTCCAACATAACTAGAACGTCTCACATGTGGCTAAATATACCACATCTTGGGAATTGCAATTACACCTACCCTTAGCCCAAATTACATTGTCAATCCCTTTTATACATAAACTTGATGTGTTGCTAATAAACCTGCAGTATTTGCATTTACCATATTTCACAACTATAAAAAATAGGACTTAATGAGTCAATAAACATAAGATGCTTTTTATTAGTACAGAGATTTTAATATTTAATATTTGATATTGACTAACTTATTATGTCACTTGTTCTTTTTTATAAATGTGACTGTTTATAATACATTATACTCTGGTGTTTTTAAAGATAAACGTGAATGAATATCAAGTGCTTATTGGTTCTATTTAGTCATGTGATTTTGTGACAGGATTTAAATTTGAGTAGGAGAGATTTGTTTTCATTTCTGAAGTTCTTATAAAAATAAAGAAAGAAAGCACTAAAATCACTTTTAAGCCTCCTTTGTGCTACAAATAGAAGTTGTTTGGTTTTGAGTTCACATTATGTTTTCTACACCGTGGTATGTTTGCTTTGATGACCTATTTGGACTAGATGAGTCACTTTTCAGTTATAGCTTCAAAACAGGCTTTATACCATGTGAATGGAGGACTGCAATGGTTATCTCATTTCACAGGGTGGACTATCAACTGACCCTGAAAACAGACCAATTAGTTTGACTAGTCTAATGTGCAAAGCCTTGGAACAATTCATGGTAATGACCAAAGACAAAGACAACCTACAGACAGTGGACCTCACCCATTTTGGCTTTGTCAAGAAAGGTCATGCTTGCTAAACTTGGACTACTTTAAGATGGTCACCAAGGCAATAGATGAGTGGAAAATCGTCCATACTGCTTACCTGGACCTGGCCAAGGAATTCAATTCAGTTTCCTCACAGATCTGTGCTGGGCCTGCTATTTATCTCCTTCTTGGAGGTCAAGAAGAATGTTAAGGACCTTTGGCTGACCAAGTTCACAGAAAATTACAAATCAGGAGCTCTCACAGATTTCCACCATGACACAAATATCTTGCAAGACTATCTAACACAGACAAATGACTGGTGACAAAGTCACGGATTAAAGCTGAATGCCAATAAATGCATTATAGTTCCTTTTGAGAATACAGCCACCCAAGTTAATTTCTCCATCAATAAGACATCACTAAGAGTTAACCTAGTAGTCATGGATATGGGAACAGATGTAGACAGTAATCTGGCATTTGACCAATACAAGGCCAAGGTAGTAAGAAAGTCTGTGTCACCCAACTTATAAGGTAATGGTATCCAGGTCCAAGGAAGTCATAGTGCCACTTTATTCAACCCTTATCAGATCCATCAAGTATAATGCCACCTTTCAGCCTTTCAGCATGTAATGTCCAGACATATGCAACAGTTGAAATGCCCACAAAGGATCTGTACCAAGATAATTAAGGGTATAAACACAGTGTCCTTCACAGATCACCTTAAAGCCCTCTTCTAACAGTTACTGAGAACAATCTGTGCCTAGCATCCAATGCATCCTCAGATCCAGCTCTAGTGGACTTTTTGCACACCTGCATAACAGCATGAGAACTACTAGATTCAAGGATTTAAATTTTACTTGCAACATAAATAGGGCATGTTGGAAAAACAGATGTGGATCTCAGAGCATTCCCATGCTCTGGAACATGCTCCCCATCCATGTGAAGCAGAGTCCATCCCTGACACTATTCAAGTGTAACCTTGACCAATGGATGGGAAATTGGAAATTCACCCCCGTTCTGATACCCATGTCTCTGATAGACAGAGGTAGACAGCTAACTATCCCCAAACTGACATACCGACCCCCCCCACATAACCTTTATTAACTTCCTAACATACTCTCCTAATAACCATCCATAAATCAAAAGGACACAATTGGCTTGGGTTGTATGGCTAAGCTTATAAAGGCCCTGCTGATCATTAGCATAGTATATGCCTATGAACTTATTAATTTAATTTTCATATCAGCTAATGGTACACTTTCCTTCCTGTACTTTGTAGAATAAGTTCTCATTTCGCTTTGAAGTATATGAAGTTGCTGGCCAGGTACAATGAGGACCATTTATGGAAAAGTTACAGGAGTAGGGTACAGAATGATACTGTCTTTCTTTTTTGGGGGGGGGGGGTTACTTACTACCTTGCTTGGGACTGGCAAGTGTGTGAAGACCTGATACATGGAAGGCTTGATGATAAAGAAAGGCATATAAATGTTAAAAGGAGTAAAGTAAAAGTCATAATTATATTTTTGAAAGATAAGGGAATGGAGGCATAAGGGATAGTAGCTGGACTAGATACATATATGTCTAGTGACTAGATTCACAATATGACTAGGGAAAAGATATACAACAGGATTTTGGAAAAGTTTAATTTTGCAGAAGAGTATCTTCAAAAAGGAGATAGCAAAAAAAAAAGAATGCTTAAAATTACTTT
Organism: Protopterus annectens; assembly: GCF_019279795.1. Taxonomy (NCBI): domain Eukaryota; kingdom Metazoa; phylum Chordata; order Ceratodontiformes; family Protopteridae; genus Protopterus; species Protopterus annectens. The sequence continues at coordinate 129,679,858 of NC_056742.1, read as the reverse complement.
GAGTGCACACAATTAATGAGACAGGTTGTGGAAAAATGGAAATGAGGAGGTGATGCTGTGGCCAAAATGGCTGATAATGTGACTAAAAACAATGAAGCATATTTATTTGACTGTACTTTACTACCTGCACAATGCTGACATTATTTAGGAAATGACAAATATGATGTCTAAGGAGTTTGACACATGAAAATGTGATATAAGGGGTATGGGGTAAGGTGTGGGGCAAAACCAAATCAGGTTGGTATGTAGTACCAGTAGAGAAAAGGCATTTGTAATGACAGACATGAAGTTTGCATTGGATGGATGAAGACACAACTTATTTCAAATAATGTAATCAGGTCAGTAAGGAATGAAGCAGAAGGGAAACTGTGGGTTCATATACTTGGGCACAACACCATTTGTTAAAATACTTTGTCATTTCATTAGTTCTTGTTTGGTTGGACTTTAGCTCCTACTAAAAAGCAGTATACTTGTAGAATAACAGGTGTGCTGTACCTTTAAGAAGCATTTCCAAGGTCTGTGAGTGCATATAAATACCGAACATGTGTTAGCTTCAGTGCCATTTTGAAGGTGCAGCCAGGGTGTTAACATCTTTATAAATGATAGCTAGTTTGTTTTTAAGTTAAAGTTACTTAACTTCATTTATGATGTGTTTGTATATAATAAAGCTGCTTGAACAAGAACCCACAACATTTTCCTGTTTCTTCCTGACTTGGTGAGCGACAATACTGATTTGCTTTTTAATATGTTGGTATTATTTTGATTTATGATGTTTTAATAAATATTTCCTCAGTCATTTTGACAAATGCCTTGGGGTCTTCATATCAAACTACTACCACTTCAATTATACAATATCGCCATTTAACATTTTACCGTAAACACAACACCTCAGGAATACAAAATACCCAATCACTTCATGTGAGAACAGAACCCACAACCTTCTCAATATCAAGTGTAGGGCATAAAACCTGTTTAGTGATTTTCTTTTGTGTGATGGCAAGGGATCCATCAGATGACAACAGTGTATTAAGAGGACAAAAAACAAAGTATTGTAGGATTAAGAAGGCACACACTAAAGCATGGTTTGATGTATACAAATAAGGCATCAAATTGTCTGAGTTTGTGAAGAAATCAAGTAAACTTCCAAGACTTAAGGATATAATTAAGGTTCAGACTGCTTGTCTGCTACAGGCATTAATTCTTTACACAACAAGGGTTATATGGATAGTTACTGGGAGAGGGATGAAGAGCTTTTATGCACCTCTCCAGAGAAAACAATTGAATGTAGTCTTAAGAGTAAGCACAGCATGAGCTAGCTCCATGGCATAGAGAGATAAAGCCCAGACTATAGTGCAGCTGACCCAGATTCTAATAGCAGCTCTGGCATCTGTAGAAGCTGGCACAGGGAAGGATGAGACTGAGCAGCCACTGCCAGCTTACCCATCCTGGGGGAGAGACGCAACACTGGCTTACCACTTGTCACACCTAGTAGGAGCAGTAGGTATAGCACCCATGGAGCATGAGGCTAGTGAGCATGCTCTGCCATTGCACAGAAGACATGTATCAGGCGATTCAGTGTGCGAGTACATGGTCCATGCAGTGGAGTTCAGAGAACTGCCAAAGAGAAAGTGGATGCTCCATTGTGGAGATGGTAAGCTGTCTCTAGGACTAGGAAACTGACCCTTTCCCTTCCACCTAATTCTTGCCACTGGGGAAATAAATAGACTGATTGAGCTTCTCAAGCAGAAATGAGTAGGCTGGTTGGCTCATGCCTAGACCAGGAATGTACAGCTCATCGTTCACAGTATGAATGGGCTGATCAGGTACAGGATGGGGAGCCAATCGGATGGGCCCTGTGAGGGGATGGAAAGAGTATGCACAGCTTCAGTTTTGAGTGTGTGTGGCAAGGAATTCACCTACACATAAATTCACAGGTACATAGGTGAGTACTAGGCTAATGCTCCTGGAGCCTTTACAAGCCTAGCCAATAGGATTACCCTGGCATCATGCCACCTGACCTTAGTACCTAGAGCCTCTGTCGAGTAGAGCCACTGGAGTGATCCCCGGGGTGAATTTTCTATTTCCCATTCACTCATCAAAATTTCTCTTGAGGAGGGCCAGTGAGGTGCTCTGCTTGACATGTATGGGAAGTCTATTCCATAGCATGGGCAATATCTGGGTTATGAACCTGTCCCTCCAGCATGTTCTGTTGATTGTGGTAATGAGGTTAAGGTTTCTGGAACATGAGGTGAGGAGGGATTGGGATTTCTTTAAATGTAGCATTTCTAACAGAGCTGAGTAAGACATGGCTTTGTAAGTCAAGCAGAGATCGCCTCTAAGTAGGCGATATGAGACAGAAAATAGTTGGAGTTTTTTGAGTCTGTCCATATAGGACAAGTGTTTAAGGCCTAGGATCCTCTTTACTTTTGCGGCCTCTCCAGTTGTTGCAGGTGTCTAGTGAGGTACATGCCAAATGAGGCATTGTACTCGATGACTGGCTTAATGAGGGAAGAGTAGAGGGAGACAATCACCTTTTTCTTCCTGGATGCAAAACCCTTAGTAATGAGATGTGCCACATAGAAGGACTGTCTGACCACAGTGGCAATGAGTTCTAAAGAGAGGTTGTTGTCAAACTGTGTTCCCAGATCTCTTATAATGCCTTCTGTATTCAGTGGACTACCATTGATGTGGTAATTCAAGGGAACTGCGTTTTTCCTAAGGGGATGGTGACACATTTTTTTCATTGAGCTAAAGGCCATGGTTCTGACACCAGTTGTTGGTCTCAATGAGGTCTTTCTGTAGGATGTCAACATCACTTGGGGAGTTAATAATAGCTCCCAGCTTGCAATCGTCTGCAAACTTTGTCAGCCAGAGTCCCTTCGTGTTGGCCTGGACATCAGAGAAGTAGATACTAAATAGGAAAGGACCCAGGACCAAACCCTGTGGGACTCCACTCATGACTGGTCGGCAGTCTGACTTGGAGTCAGCTATTTTCACACTGTGGGTTCTATCTGTGAGCCAGTTGGCAACCCACCTAATGATATAGGCATTGATGCCCAACTTTGCGAGTTTTTCTATGATTCCTGAGTGGGGCATGGTATCAAAGGCCTTGGCCAGATCAAGGTAGGCTGCATGAACCACCTTGCCTTCATCCGCAGCTCTGGGGACTGACTCAAAGAAGTCGACCAAGTTGAGCAGGCATGCACTACCCTTCACAAAACCAAACTGTGCGGGATCCAGAGTTTAGAGATTACCTATATCCTTTTTTATTAGTTCCATGATGATACGTTCCATAGCTTTTCATATCAGACTTGTCAGGCTAATGGGGCGATAGTCCCTAGGGTCTGTAGTTGCGCCTCCTTTGTGGAGAGGTATGACTGTAGCAGTGTGCCATACAGTAGGGACAAAGCCTGAGGTGAGGCTGTGATTAAACAGGGCACACAGGGGAGGTGCCAGTTCACTCTGTAGTTTATGTAGAACACAGCCAGGGATATTATCAGGTCACACAGAAGCTGTATTCTTGGCCTTGGACAGTGCTGTTTTAACCTTTGCAGCAGTATTTCTGGGTGCCTGGCAATCTACTGATATTGTGATTGGTCCTTTGGGGGGGGAGCGGAGTTGGCACTGAATCTGTCGGCCAGTATATTGGCAATATCTGTTGGCATATATGTCGGTATAAGAGGTACTATTGTGCAGTAGCTCAGAGCATAACATAACTATAGAAGGCCTTGTGGTTGTCTTTACTATCTGCTGCAATTTTGTTTTCATAGCTAGCTTTAGAGGTTTTGATGAGGGATCTCAACCTTTTGTTGATGCTGATAAAGGAGTTTTTCTAGTCTTGGGACTTCACCTTATTCCACATCAATTTCCTCCTTCTGTTGTAGAGTTTGTTTATGGCAGGGGACCACCAGATTGGCTTCCTTTTTTTTGAGGAGACCATCTTGGTTCTATTGGGTATGGCAAGATGCATGCATTTGTGTATGTGTTCGTACAGTGCATTGGTGTATGACAACCATTCATAGTGCACTGCTTAATTTTGATGTGCCAGGCTACCAGTTGGGGTTCTGTTAGCACTCATGATTTGCATGCTACATTTTGCTAAATCTCTTTCAAAAACAAAATAACCAATTAAGTACTCTGTTTCAGTCTGCCATTGAAGTTAGAAGGGGCATCTGACCGAATTTGCTGTTAGGATTCATCATCATTTTAATAGCTGAGGTGTCTTGAACTAACCAAGCATTCTGAAAGGATAAGCCCATAACCTGGCAGTTCATAACAAAAGGGAAGACAGTTTAGGCATATAAGTGAAAAAGGGAGAAAGGTAGAATTTTTAAAGGCGAAAAAAACTTGTTCAATGACCAGATAATCAGAAAAGAAATTCAAATATCTTGAAAAGCATTTTTATTCCACATTATTCGATGTACACAAATAGAACATTCAGAAACAGAGAAGGAAGGAAGAATGCATATATGTATTGTAGCCTTATTTCAGACTAGAGAATGTGATACACAGTACAGTGTATCAAATGCATATTAAAGGCCATTACTTACACTCAAGTCTTACCCTAAATGCACTTGTCGAACTACTGTGATAATCTGTTTAGATAGTGTGTGGAGAAAAAATGTGAAAGACCGGCCGCAGCAATTCATACTGAGAAACGCTTCTATGAATGAGTATGGGAGTACAAATATGTTTAATATCCTATAAGACATTTGGCTTCAGTTTTGGAAAATGGAATCCCAGGTGTTTGAAACTTTGTATGGCTGTGGGTTGAGATCAGTGCCTGGACTATCTTCCTTTCTTCATCAATGCAGCAGCAGCAACTCTAGTAAGAAGTCAGCATACCTCATCTGTACTCATTACAGATTATCCACAGTAACACTGACAGGAGCTGCATAGAGATCTGTACAAAACATGTTCTTGTCCTCAAGTGTGGTTTAACTGAAATGATGAAGCGAGAATTCATTTAAATCCAAGACATTAAACAATGCTGCCCTATGATGACCTGATGATTTCAGTGTAGCAGAGCACAGAAGCATATCCTGAAACAATATCCTTGAAGTTATGACAGCATAAACTTACCGAAGCTATGCTGCACTTTGTTTCCTATTTTATAATGCAAGACCAACTTAAAAGGGGAAACACTAGCCGCAGCCTGACACATTGAAGAAAAATAATATATTGTGCAATTAAATAATTTACCACCACATGCCTAGAAATAAAAGTGCATGTTCATTTTGTGACACCAGATCATTATAGGCTTCAGTGGGAAGCAAGCCAACAGCACTGTATTAGAGGAAGCAGATGGTGCTTACTTTTTTTTTGCTGTTTTAATGATAAACATTTTAACTGCAAGATGAGATATTCTGAGACCAAAGCAATGCACAGATGAATTTTTACTTTACTTTTCTCACAGCTTATAAAATAGTATGTCATCTTCCAACTTTCTAAAAAAAGCTAGCATTCGAATATGAACCTTGATTTTCAAATCATGAAGTCTTACTGCAACAGAACTTTTTTAGACTATACTGAGAATTTATGATGATTATAACTATTTTTTCCCAGGTGCCTTTTCCTTCAGTGTATTTTGGCCATGAGGCTCTTTACAGAGGTCTTTAGTCCATCTGTTCTCAGATGCAGGTTCCCTGCCTATACCACAGCAACAGCCAATCAGAGGGAATTATTTTCCAGGTAGCCATGAAGGCATCTGTGCACCTACAAATGCTATTTTTTCCATGAAGTCACTGTGGGAGGATGCTCTTGTCCATACTTGTTAATAGCCTGACTTCCCTTCTAGACTAGGGTTATCTGTGTTTCAGGATGGACCCTAATTGCCACCAGGGTGGGAAACTACTGAATAATACACCTCCATCATTGTGAGCATTGGCTATGGAGTATTTTTCTGATAGTGATAACCTTTTCCCATGGTTGCCGATATGTGAAACCACATCAGTGCAGGGGCCTGTGATGCCCTCCCCTAAGTACATGTGTGCCCAAAAACATACATTCATGAAGGCTACTATCACCAGGTTTGGAGCACAAAGCTTATTATCCTCCAGGTCACAGTCTATGCTGTTGGGGAAGTCTCCACTTGTATGAAAAGGTTGGTTGCTGGGAACCCTTGCCCCAACCCAAGTTTGAGAAAACCACCAAAGCCACTCTCCCCACCCTCCATGTATTGTTCTTCTAACACCCAAGCCTCTTGTTATATTCAGGTTGTCTGGGTCCTACAGATACATGTCACATTTTACGCAAACTGTTTGTTTCTTGCCACACCTATATTTGGAGGTTATAACTGGAGCTTTTTATTCTTTTTTTAGTTCACATTTCATAGCACTATTGAATGTTTCATTTTAGAATCATGGAAAAAGCCACAAGTATAAGGGATAATATGAACATCAGTGTGACTGATTATAGTTTTACAGTTGAGTTAGAATGGATGGGGTTTGCATAGAATTCTAACATGGAACTTTTAGTGCTAGCGTTGTTACATGCAAAGTTCTCATTTTTCCACTGATGGTCATTTCAACTGACAATGATATGGCTGTATATTAAAAAGGAAATTTAATCTAAAAGAATATTTAACATTTTAGAGCTGGGTTATTCTTTGCAAGGGTAGCGCCCAAGACATATGGTAGAAAATATTATTTCATTATTAGTCATCATGTGTTCTTATTTTGCAAGAACTTACTGTCTAAAACTGTTATTTTAAATAGTTACTCTTTTGTGTTCCTGGATACAGATGCCAGAACTTTGCACTTGGAACATGCTTTTTTAGCTCCCAGTTTCACTTGCTCTGCTGGTCCACTGGCATTACTACTGGTGCAAATTAAATTGCATTATGGATTAATGACACCAAATCCCTTTAATAGCATGTTGTAGGGAAGTATAATAAGAGAAATAATTTCAGCGCTGGCCTGAGACTTATGTTAGTGTTAGATCATATTAAAAATGTATATGAATTGTAGATTGGTTCTTATTTAAATATCGGTGCTAAAAGCATTATCCTAATAACCTGAATCAAAGCAGACTGAATTGAATGTTATAGTTTGGTACAGGTCACAAATCAGCAGCACTGCATTGAAATGTATTACGTTATACATTTTCCTTTTTACACAGCATTGTACTGTGAAGTGACAACTCCAGTTTCTACAAGACAAGGATATCCATGGGACATAATCATAAATGAGCAATGGACAAAAATGTAAGGAAGAGTGGAGAATGTCAAAACAGAGCTGTGAAGTGAAAATGAAAATACCTATAGTAAAATTCAGTTTTTATGCATTTTCCTACTAGTTGTCCATTCCTCCTGATAGGTGTGTTTCTTGGCATAGTTTTACTGTAGCAAACCTCCTTAACTATCACTTAAGTTCACAGCTTAAGATTAAGGATGGTATTCATAATGATTGTGCTTATGCACAGAGCCTGAGTGTAGCTTCAGTGTGATTCGTAGAGGCTGTCTGCACTTAGGCAAAGCCACTGAAGACAGTTTGGGATGAAAGGCGATACTGCCAGCATGGCTAGCTGGAATTTTGTAAATAATTATATGTCATTTGTGAATATCGAAATGATTTATACAAGATGCTTGTGTTACAAATGTATTAGAACTGTATGTCGTGTGTATATCAAACTGCTTGTATAGGTGTTTGTTTTGAAAAGGTATTTATAAAGTGCTGTGTTTAAAATGCATGCACAGTGTGCCCTACTGAAAGAGAGCAGAAATGTGCCAGCACTATTGTAACTGTGTAAATATATATGCTTAACAGAGGAAACTGGATGGTTAACTTCAGTCCAGCAAACTTTAGAAAAATATCTGAAATTAAATTACTTTATAGGCTACGCAATATAGAGGCTATCTATCAAGCGTTCAATACAACTAGAGACAAAGAATCTGTAATAGAAAGCTTTCTGTATTGTCCTTGGAGTAAACTAATTGCTACTTTTGAAATATGAAGGAATGCAATTGTCTTACAACCTCCAGCATCTGCCAAAGATCTGAGCAAAAGTCCTTGTCTGTATATTTTTACAGGTAGATGCTAAATGCTGCCAGCTTCCAGTAATGGGTGTTTTGGCCTGGCAACTAGAAGTCAGATGACCAGAAACTATGTCATTCGGCAAGCTATCCCAACAGTAATATTTTAGATATTAATTTGAGAAGTCTCTTAGTGAGACCGAACATTCTGTATTCGGTCTTGGAGACAAGAACCATTCACCACATCTGCCTTGCTCTAATGAAGTAAGTTTCTAGAAAACAGTATAAGCCTCTTAGATACAATCAGGAATATAGTAAAGCTAAGTTTAGATTTTTTTTCTTTATTTGTGTGAGCCTGTACTGCAATGTTATTGCACCAATGTGGTTTTGCACTCTGATGTCACTGTGAATATACATTTAGTATTGTTGTCTTCTTTTATTATTTATTATCAAATATATTTAAACATTTCATTGTGGTTGATCTGTGTAGAGATATTTAAGTTTTCAGAATACTTGCATATTTATTTGGTGGCACTATGTGGACCACTCCTAAGAGCCTTGATCTTGGTCAAACTACCATTTGTATTAATTTTAATATTACACAGTAAGATTGGACACCCTTTGTTAAGGGCCCTAATGTAGCTGGTAAGGAGTGACTGGTGGCAGTGGTAACTACCTTATAGGTTGGGCAGAAGGGGGCATAGCTAGTAATCCTGTGCCAGCCTTTCCCATGTGTGTGTGTGTAAATCAAACTTCAAAGAGTGTGTGTGTGCATGTGCGTGTGCATGTGCGTGTGTGTGTGCGTGTGCGTGTGCGTGTGTGTGTGTGTGTGTGTGTGTGTGTGTGTGTGTGTGTGTGTGTGTGTGCGTCAGCTACTGGGCATGGACAAGAAGCACTGGTTGGGTGCAGGAGGTCTTGGCTTGATCACTCAGCTGAGATCTCAACTCTATAGCTGTGCCAGTGGGAAGTCTTACTGGTGATCTGGAGGAAGAGGAAAAAGCCAGCCCCAGAGTGACTGTGGTCTCTGTGTGCTCTTAAGTGAAAGTGCACTCGATGCAGAGAACTGCATCTAGAAATACTGTGTGTGCACTTGTCATCCTCCCAGTGACTGCCTCACTGTTGCCAGTGGTGAGGACTGAGGTTCCTTGACTACTGGTCCAGTAGAGGGTCATCACACAGCTTAGGAAAAAAATATATACAAATGAGACTGTAATGAGAGGTAAATGAGCAATGCCTTCAAGTTTCTGCAACAAACTGATGTCAGTGAAGTGTTTTCCCACTTGTTAAGAATTCAGTCACTTTTTATGCTCATCTTATAAAAGGCAATGTCATACCTTTATTCATGCTTGCTTTAGTTGCCAGCTTAAATATTTTTCTTTCTGAGCTGCTTTTCTTGGCCAAGTCAAAACAGCAGGTGTCCAGCACACAATGGATGAGAATGCACAGGTGTAGACAAAGATTAACCTATTATATCTATATCTATACCTATTATAACTTTGCTGAATAAGAAATTATTGATAGATTCAGAGTGGACAGGGATATAAGGGCTTTAATGAGCCTGTATGACTGACAGATAAAGACTGAAGGGATACATGGTCTTCAAATACCTGTGGACACCAGATTATGCATAGCCCTCACTTTACTTGCAACAGGGACCTTCCAGAGACATGCTGATGACATGCTAGGTATCTCACAGACTTCTGCCTCAAGGATACATTAGTAGCTCCTAGACATACTCTTAGCACATGAGGATCAGTATATTTATTTGCCAGTACTACTTCAGGACTGAGCCAACCATGAATGCCTTCTATGGGATGGCATATTTTCCAGATGTGCTTCATGTGACAGATTACACTTATGTTGCCATTAGGGCCTCATCTGGACCATGAGGGCTGGAAAGGTATGAAAACAAGAAGGACTACCATTCCATCCACTGTCAGGTAGTGTGTGATGCATGGGGGTGCATCACTGTGTCAGCCCAGCATGCTGGCAGTGTCCATGATTTTCATATCTTTCACACAAGCTACCACCTCTTTCTACATGGTTGGATACCCCATGGTCACCCAGTTGGTAAATGCAAACTTTTTCAGTTATATTAATGGCTGTAGGCATAATTTGGTAAGTGTATATCTTATTAGGAAACCGCCTCTATGTCTGCCCCCTTTGGAGGTGATGCAGGCTACCCACTCAAACCCTAGCTGATGACACCAGCCTTTAACCTTAGGGGTGCTGCTGAGAAAGCCTTCAACACCATCCTGTCTCAGGCATGGACTGTCAATAAGCGAGTATTTGGCCTGCTGAAAGCCCATTTCCACTTTCTGGATGAGTCTGAGGGACGGACCTTTCAGTATAATCCTGTTACTGTATGTGGGATATTTACCACATGCTGCTTTCTGTAGAACATGATTATGTGATGACCTGGTACTCAATTGGCCCATGATGGCAGTGCAGCTTCTACTACTGTTTCATCAACCAGTAATGACATTGATGGCAGCCAATGGAAAGCAGTACCAAGGGACCCCATTTGCCAGGCTCATACAGAGTACACAGTTGCACAGGCAAGGCAGCATGTAGTCCACCACTATGGATAATGACATAAAGGTAGTGATACCTTTACTTTAATATCATACAAATTAAACTTGATGCATGTAGGGTTAACCCGTGGCCAATGCTGAGTGGTGCACAGTCGACTGTCATTATACATCAGAAAGTTTCACTGTTAGGTAAAATATGGTTGGTGTTTTATGCTGAATTAATGGATTGTTGTATCTGTTTTGCTTGTCATAGTTCCACTCTGATGCTTAACTGACAGCTGTTAACTGTACAGTTAATAGTTAAGGGTATAAGGACAAATGCAATAACTCATGTAAGTGTAAAGTTTTTAGAACTACTGAATTTTTATACAATATGTAGATCATGTCTATTTCCTGTCAGTATTTTAGTCTACATTGCACATAATGACATAATGTGTATTTCTGAACATGCTAAGCAAATTTGTCATATGAAATGTTAATGTATGTTGTTCCCTCATATGATAGTGCACATCAGATTAGGTAGATTTTTCATCCAAGCACATTTCTGCGTGTCATCAGAACTGCTAAGTAGCCATTTGTACAGTATCAAATATATGGCCCTGTTGTACAACCCTAAATTTATTACCCAAGTAACAGTATTTGAAGTAAACTTTATCAAAACTGAAAGACGCACCCCCCTAAAAAGTTTTGCATTTTACACATTCTGCATGGTAACAGAGTTTAGATGTTATAAGTAGTTGTGTATTTTTATCATTGCCTGTCTATATTTGTGTGGTTTTAATGTGATCATACCTAACGTGTCACACACGATGTTCCCTATTGATAGTGTAGGTGATGGTCCTTAATCATGTGCAAGTGCTGGCATGAGAGACTGATGCTAGGTTACTGTTATGTCATGACCTTCTTGATGTAGAGGAACTTCTAGACTCGGATTTGTCAGTGCTGCTGGACCAATAACTCAACTGTGAGATTCTACCACACGTTGAGGAATGCTTATGAGTCCTGCTTGTCTACTTGTGTGTTACATCATCCAGATTCATTGTAATACTACCTTGAGGATCACCTGGTGTGCAGTGTACTCAGCCCTTGCATGTACTGACTCTCCCTCATCTATGCCCAGATGTGTTTCCTGTTTCGAGTCTAAGTTTGTAATGTACTCAGCTGCTACCAATGGCAACTTACACCTTCACTGAAAAATGTTAGATTAGATATCCCTGACCAGTCCAATTATGCTTCTGATATCTTGTTAAACAATGAATTGTACTAATCTTATAGATTTTCCATGGCTTGCGATACATTAAAGTGATGGACTTCAGTTTATTGGTATAAATTCAGGTTGACTTAATTTCCTGTGTAAATAAAGCTATGCTGAACTGAGCTGCATGAATTACACCATTGCATAAGTATGTATGAGGTACAAATGGTAGAAAGTGATCTTAGCTTGTCTTGGACACACTGTTCTCAAGTGTGCTGAGTGAAAGGTCATACAAAAAAGATCTTAAGCATAGTAAAACATTCCATAATTTTTCCATATGTATTTAGAAGAGCAGTCAATAGAAATGAACTCTAACCTATTAATGTGTCCCTATGAAACCCTAAAAGACCTTACAAAAATATCAGTAATTAACTGGTTTACCAGCCCTAAATGACTGCATCACCAATATTCTCATAAATGTTTCATTAACCAAAGAAATAAATACTGATACAATTTTGAATTCAGTAATGTGCTGCAAAAACCACCACTAGAACACTTCTGCTGATATCAAACTGTTGAAAGTTTTCTATTCACACAAATAAAGTACAAATAGTAATGAGCACAAAAGGTGAAGTCCATGTGACTTGTTCCTTTAGTGAGAAAACTAGCCTTGGATAGTCAGAAAATTTTCATAGTCATCACCACTATATGACTTCATGGATTGGGCATGTTTCTGTCACAACACAGAAGGTCGGTTTACCTTTTTATCTCCTGGCCTGTACTTGCATCCCTCACTTTATCACTGTCAATTCACAAGATGGCATCTTTGTGTGGCACTCAGGCTACTTATAATCTGTATATTTATTATAAGGTAGGGTGCTGCCCTAGATCTTATACAGCTACATCTTTGAAGTGTAGACATACTGTTATCATCATGCACCCTGTGTGCATTGCTGTGATGCTATTTTACTGTAGGTTGCCTTGCTGTGTGCCCTCCTGATCATCCTTCACATAAATGCCCTTTAAATATGCTGTCTTGTAGAGTGCACACATGGGTAACTTTATCTGTGGCATCCCAGACACCAACATTTTTTAATTCATCCTACTGCTCTCAGCATGTCTCTGACATTAGCAGAGCACTGAGCTTAGCCTTGCACATTATGTGACAGATGCAGAGCTTGTACCACACACTGAGCAGACAGTGACAGCTACAGTGCTTGTAACACACACTGAGCATACAGTGACAGCTGCAGAGTTTGTACCCCACACTGGGCAGACAGTGACAGCTGCAGTACTTGTACTCCACACTGAGCAGACAGTGACAGCTGCAGTGCTTGTACCGCACACCAAGCAGACAGTGACAGCTGCAGAGCTTGTACCACACTGGGCAGACAGTGACAGCTGCACTGCTTGTGCTGCACACTGAGCAGACAGTGACAGCAGTGCTTGTACCACACACTGAGCAGACAGTGACAGCTGCAGAGCTTGTATCGAATTATGCAACTCTCACGACCACACACTTGATGGCTTCTGTTCTGTCACGTAGGGCACAGGACATCTACACATCTGATTCCACATGCTAGTTCTGCTGAGAAACAAGGATCTAACATTTTTTCAGCAAATGGTAGACTACTCAGGATAACCTCACTGGCAAATAATAAAAAATACTGCATCTGTCCTAACAGATATCCAGAATTTAACACATGGATGAGTCAGATAATTTTCCTTAGCTTTGTCAGCAGATTTGAAGGATGATTGACTAAGTAGTACAGAACTCAATGTTCACTGCATGGGCCATATTACTTATATATGTTTTTTATGAAAGTCCTAGATATGGATACTTAAACTACATTAAACATACATATTGAGAGCCAAGATAAATGGAAACCTAAACAAGGAGTTTTTTTAATCAAATATACCGTATGTGTAAGCTGACACTAATGAATACTCTGACAACACAAACACAAAGTAATTTGGGGAGAAATATTGTAATGTGTGTTCATTCATTTTGCAGCAGTTGCATGTATAAGTTGATAGGACATTACAAGCCTAACCAGTTTTACCCAGATTTTACCCAATTTTCTATCCCTAGTGAAAAGATAACAAGGATCGGCAAATGGGATTTTTGACATTTTTTTACAGACTGCCTCTGTTCATAAGGGATATGGGTGCCACCCCAGGAGTGAATTTGTGATTTCCCATCGATTGGCCCAGATTGCTCTTGAAGATAGTCAATGAAGGGCTCTGCTTCACATGAATAGGAAGCCTATTCCAGAGGAGGGGCAATCTCTGGGACACATATCTGTCTCTCCAGCATTATCTATTCATGTCAGAGATCAGGTTTAAATCTTTTGAACAGGTAACCAGCATGCAGTTAATTTTGCAAATGCACATTTCCATCAGAGTTGGGTCAGAGACTGCCTTGTAGGTCAAACACAGATCACCCCTCAGTAACTGGTGGGAAAATCAATACAGTGATAGGGCTTTTAATAAGTGGGGAGCTTAGAGCAGCCTATCTATCCCTGGAGGAGTGTTCCCAGCACAAGAATCTGATAGTCTATTGGCCGATTTGGGCCAATTTCTAGCTCTTTCAAGTCCCCCTGTATAAAACCCGCTTTGGCGCGGTTTTTGCGCTTGTTACTACTCAGCCAAGCTCCTTGTGGTCCTGCAGAGTAGTGCAATCAGCAGAGAGGCTAAAAGAGTGACTACTAACCTGATAAAATTGTTTTTTTTCCTGCTACTACCTGGGCGACTGTCTGATCTAGCTAAACTGCAAGTATTTCTGCTTCCTGAACTGTTTTAAACTGTTTAAAGTTGTTTTTGCACCCGCACTTTTAAAGTTTGTCTTGTTTGTTGCATTTACCTGTTGAGGCTACACACTCAAGTGCACTAGCCTGTGTTACATATTTATTGCATTTTCCTGCTGTTTGTTGCAAAAAAGAAAAAAAAAATTATCCTTGTTTCCCGTCTTTCCTGACCTAGAGTAGTCCAAATACAGGCATTGCTGTATTCTGGACTTTTGGAAAGTTCCTCTGTTGCCCATTTCCTTTCTTGGATAAAGGGAGGCTTCTTTGTTCACCAGTGGCAATGGGGAGCTTAGAGCAGCCTATCTATCCCTGGAGGAGTGTTCCCAGCACAAGAATCTGGTAGTCTATTGGCCGTTTTGGGCCAATTTCTAGCTCTTTCAAGTCCCCCTGTATAAAACCCGCTTTGGCGTGGCTTTGCACGATTTTGCACATAGCGCAGCATTGGGCAGCTCCGCTTAATTGGGTTTAAACCATTCTCAGCACCACAAAGTCTGCTCTTCACTTTTTCCCTTAGAACTGATCTAGTTCTCATAATAAACACCCTATTCCTACTCTAAAGCCTGGGACTTGCTCACTAAAGCAATTATATAAGTCAGCACTAAAAAATTAAAAGCACTACACCCTCACAAACTCTCCTTGAGTACTTTGTTCCCCATTGGTCCTTTTTTTCAATTATAAAGGAATTCCCAATACTATTCTAGCATGTCCAAAGGTCAGTTGTCAATCTCCTCTCTGGTCCAGCTGGTGAATCTGGGAATCTTGAGGCAATGTTACAACTGCCTCATGTACACAGACAACCCTCTCCTCCTCCCAACAAATTCCAACACATGTGAGAGATGCAACCATATAGCCAAACTGGAGGCTAAGCTCTCTCAACTCAGTACTGGCGTAACCAGTCAGGAGGAGAAGGAAACCACACTCACTACAATTCCAGTCTCACATAGACCTACCACGACAGCAAACCAAACACATAAACACACAAAAACATACTTGGAGGCTCTAAATAAAGATCTGCCTAAGCAGCAGAGATCTCCAAAGCAGACACCCAAGCAACCGCTACCCCAAAACAAAACATGTGCAACACCTAGCTCACAAAGCCAGTGTGCTGAACAGTCACAGCCCTTAAGGCTAAACAACACACCTGATACACTAGTAATAGGTGACTCTATCGTCAGGCACACTGACGTCCCACTCACCAGGGTGAGCAATGAGAAGGTCACGGTGAGCTGCCTGTCGGGCACTAGGATCCGCCACATAACACAAGCACTCAGGTCACTACAAGGCAAGTACAAATATGACTCAGTCATTGTCCATGCTGGTGTGAATGACCTGAGATGTACCTCCCTGGACAACATGAAAAGAGACATAGAGGAGCTCTCTGAGCATGTAGCCCAGGCCGGTATGACCCTGACCTTGAGTAGCATCTTACCCTCACCAAGAATGATACCACAATATGAAGACAAGATGATCAATTGCAACAATTAGCTTAAGTATTGGTGTCATTCAAAGGGGATCCAATGCCTGTCAGCCTGGGATGACCTGCTCGACAAGCCACGATGCTTCGCTAGGGACAGCTTGCACCTGTCACCCTTGGGCTTTCGGATATTGGCAAAGGCTCTTGCCACCCCCATAGTGCCTTTTTTAGGAAAGGCTCAAAAGAGAAACCCACCGCCATAGGTATCACAAGGGATAAGAAACTAAGAGTAATGCTACTCAACGCCAGAAGTCTAAACCTCAAGATGCACACACTCGAAACTCTCCTTAGCATGGAGAACATCGATATCTGTGCAGTAACAGAAACCTGGTTCAAGGCTCCCGAGAGCACCCCAGCACTACCAGGTTATACCTCATACCATGCTTTTCGGCCCCAAAACTTGGACCGAACCAGAAAAGGAGGGGGAGTATCAATATTCGTCAAAGATACCCACACCTCTGGGTTGGTGGCACAGCACGAAGCATCAGAAACTATCTATGTGCAACTAACAGTGGGTAAAACTGCCTTCCAGTTTATAGCCTGATACAGACCACCCTCCTAAACCCAGGAACCCCACTCGGCCTTCCTGAGAACACTGGAAAATATGAAGGTCTCTCCAAGCACCATTATATTGGGTGACTTCAACTACCCAAACATAGACTGGGAGCATTATTCTAGCTCCAACACCCTAGCTCAAAGGTTCCTAGAATTTATAAACTCAAATGCTATGGAACAACTTGTTACCACTCCCACAAGAAGGGAAAACATACTGGACCTGATCATCACCAAAATGGGGACTCTATGCTCCAGACCAGAAGTGTATCCCTCACTGGTAAGATCAGACCATAAACTAATCTCACTGGATATTCACATCCCGACCCCACCCCCTGCCCAGAAAACCACAGTGAAAAACTTCTCTAAAGCAAATTTCACACTCCTCAAAACTGAGGTGTAATCCTTCAAAGCCCCCGGGCCTGTGGAAAATATGGCCCAGACCGCAGAATCCTTTATAAATGCATTCTATGAACACCTTCAGGAATTCATGGATCATGCAATCCCAAATAAAACCAAGACCCAATCCTCCAAAGGCAGACATCCTGTCTGGTTTATCCCAGCCATAAACAAACTATACAACAGAAGGAGGAAGCTACTACATGATAGAGCAAAATCCCAAAAAGGGAAAGCATCTCTGATCAGTGTTAGCAAAAAACTGTGGGCACTCATAAAATCGTCTAAGGCCAGCTTCGAGAGAAAAATTGCACAGGACACTAAGGATAATCACAAGGCTTTCTTTAGTTATGTTAGGAACCTGGGTGGGAATTCCCAGATATGCTCAGAATTAGTCCAAAATGACAAAAAATACACCGAACCCACAGACATTGCCAACATCCTAGCTGACAGGTTCAGCGCAAACTTCTCCCCCCCTCCCCACCAAAAGGGCAAACATCTATCCCAGCAGAGTGCTGCCCCCCTGACATCTCAGATGCTCAGTTAAGAGCCGCCCTCTCCAAAGCAAAAAACACAGCATCAATGGGACCAGACGGTGTCCCGGGCTGCGTCCTACATGAACTCCAAGAAGAGCTAAACCCAAACATAAAACAACTGTTCAATCTCAGCTTTATCACAGGATATGTACCCAAAGAGTGGCGTACAGCAACAGTGGTCCCTCTCTACAAAGGTGGTGCCTCAACGGATCCTGGAAACTATCGCCCCATAAGCCTGACTAGCTTGGTCTGCAAAGCTATGGAAAGGATCATCATGGACCTCATAAAAAAAGATATTGGGGACCTACAGACACTGGATCCTACCCGGTTCGGCTTTGTTATGGGCAGATCTTGCCTCTTAAACCTGGTCGATTTCTTTGAAACAGTCACCAAGGCCATTGACGAGGGGAAGGTGGTCCACATAGCCTACCTGGACCTTGTAAAAGCCTTCGATACAATACCCCACTCGGGCATTATAGATAAGCTCACCAGCTTAAATATAACCCCCTATGTCACTAGATGGGTTGCAAACTGGCTCAAGGACAGAACCCACATGGTTAGAATTGCTGGAGCCATGTCAGACTCCAAACCAGTTACAAGTGGTGTCCCACAAGGCTCAGTCCTGGGACCTCTCCTGTTCGGTATATATTTCTCGGAGGTGCAGGCCAACACGGAAGGACTGTGGCTGACCAAGTTCGCAGATGACTGCAAACTGGGCACTATAATTGACTCTCCAGCCGACACAAGCATCCTCCAAAAGGGCCTCATAGAAACAGACAACTGGTGCCAGAGCCATGGCCTCAAGCTAAACGCCAAAAAGTGTATAGTCATCCCTTTGGCAAAACAAAGTGCCCACAAATTACCACATAGGTGGTAATCCATTAAGTACAGAAGAAGTAATTAGGGACCTGGCGACCCAAGTTGATAGCAATCTCTCATTTGACAACCACGTGGCCAAAGTGGTTAGAAAAACATTTTATATAGCACACCTAATCATGAAGGGATTTACATCTAGATCAGGAGAGGTCATCGTGCCTCTTTACTCATCCCTCATCAGGCCCATAATTGAGTACAATGCCCCTTTTGGGATGTACCTTACCAGACACCTGCAGCAACTGGAAAGACCCCAAAAGTACCTCACCAAGAGGATAAAGGGCTCAAACAGATGCCATATGCTGCCCGTTTAAAGAAACTCCAGCTCTACTCAGTGGCATACCGCCTGCTCAGAGGCGATCGGTGCCTGATGTATAAAGCCATGTCCAACCCAGAATTAATGGACATGCTGCACCTCAGAAAATCCAAATCCCATCGAGCTACACGCTCGAGAGACTTGAACCTCAGCACTGAAATAAATAGGACATGCTGGAGGGACAGATTCGTAACCCAGAGGCTCCCTTCACTCTGGAATAAAATCCCGGTCCAGGTTAGGCAGAGTCCCTCATTGACTCTCTTCAAGAGGAATCTTGATGAGGAATCTTGATGAGTGGATGGGAGATTGTAGGTTTAGCCCGGGTATCACTTCTGTGTCACTGTTAGACAGAGGCACAGTATACTAACCTCGAAAAAGGGCATAGCAAAATAAATTTAAAATGGGTGGCAAAAGCCAAACACACTCTGGCTAGGCTTATAAATGCCCTAGGGCAGATAGACTAGTATGAACCTATGAACCTATGATCACTCATAATGCTGAGATTTTTTCACTGAATTTGCTTCTTTTAGGATTCAGATATAATCTGCATCTCAAGCTTGCAAAGCAGATCAAGCTAATCCGAATCATATAATACTGAAAAAATTGCAGTCTCTTTTGTGAAATTCTGAGGATGTGCATCTTCATTAGCATTAATTTTACTGCATGAATTATTTAATCAAAACTTAAACCAAAAATTATGTAGTACTGAAGCACAGAAGCATTAATTAAGATGATGCCAAAACCAAGACTTACAATCTTACATTCAGCCAATAGGCGACTGCACAAACAACTTTGAGTCAATTGTAAGCATTTGGGTTGCTTTGCACCACCAACCTTTTTTGAACTGCCAGTTAATATGCTTTCTACTTAGCTGCAATTACCTCATATAGTAGCTACAATATTTTTTTAATCTTGTCCCTTGCATTTACAGTTAAGACAAAAAGAAGTCATTGTTAGACAACCTTAACAAAGCTTTGTGCGTGTATGACTATTTGATACTTTGGCAGCTACTTTTACACGCAAATATTCTATTACCCCAAAACATGGTTGTTACCACTTTAATATTTTTGTGCTGTGCATAATTTTTATTCAACACCTATTTTTGTACAAATTAATTTTATGATTTGCAGTATTACAAAGACCTTTTAATATCACAAATTCATCTAAACATTGAATTTTTAAAAGCATACCATCTGCATTGAGGTATATAGTAGTCAAAACTGTAGTCATTGAATTAATTTTTCTCAAGAAATGACAAAATATTGGAGCAAATGGTTCAATTGTAATTGCAAACTGCAATGGTGATAGTAGACATCCTTTTGTACCACTCTGAAGCTCAGTGGCATAAGAAATATTAGACCCTACATCAATGTAAGCTTTATATTACCCAAAAATAGAAAACAGGTCCATTCATGCTTTTTGCTGAAAGCGTTTTAACACCTAAAATGTATTTTAGCCACTGTGATTCATTCTGGTAAGACTTTGTTGCATAGATGGGAAAATAAATTACCAGCATACTTTAGGAAACCAATTACATGCATACAAAGTATGATATGGCTAATGCTAAGTAGATAATAAACTTAGATTATTTGTATCACATTCTGTAATCAACAGCTAGGCATTTCTTCTAAGGCTCTTTAGATAGTATTTAAAACTTAAAAATGTTTAAAACTACATTTCTAGATGCCACTGTGGTACATTTGTTAATAAATCAGGCACATCAGCTGAAGGCTGTGAGTTTGGCCTAAACATGGACTAAAGTCATCTATGAAAAAAACGGCATCAGAGTACAGCATAAGACAGGTGCTACAGTGTTGAAATGCATCATTCTTTATTTGTCAGTTATCACAAAAGGGAGTTCACAGTAAGTTGCTTCATGTAGTCCTGTGTTTGATTCCTTCAGCATCCATTTGACTTTCAGCATGAATCATAATATGTCATTTAAACACAGTGCTCTAGGATAACTGGAAAATTAGGCTAGGCTCCCCAGTGGTCTCATGGACAACATGCCCAGTGACAATCTATGTAACAAACTCAAGATAAAAGAAACTACCAATGCTTATTTGAATTGCCATAACAGTAAGATTATTTAATCAATCCATACTTGTAAGAAAAGTTGTATTAAACAATCCTTTAATGAACACATAAGGTCAGCATGAACTGAGAAGTTTACTGTGTGGACCAAAGAAGATAATTTTTGAAAAAAAAATCAAGCTCATGCAGTTTGGAAGAGGAAGACTGAATCTCTTATTAAAACCAAAAAGTGTAATGAGAGTATTGATACAGAAAATAGATAAGTCCATTACGAGTGAATATAGATGATTACCAATTTTCAGTTTTTGGAATGTACTTTTGCTTTGATAGTACTACATTAATTTCATGTGCACATAAAACCTTACAGATTATATTAATGTTTTTAAAAACTGTTTACCCTCAAAGTTCTTTCATTACACAATTTAAAGTCAAATGAATATGAATTTACATGGTAAATATTGATGACAGTGATATGATATATCTGGTAATTTTAAACACTTTAGGATTGCCCAGACTTCAATCTGTATTTTTAACAGAGGTAGAAGTTACTATAAATTCATTATTCTAAGATTTTTAATTTTACTGTCAGATTAAGACTGCTAGGGATTCATTTACTTGATGAAATGTCTGATCATAGCTCACATTTTTTTTATTAAAGCACTTGTATATCAAGTATTTGGGAAAAATATATGCATGATTACAATTATGGCATAAATTAGTTTTCAAATATTTTTATTTGGTGTTTCTTTGAATGACAAAAGATGATTTCATTTTAGAAATCTTGCATGGCAGTAAGGTACACATTAAGAAAATGTATAATTTAATATAAAATGTTATTTTTAGTACATTATTTAATTTATTAGAATATTGTTGTTACTTTTCTTTCGGCTTTTACCGGTTAGGGGTCGCCACAGCAGAACTCCGGTCCGCTAATGATTGGCAGTCGATTTTTATGGTGCCGAGGTGCCAGCCTGATGCCCAACCTTCAATGAAGGCATGCCCATTCACGCATGCCTTTCGAATGCCACTCGACCGCGGGGAGGACATGCAGACTCCACACAGAAGGTGCTCCAGCCGAGAATCAAACGGGAGAACCTCTTGCTGTGAGGCGACAATGCTACCACTGCACCACCGCGGCTTTCTTTATTTATTAGAATATATTGTATGAATTGTATTTGCATTTTTGAATACTTTTGGTTTGACTGTGTTACCTAATTTTTAATTTTTCCTTTGTCATTCTTTCCTAATTGATCAGAGTTCTACCCCAGGTAAACAAATTTAAATAACTACATAAACAAATAATTTTTTGTCTGATTTCTACTTTGAAATAAACTACAAAACAGTCATTCTAATATACCCATAGCTGGCCTTAGGCCAACTAGGGGCCACTAGTATTGCAGTTGTATACACCATCAATGGAAAGTGTCCTGTTCAAACAGGGTAAATCAATATAGGGTCCCTCTAAAATAAAACGGCATGAAGAACAAAAAACACATTTATACATCTCCTTACAGCGTCTGCTGTTATCAGGGGTACTTTTATATATGGAGTCAAATTGTAAACATTTTTTAAACAGTAATATTTTTATATATACAAAATGGGGCTATCACCTACAACTTGTATTAATTCGCTATTTCCACATAAGATGTTCCAGTTTCTAGTAATAATGGACCTGATATTAAATGCATCAACAGACATATCTGCAAAGCAAGAAGTGCCAAAAGTGTTTGTGCTAGTATTGTTAGAACTTGAATTATTAACACCTGTAATTCCATGTGGCTTATCTGTAATAGTAGTAAAGCCATTTTTCAAAACTGGTGGAAAATCAGTAGCCCTTCTTGTTCTAATTTCATTAGCTAGTTTGCCAAGTAAATCTGAGGGGTAACCTCTAACCAAAAACATATTCTGCATAAAGCTGACTTCTGATTCAAAATCAGCTTATTCAGAAATCATTTGTGAAGCACAAATAAACTGACCCTTCAGTATATCATTTTTCATAAAAACAGGATGGCTGCTCAAATAATGCAAATAACTGTTAACAAAAGTCCCCATCCTATGTATTCCACTTGTGAAACAATTATTAGAAGTATCCCAAGTCAGGGTAACATCCAAAAAATGCACTAATAGCCCAGCATTCCCCAATACAAATTAAAAGAAGGTCACTGGAATTATTAATGCTATCACAAAAAGAATGAACCTGGTCCATGTCACCTTCCAGGATAAAAAACAAATCATCCACATATCTGCCATAAAAAAACTACATGATGTTGCTGCATAATTGGTCTGACAGCACTATGTTCCCACCACCCAAGAACTAGATTGGCGTAAGTCAGGGAAACAGTGGACCCCATAGCTACCCCTCTTAACTGCTTGTAAATGTTCTTGTTAAATAGAAAATAAATGTTATTAAGCACTAGTTCTATTAAGGTGCATAAAACAAATATGCTGTCAGAATGAAAATGGGCAACATTTCCCAAGAACTGTCTAACAAAATCAACCCCTTGATCATGGGGGATACTCATAAACAATGACTGAACATCCACTGTAAACAACATTTTCTTAGAATAAAAGGAATATACAAAAGTAAAAGTCCTAATCAAATCCAAAAAATGCCATGAGTTCTTAATAAATGAACCAAATTTTTGAGCTAGTGAATTTAACATGTAGTCAGCTACTAAAGAAATACCTTCTGTGACTGAATTAGGTGAAGATACTGTGGGTCTAAATGGGGTGTTTTCAAGATTTTTGTGAATTTTGGGGATACCAAACATGGTCCCCAAAAGTGGATGTTCAACTAACATAAAATCATACATGTCATTAGTAATATACCCATTGACCCACAGATCATATAAAATAGAACGTGTACAGTGATATGCCTTAAAAAACAGCTGTTGGCTAACTAATGAATATTCAGTCTCAATACTTAACATATTTCCATAGAATTGACATATTTATCTTGTTCAAGAACTACCAGCTCCCTCCCTTATTGGCTTTCATAAACTGAAGGTGGCTTAAAGACCTCAGTTCTTTTAGGGCTGTTCTTTGAGCTCTTGCACTTGCTGGTGGTTTCCTTCATTGTTTGGTCAGACTGGTGGTTTGGTTTTTATTAGTTTTTCTGCTGCTTCATCCTTGGGACTGTTGTTTTTCATATTCGATATTTGTCTGATATCATATAAGAAGTTTACAATAATTTAGTACATGGAGAGCAGGTTGTTAGCTATTGCACTCCAATACTTTTCATGAGTCAAATTCATACTTGTCAACAATTATTTCAGGAAATTGATAGCATGTGATAAGTTGATCATTTGACAACAAACTAAACACAATAATTGATTTAGTTCTACCAGGAATGCACCATGAATCTATACAAATCATTTGCAAAAAGACCAATTGTTGTGGAACTTCAGGGTTTTCCTTCACGGTACCATATATTTTCACAATATGCCAATGTAGAATTGAATACTTTTCATTAATTTGGTGAAGTGTAACAATTTACTATACCAGTATGCAAGGTAATGAGATGATGTACAAGAAACGTTTAATGCAAGTATTGTTAGTCATCCTTGCCACTCCCTCCCCGGTCTGCCCACACACTTCAAAAACAATTAGAAATTTGATATTGACATACAGTGAAATGAATGACAACAGAAAATAAATGAGGGAATGCTCATTAATTTTAACAAATTTCCAACTTTGTGTTATCCCCTTCAGTTATGATCTAGACCTTTCATTTCTTTTCCTTCAGATTTAATTTTCAGATATAATTACAAATGTCTTGACAAAGTTTTTAGCTGCTGTTAGCAGTAGAGACAATATATATATATATATATATATATATATATATATATATATATATATATATATATGTATCTCATTTCCAAAATTACTTAAACCAAATATGGCATTAATATGGTTTAATAAAATACTTACCAACTCTGATAATGCACGGCCACAGAATGCATCCAGTAATGGGCCTCAAGTTAACGCTCCGAGTTTTTCATCCACACCTACAGTTATCTCCAGTACTGAAGCAACATCGGCCAACTCTGTTTCATCCATTGCCAATAAGATGGTCCACACAGCATTGGTACCCAATAATTCTGCCTCTACTCTCGCTGATGATGCTAGTATGGACAGCGGCACACCCCCTCCTAACCAACAGGCAGCTAAAACGTATCTACAAGCAGGTGCTAAACCAAAGGACACATCCTCTGCCAATAACTGCTTTTTACCTTTCCCGGTCAAGCAACAGCAAGGTTGGAGAGGCCGGTCGAACAGCAGAGGACCAAGGAAAAGAAAGGGTTCCATAGAAAAATACGAAAACACAAGGAAACAAAGAATTTGAACTCTTTAGTGTGCAATATTTCAGATTATGTTTTGTCTGATTCAGATTTGTCTATACTGGAGAAAGGTCTTAATTTTATTCCTTCACAAGCTAGCTTTTTGAGTGATGTCTTAATAGATTTAAGGTTATTTTGTCGTAATGTCTCACTAAAGATTTTGTTTAAGAATAGCAGTGTCATGGATTCTAGTACTTTAAAGAATTTTTTTAGAGTTAAAAGCAGTTTTACTCCCATAATGCCACATAATGTGGAGAGCTTCCTAAAAATGTGTGAGAATGATTTCTATGAATGGTTCAGATCCAAAAAGAAAAGGTGTCATTTTTTTAATGTTAACAAAGATGAACAGCACTCCATCCAATCTCTGAAAAATAATGAACACATTGTAGTTAAGCCTGCTGACAAGGGTGGGGCAGTGGTTATCATGAATTTGTCAGAGTATTCAGACACTATGATCAGTATGTTATCGGATGCTGAAGTATATGAAATAATAAGTAGAGACAAGCTTAAGAAAATTGTTAAACTGTTGCATGATAACCTCTATGACCTCTTGATGTGTGGCCAGATAAGCTGTGAATTATATGAGTACTTCTTAATAGAGTTTCCCATCATTCCGATTATTAAAGGTCTACCCAAAATACACAAGGGCATCACACCAGTACCAATGAGACCTATAGTATCTGGTGAACGATGGATAATGTCCACCATTTCCTCCTTCGTGGAAGGGTTATTACGACCTTTGGTGGATGATATCCCCATCATTTTGAAAGACTCTTACCAACTCATTGAGTTCCTCAAAGGTTTTGAGCCAGATAGTAGGGTAGATAATTTATTATTAGTGACTATGGATGTTAAGAACCTTTTCACTAGCATTCCCAATGATCTGGGACTTCAGGCCATTAGAGAGATCCTTGTTACCAATTCTAGTTACAGCAGCAATAGACAAATCTTAATTAATTGCCTACTTGAGATGATACTTGACAACAATGTCTTCCTGTTCCAGAATCAGCTATATTTGCAGAAATGGGGGGTTGCCATGGGCACCCCTGTGCGAATAGTTACGCTAATCTGGTAGTCCATCATTGGGAGCTGAATCATTTGTTTAAACATTTAGATTATAATAAAGTCAGAATGTACAAGAGATTTGTTGATGACGTTCTGTTTGTATGGGAGGGGACAGAAACAGAATGTCTGAAATTCATTTCAGAGTTAGAAGCAACCTCCACATTTCTAAGGTTCACAGCTGAAATATCCTCCTATCAGGCACATTTTTTGGATCTCAAGCTGGAATTCAAAGCCAATAGGATAGTTACCTCTTTATATAGGAAATCCACCTGGAGGAACACATTGTTACGCTTTGAGAGCATGCACCCCAGGTTTACCTTCAAAGGAATAGTCTTAAGTCAAATGTATAGAATTTGCAGAATATGTAGTGACAGGAATACCTTATTTTTAGAACTCAGTAATCTGGAAGAGTTATTTAAAGAAAGGGGCTACCCCCCAAAACTAGTAAATGATTGTAAGCAGGAAGTTATCCTGAAGGTTTTGGGCAGAACAGATGATTCTGTTCTAGACGTGATAACTCCTCTACCTTATCCCATGAGAAAACGTAGATTTACTGATAGTTTGAGTTATGTCACCCAGTATACCAGTGATGTTGTCCATCACAACAAAATCATTATTAGAAATTGGAATGTCTTGATTACTGATCCATTCACCAAGCAACTTGTGGGCAACTGCCCAAGGTTTAGCTATAAGACTTGTCATAACTTGAAACAAATTTTATGTTTAGAACAGACGTTTCCTGTAGGTAATAACTTTAGAGACGTAGAGGGGACGTTCCCTTGTGGGTCCTGTCACATGTGTCCTTATGTCTCTAAAAATGTTAGTTTTTCACATCCTGATGGGTCTTTTACATTTATACCCAGGTTTTATAGTGATTGCAACAGCACTAACTTAATCTACTTAGCAACATGTGACTCCTGTGAAGCCTTTTATGTAGGCCTCACTAAGAGGAGACTCCGTGACAGGATATATAACCACTGCTATGATATCAAGAAAGCCAATGTAAGTAATGCCCTGGCCAAACATGTTGCAGAATTCAATACACATAGATTTAGTTTTATGGTCCTGGAATTGCTTTTTATTAGTAACAGGGAAGGAGACAATATGAACCAGTTGGCTCTTAGGGAACTTAAATGGATACTCACATTGAAGGCGCACTTATATCCAGGCATTAATCAATATGTGTCTGTTAAACCGGTTCTTAACAACAGGAAGTTATAACATCGCATATAATTCAAGTCATTTGGCATAAGGCTGTGTCTAGGTCCCTTGTTATCTTTTTGACCACCCCTATGGCTGAATAATGTTGGTTAAACATTTAATTTTACTAATATCTAGATATACCTAGTATGTCCTTTATTGGACTCAGGAGGTTTTCCCATAGTTCAGGGTCCTCTCATCTTTCATGGGTTAATGGTTTTTCCTGACTGAGTGATTAGGTTTTCATATATCTCTATTTTTTATATGTCTACCTTTGAAATCAGTAGTAACTGAGCCATGCATCTAGGTTTTGTCGTTTACTGTACCATGTGCATGGTTTTTATCTTTTACCAACTACAGCTTTTGGTTGCCGTCCTCATACGGTCATCTTTATGCCAGTGTTGTTGACAGGCATTGTTTCATATTTGAACTCCCTATTACGCCCTCCATTTGTTTTGATACCTGGTATTACATATTCTTCCGGCTAATTATGTATCATATAATAAGCACCCTTTTTAGTAGGTTTCATGCTTGGTGTTTAACTGTGTGGTTATTGTTTAAATTGGTATATATTTTTTACATTTTTCATTTTTATTTTCATCCTCATTGTTTATGTTTACATGTGTTGCAGTTCTTGTTTTATACGTGATTTGGATTGTAATGTTTTGATGTTTCATTCGTTTTTTGACAGCAGATGCCTCCAATAAGTATGTGTCTATTTTCAATTTTATTCTTCGTTACCACTATATATATATTATTATAGCTTGGTAGCATAATCATAGTGCTTTCAGCGTGGCACTTTAGTCCGCATTTTGCGAACTTTGATTGGATTTGGCTGGAACCGTGCGTAGATTTCAGTATTCCAGCCTGGTCCTATGGCGTCTTGACGCTGTTTGTTGTACGCATGTCTATGGAGGTGGAGTTGTTTTTCCGTGGTTTTATGCTCATTATTTTTATCATTGGCTTTTTATTATTATTTATCTTCTATTTTTTATTTTATTTTACTTACTTGATACTGTAGCTGAGTTGATTGGGCACTCGGCATTAGTATGGTCATGGAATTCTAATCGATATGCAGTATGAAGGCATTTTGATTTTGCGAAGTTGCTTTTGATGACACATCAACAGATGCAGTATTTGTTATTTTTGTTTATATACAGACAGCGTGGGTGAGTAAGCTGCTATTGTTGTTTACGTTTGGACTGTCCTTTGCTGCAGCATATGGTTCGTATATGTTGGATCAGTCCTGACTGCAGGACAGCTTTTCTTTATGCTTTATGTGCTTTCTTGTAATGCCGCTTTTAAGGATTGTCTGTACCTAGATAGCGATTCTAGAATTAACCTTGATAGAAGGTACAGTTATATCTGTACAGTGACATACAGTTTTTCACATACGGCACGTCTTGTTTTTTTGTTTTTTGTTTTAACCATGACCATGCATTGATATACAGTTTTGTGAGACAGTCATCTTAGCTAATTATGTTTTTTAAGAGCGATTAGTCGCACTGCTGTTTTATATAGACTGTTTATGACTTTTATGCATTGGCCTTCATTGAGTTTATGACATTTTTACGCTGTTCTTTTAAATGAGAAATTGAGGAGTTAAATGTAATCATTTACCTAATTGTTTAATTATTGTTTAATTAATTGGTTTGAGCGCCAAAGATTTTAGTATTTAAACCTGTCATATTTAATGTTTTTTACACCTGAAGAAGCATAGTATAGCTACATGAAAGCGCTTGTGTTTTTGTTCGTTAATAAAGAAGGTTTTATCTCCAGTGATCGTCTCCTTGTGGTGACTCCAGTGGAATCTTTGTTATCCGAAATTGATAGCATGTGATAAGTTGATCATTTGACAACAAACTAAACACAATAATTGATTTAGTTCTACCAGGAATGCACCATGAATCTATACAAATCATTTGCAAAAAGACCAATTGTTGTGGAACTTCAGGGTTTTCCTTCACGGTACCATATATTTTCACAATATGCCAATGTAGAATTGAATACTTTTCATTAATTTGGTGAAGTGTAACAATTTACTATACCAGTATGCAAGGTAATGAGATGATGTACAAGAAACGTTTAATGCAAGTATTGTTAGTCATCCTTGCCACTCCCTCCCCCGGGTCTGCCCACACACTTCAAAAACAATTAGAAATTTGATATTGACATACAGTGAAATGAATGACAACAGAAAATAAATGAGGGAATGCTCATTAATTTTAACAAATTTCCAACTTTGTGTTATCCCCTTCAGTTATGATCTAGACCTTTCATTTCTTTTCCTTCAGATTTAATTTTCAGATATAATTACAAATGTCTTGACAAAGTTTTTAGCTGCTGTTAGCAGTAGAGACAATATATATATATATATATATATATATATATATATATATATATATATATATATGTATCTCATTTCCAAAATTACTTAAACCAAATATGGCATTAATATGGTTTAATAAAATACTTACCAACTCTGATAATAGAAGAGAGGAGGACATTGTCTACAAATGCTGCATTTGTGGTGTTTTAACCTCATGCCCAAATATTCTGAAGATATTTGATGTCTGAAGAATAAAGTTCAAAATATCAAAAAAAAAATGCATGTTATCCATTTTAAATATATATTCAAAAATAGATGACAACTGATTGGCAATGTATTTAGAAGATTTTCGCATAACTAAGTATAGGCCTGAAATAAACATGGAAAATTACTTTCCAGTGTTACAGAATCAGTAATCAGCAAATACACGAGTCACTGAGTGAAACTAATCAAAGTAAAGAACAAGTGATAACATTTCTGACAAAGTAAAAACCTTATTATAAACCAATACAGAAGCAAAAACACATTTTTTAGCAAAAATAAATGGAACAACTGGATATTCTTAATAAATCACATTTTCAGTTTTAATATAAGAGACTAGCTAAAGTAACAATATATGCTTGCAACTTGATTTGTCAGTTTTCTTCATGCTTAAAATATATTGTGTCAGTCTTCTCCCTGTTGGGCGTTTTGTTACAATACCTAGAATAAAGTGATACATGATTTTTTTTAATTATATTATAGTTAAGGCCAGCAGGTATCATTCATTTTTATTACTACTGTAATGCATCTGTTCACTGACATTTCTCCACAATGTTTTAATTCTGACCACAAAGATCTTTATATTTATAAGACTTCTAGATGGAGGAGGTCCATGCTCCAACTGCTTCCTGGTTCATATCGCTTTTCTACTAACCTATTTTAATTGCGGTGCATCTATACAAGTGCCAGGAAAACTAACTTAATTTTCAGCTGTTTTAATTATTTTTCTGTCATGTAAGTATGGCTTAATCATCCCAATGTCATTCAGATAATGACCTTGTTTTGCTATCAGAGATCAGCATAAGCATCTCTTTTCTCATTTTTCAATATTTTCTTAAGTCTGAAATATAAGCTCTGTTTTGAGAAACATTATAAAACATTAAGCACTGCCATATCTAACATCACTCAGATAAGTCTGAATATGCAAATATATTTGTTTTCATAACATAATAACATTTACCAAACCTACAAACAGTTATGCAAGACGACTTGTTTTCCAGTTTCCCCAGTGATAATCATAATATATGCAATCGATCCACAACCCCTTTTTCCCCATTTTTGCACATGGGGTCATGGTGCCACTTCAACAGTAACAATCATCTAGATCCGAGTTTTACACTGCTGGGTGGCTAGCCCTACTGCAGCTATTTTTCCATAAGAGACACTCACATGCACATTCACATCTATGACCAATTTAGAGTGTCCAATCCATCTACTGCATGTCTTTGGAATGTGTGAGCAAACTGGAGCACACAGAGGGAATCGAACTGGAAACCTCTTGCTGCAAGGTGACAATGCTATCCTTTGCACCACTGTACCATCCATAATATGCAATCACTATCAACATACATGTCTGTACTCCACATTTAAAGCTGTCATGACAGTTGCTAGCATACAAATTATTTTTTTGACATCTCTTGGAGGTTACAACCTCTTGAAGGGGGGAGAGGGTTCAGTCAGCTAGTCAGTAATTAGAAACATATACAATTATTATTTTTTCATTAATCTTTTCATGTGAAACTGAAATATTTTATTTTCCATGTGCAACTGCAATACTGTCTTGTAGAAAGAATCAGATTTTTAGAGTTTTCATTTGTTCAGTCTTGAAAGTTTGCGCCTGTCTTATTTTAATAATGATGGGTATCCTGAGAACATTGGTGTGACTGTTGGTATTTTCTACATTTGAAGGATGGACTCTTGGCTAACAGCTGATATGCTGGTTAGCTGACTGGAATATTGTTCAGTCGAGAAACTTTTGTAAGATAAACAGTCTGGTGGCAGGAGAGAGGTATTGTACGTGAGAAGTATCAGTAGCCCTTCCTGGCAAACTGAGTGGCTCTAAGAAAATCGTTTGGGTAAGTCACAGCTACTGTTGGCAAAGTTGCTCAAGATGACAACTTGGATGGGATGAAATCCTGGGGAGTCAATAATTATAATCTTATTATGTAGCTGACTGTGAAAAGCTTTTGGGTATGTCAAGTAACAGTCATAGCCCAAAGTGGTAGCTCACATTTTCCATAAGTTTGTGAAGCCAGTCACATCTTACATTCACTACAGGTGCCAATGGTATGGATTTGTGTTTTAATTACTATACCTTCCAGTATTTTATGATAGTGGTTGGATTCAAACCCTATATAATTCATGTCAAATTATTTGGTAAATGTGGGGAAGGATTTTAAGGCATGTAGCCCTCTTTTGACATCATGTTGACATTTGTGGGACTCAAACCTCACCTATTTGTCACATTTGTGAGGTAAGAATTGGTGGATTTAAGAACTGTATCACTGTTAATCACATATTGGATTGCAGCAAAGCAGATACTGTATATTGTAAACTGGAAAACTGTATGTAACCTTGTTGCCAGAAACTAAATATATATTGCAATGCACACAGTACAACAGTTATTTTACTTTGTAGTCATAGTAGTTGTTACACTGGTAAGATTAACTCTGAGGAATATTGTAAGATGCCAGTTGCACAGCTGGTTGAAGTGCACATCAAAAGGACTCCCATATACTAGTTTAAGCTAAGATGACTTCATTACTGTTTTCACGGACATGAAGGTAGTATGGCAGTGAATATAGGCATACAAGAGACAGCTAAAGGACCACCTGGTGTCTCCTTGTATGATCTTCAACTGCAGTATGCGTTAAAGAGACTGAAGCTGGAAATGAGACAAGTGGAGAATGAAGCAGCACAGAAAATGAAACAACTATAACCAGAGGATAAGAACACAGAAAGTCAAAAAAAGAAAAAAAAGCATAGCAAGTCATGAAGGATGAGAGGTAACAACATAAAAATGATGAGGGTGAGAAAAGCAACAACATGACAAGGACCTCGTTAGTCGAGTGCAGAAGTAATAGTGGTGAAAACTCAGCCCTAGATGTCAATGTCAGTCGTAATTTATTTCCCGACTAAAAAGAGGCATCACTTTGATAAATTTAAGGATTTGAATGACTGTAGTCAGAACCAAAGTGAATAAGGGCAGCTGGTAAGATTTTTAACTCCTCTGTTCATGGGTAAACTATGCCCGTTATTAGTAACAATGACAGATGCTGTGTCATCTATAGTAATGTTTGCCCTTTTAGAATACTGTAATAACTGAAACTTCTAGAAAAATTGTTTAGAAAGCACAGAAGAAAACCTGAAGATATTGTTGGTGAGTTCTTTATAGAAAAGAATACTTACATCGGTGGGGTCGTATATCAAGTTAACACTGAACATTGGGAGACTTTATAATTTGAGATCAAGCACTGATGGCTTTGAAGATGAGCATCCAAGTGACAGAATAGGAATGTGACACAAATGAAGCGACTGAGAAAAGTGCTGTCCTCTGTTTAGCAAGCAGGATACAACTGCACAAGGAAACAAAGCTAAAATTGATTTAGAACATTTCAGAGGGTAGCCATGGATATTGTGAAACTTTTTAATACTCAAAGTGCCACATATAGGTTATACTTGGCTAAGCCACTAGATACTTGAGGTAGTGACTTTATCCTCTGTTGAATTAAAAAACATGGTAAATTGTTTGATAGAAATTGTTAGTGAGATATTTTTGGCCCAAGGAAATACTGATGGACAGAAGGAATTGCTTTATTTTAGACCTAATCTATTTGCGGAAGAGTGGTAAGGTAAAGGAATTAAAGACTAGCCCCTAGCAACAAACAAATGATTTGGTGGAAAGGTTTATCTCTACTTTTAAAAGCATACTGAGAGTATTCACACACCAAAACTAGTGGAAGGGAGATAAGAACCTACCCAATCTCCTTTTCTCATACAGGGAGATGACATAAGAGTCCATGTCTTTTCCCATTTGAGCCACATTATATTGTTGAGTAGAACAGCAAACATTATTCCCAGAGTATATACTAAACCGGTTTATGAAGTGGCACAAACATGAAGCTTAATCTCAGCACAAACGCAGGGTTTGGTATAACAGAAGGAGCATGAGAACACAGTGTCAGACAGATGGTAATGGTGACTTTTCATATTCAGGCTTTAAGTGAAGGAACATTGCAGTGATTGCTGTTATCCTATTTCTGAGGAGAGTCTCCTTGGTTAACACCTATTATAATTTAATCTTGGTTGGATTACTAGAAGACTGTTCAGTAACTGATCTTGTATCAGATTAATAATCTGGTTGATGGCAGTGTGTACTGCGATTATGGAAAAGGGTGCTGTCACTGGGGATATATCAGCAGCCACTCATTGGAAACACTTTTAGAATGTGTCCATGTCAAAATAAACATCAATTATTGTTGGTAAGTTTGCATTAGAAAGAACCAGGCTCAGACTGAGGAAGGTGATCTCTTAGGACCATCACCTTGTTCTTTAGCTGGAAAAGCAAGTTTGTGTGCAATATGCATCAGGTATAGCCCAAAACAGTTAAGCAAATTTACCACAAGCTCAGAGTGAATCCCCTTTTCATACTTAACTGCCAGTGGTGTTGAATGAGGCCCCATAACCAATACACCTCACATTATTTTGCAGTAACTGTGGAATTCAAACCCATCCACCAAATTATTTGATAAGAGTAGGATGACATTTAAGGCCTGTGCCCTTGTTCCTGACATATCTCTGCTGAAAATGGGATCTCACCCAGTTGGACTATCCTAGTAAACAAAAATAAATATCTGGTACCAGCAGTAGAATTCAGATCACATCCATTCAGCATATTATTTTAGTGCCAAGCATGGTGGAAATTAATGCCTAAACCACTGTTTGTCACAATGAAGCCATAGAAATAGATTTCTGATCTTGCATTACCATAAAATAAATATTTTCAATGAACTTTTGTAGAAACCTACCTGACAAATATTTTGAATGAACAGAAATACCTCTATTATCCAATTTCATAAACTTTCAAATCACATCTCACTGTCTGTTCAGTGCAGAGTAATCAAAATGTTTCTATACAATGCTCCTATAAATGAACAAAACACTTCAGGTCTTGAAATGTTAAATTCTTTGTACAAACCTTAGCTGCATACACAGCATGACATTAATTGTATTGTCCCTCACAGTGAAAAGGAAATTTTGGAAGCAATAAAAGTCCACAGGTTGCTTAAGTATGTCAGATCCTGATGTTTTAGTAGCATTTTCTAAAAATGATCAATGGTGAACTTGCATAAATCTCACTTCATGGTTTCCCTTTCATGCAAATCAATACATTAGATGTATTATTTTAATCAAACAAGTGTTGTTCTTCCTAAAGCTTCAGCCAGACCCATTAAACTGTAATAATCATCCAATTTCAGTTATTAATAAGAAGATCTTTGCCTACATATTAGCAAATTTTAAGATAATGTATCCATGTTATTTCAACATCCCAGTCAGGTTTCTTTAAATCTAAGCAGATAATAGAACTTTAAACTTTTTATTCTTTTGAAGAAATGTAACTTCTTATGCATTTACTAAATTGATCCATTAGTTATATTCTAACCAATCTACTTGCCAGTTATCTGTTAAAATGAAAATAGGAAGGCTTCCTCCTATTCCTCTATTAAGCTTATATAGAGTCCCTCCTCCTTCAACTAAAATCTTAAATTAATCCATTTCCCAAAATGCCATAAACTTATAGTTCCAAAGATAACAATCTGTGAAAACTATTTCCATTTTCTGCAACATGACCCCCATTCCTCAGCTGTATATATAATAGTTAAATATTGGTCTTTAGTTCAACTGGACCTCATTAATTGGAACACTCCAATATTGTTTAAAATATATAGTTAAAAAGAATGTTTCTTAAATTATATCTTTTTGTAAATTCCTCCTGCCAATCTCTTAATTTAAGGTGGTTCACAATGACCTTTTAAAGTTTATATCAGGCCCTAAATCTGTCAGGATATCTTACAGAAACGGTCAGCTCTTAATTTCTAGATGGGGCTAAACGTCTAAATTTCTACAGCTTTTGAAACTTCCCTTTTCACTGAGTGTAATATTTTTTTAACTAGGTGGCACAAATTACGGAAAAATGTTTCTATGTCTTATACAACATAATCATTGTCCTTTGCTTTTGTTCAGTTTAGAAATGTTTCCACATCATAGCTTACTACAACACTTCCAAAGCTTACTGAAAGAAACTGAGCTTCTTGAAACTGAACAGTTTGTTCAACCCACATGTTGCCATTAGAAACCGTGTTAAATGTAACTATCATATCCCTTAACATGGTCTTTGATTACAAGCCAGTGAAGAAAAATATGCAAATTTTATGAATGATAAACAAGTATTGTTGTCAAATGTACAAATCTCTGTCTTATTAATTCACTGAACTTAAATTTATAAACACACCCCTTCAAAACCTTGTTGGAAAAATCTTGATTTTATAACTTCATAAGTGTTTACCAAGCCAAAGACCACAAGGGCCTTTTTTAAGCCTAGCTACACATCCCAAATCTCTGACAAGTTCTGGTACCCCTGATAAGTATAAGCAGGGGCTTGGGAGGTGAAACATTTACAAGCAGGGGCCTGGGAGATGAACCATTTTCAGGTTGCCTGTGTCCATTAGATATATAGCTGCCAAACCAGGGATGAACTTCCTATTCCCCATCCAGTTGTCCAAGTTACACTTGAATTGGGTTAGGGAGGAACTCTGCTTCACATGGATGGGGAGCCTGTTCCAGAGAAAGGGTAGTATCTGGGATACATACCTGTCTCTCCAGCAGGTCCTATTTATATCATAGGCAAGGTTTAAGTCTTTAGAACGGGTAATTCTGGTGCTGTTTGTTTTGCAGATATGCAGGAGCTCCAGCAGAGTGAGGTCTGAAAATGCCTTGTATGTCAGGCCTAGATGTCCCCTCTCAACAGCCTGTAGGAGACAGAATACAGTGACAGAGCATTGAGGTGATTTGCAAAGGACATGTTACTTATTCTTTTAGTAAGAAATAATCTCAAGTCTCAAGTGACAAATTATAGATTTGCTTTGGACATTTGCTTTCTAGACTGCTTCTTTTAAGAAGCTGCTATAAGCTCAGGTCATTACATTATATACAACAAACATACCTCATATAGAGAAAAATGGTTGCTTTCAATGTTTCCTTCCAATCTGCACAACTTTTAAAAATTTAAAGTTCACATCATGCAAAATGAAGTTAATATGATGTGTTAAATATTAACTTAGAGCCACTAATGATAATTATTCCATCATTATAAGAATTGCTAATTTGGTGAAATGTTTATTACTACACACAGTGGAACTCCCTTTAAGGAATGCTTTTTTTCCGTAAACATTCCTCTTCTACACATACACACCCTTAATGCATACAAATTTTGTAATTATACACAAGTTTATTCACAGGAGAGGTGCTTGGAAAATATTTAATTATCTCTGCTCCTTTACATGTGTACCTTTAGATGTTTGGATGAATCTGTAGGTTAACCAATAAACCTTTTAATTACTGTCATACAATAGAACATCTATATTTAGAAATTAACTATAGTCAGGAATGACTATTTTTAGTCACTAGTGGAAAACATTTGTGTTCCAAAACACTATTTTGTTTTTATTTACTTCCTAATCTGCATTTGATGTTTTATGGTTTAATTTTGTTTCTTGTTATTTCCATATACAATATCAGACAAATGCAAGCATTTTTTTGAACATATAAAAATATGTTTGATAAAAAACACAGGCAGCATATCTGCAGTCAGCCACTATGAGTCACCATATGTAATAGTATTCAGTGCATTAACACTGAGCAAAACATTGAGCACAATGCATTTGTTAAGGAGTAAATGAGCCTGACCACCAAATTTCTTCACTGTGATAGCCGAAAGAACTCACATAGAAGCCTATTTTGAGATATTTAATTGTTCAGTAGATTTTTTTCAAATATCTTGAAGATGGAATCCAGAAATTTGAATTATTCCTTAAAGTGACAGATTGTCTTTGCTATAAACCTATATCGCTTATATAGTTTAGTATAGGTGAGTGGTCAGACAAATGAGATCTCAGTCCGGGTATTTCAGGTAAATAGCCAAATGCCCCTGTAACCATTTTTTTTCAGATAATATTGAGTAGATTTTTAACCAGAGAGAGGGAAAGAGCGATGCAAGCCGTGATGGTCCAGCAGTAGCATTGTTGCCTCACAGCAAGAGGTTCTCCTGTTCGATTTTTGGCTGGAGTGCCTTCTGTGTGGAGTCTGCATGTCTTCCCTGTGGTCGAGTGGCCTCTGAAAGACACACGTGAATGGGCATGTCTTCGCTGAAGGCTGGTCGTTGTGCTGGCAACTCAGCACCATAAAAATCGACTGCCAATCATTAGCGGACCGGAGTTCCATTGTGGCAACCCCTAACCAGGAAAAGACGAAAAGACAAACAAACAGGGAAAGAGCTATGCACTTGAAATACTTGAAAAGGTGAATTTTGATGCTGTCATCTCTTTAAGTCTTCTGACTGGCACCCGGATCTACCATTCCCATTTGACTTAATTCACTGTTGCTTTTGGTAAAGGTTTCTTTTTCTATTACTTTAGTTGTAAGACAGTAAGAGTGCTTTTTCTTATAACAGAGTAGGAAAGAATGGCTGCATAAGTGTAAAGGTTGCTGGGAAATGGAGCTGTGTTTTAGGCTGAGAACTTGCAGTTCAGAAAGCTTTAGCAAACTTTCTTCTTCGAGAAGACTGCTGAATTGTATGCAGTAATTCTGAAAACAGCAGAATGAGTTTATTTTCGTGATATGCTAGCCACATTCAGATAGTACAAACTCTTAGGCACTGTTTCTTATATTTCCAGTCCAAGTTTGCACCCTTTTAATTATATATATTACACAGGTACTGATGTCACCAGTAAATAATTTAATTTTACTTCAATAAACTAGACTGGGACAGAAATCCAAAATCTTTCAAGCAGGCCAGTTTTGCTGGATGTGAGTATCTGAAAGAGTCTTTCAAACACGCATTCTTGGTATATATTTCAGTGGCAGCTGGTGACTTCAAATCAAAGGGGGGCTGCAGGAGAAAGCTGAATGGGTGGGTCCAATGGGAATGGGTGTGGTCAACTAGAAATGGGTGGGGCTATGTTCAAAACCACAAAAACTGGGACTTTAATTAAATATGCTGTCCTATGTGCCAAACCGTCATTATGGGAATCTAATCAAGACAAAATGAAGTGGAGAAGAAAAAAAATATTTCAAGGCATTGGCTACATGACAGCTTACTTAATAACAAAAAGGTTGTGATGCATGAAAAAGTAAATTACTTTTTAAATACATTGTTGGAATGCCCGTCAAAATCAAGTATAAAAAAAACAAGCAGCACTCAACTCAAACAATTTCTCCTTGCACTGCAGTTCTAATTATAATTTATATTCAGCTTTATAAAAGTACCAATTAACATACTGAAAGAAGCAACCTCTGTGATATCCCCACTTGTACAAATGTTTCTTACCCAAAAAAGACCTGCTGCCTGACAACTATCTACTTGTTTCATGGAGAAAACATGATCAGAGTAAAAAATGAACAGCAAACAAGAAACAAGCTCAAGGTAAATTGCTTAAAGGATTACTGCACAGGTTATGGACCACACATGATAGATTGGCATTCTGTTTAGTTTATGGGTAAAGCCTGCAAAGATGACTGCAAGTCTCCAACAAATGTAATGAGCTTCTGAAAATACTGTCATCCTGCCCTTTATTACAAATACTGTCATATGCATTTTAATACCTAAGACTTATACGTTATCTAGTTATGTAAATATTCTCTGCATGGCAACAACAAAAAGGCTTTCAATGTTGCTAATTCTTTAACAGTATGCTTATTAAATCTTACTTGCATCTTACAATTTCAGACAAGCTTACCTAATGGTCATTAAAGCATTGCTACGTAAACATTGAGCAACAGGCACTGCAACAACATGCATTTTCTCAATAATAAGAAGTATAAATCAACAGTATAAAATATGACAGAAAACCAGAACATTTTGCAAAATCAAGGACAGATGAAAAGCCACTGTAGTACTTGTGTCTACCTTGGATGGGGGCATACTCTGCACACTTACACTGCATAACTGCTCCATGCTTTGCTTGTTTCCAACACATCCAGAGTCACTACATGGGGGACTGGGGTACAACAAGTTTGTCACAATTTGAAATGTCTGTGGCTGACAGTGATGGCCCCTACACATTTGTCATACCTCTCAACCTCAGAGCAAGAAATCTGGAAAAAGCCATAAATAGAAGTGGGACAAAGGCCCAAAGATAAGGACAATTTTTAAATATTGCTTTTATAAACTTAGAAAGATAATAGAATAGTAGGTCTTGCATTAGTATGAATTTTCTGAAGGGTATGAAATCTGAAACGCAAATGTCTGTCATTATTTTCTAACTTCAATCTTTAATGATTTCCCACTAATTTGCCAGAAAACCACAATTTTATGAAAAACGGACCAAAAATGTAATGCAAAAATATAAAATAGCCACACAATACAGCTGGGAACCTGTCAAAGAATAGACACTTTTTTAATATTAGTACTGTTAAGCTGAGCAGCTGACAAAATAAGAGAATCTACATGCATTTTTGAAATAAAAGTAATCTGTAACTCTGATCATTACAGTTATTTATTAATTATAAGCCCTCCATATTTCTTCCAAAATTGCCATTTTACAGAGAGATTATTAGGGGGAGAGCAACATTTTGAGCCAAAATCGGGGACAGTTGAGACGTTTGGATATACCTAATTCTATAAAGTGAATTAGTTGCGCATACCTCTCAACCTCTTAATGCAGGAAATACGGACAAGGACAAATATAATGGGGGAACAAACAAACAGTACTAAAATTGCTCTTGTATAAACTTAGGTGATAGATTAACAGGTCTTGCTTTGGCATGCATTTTTCTGAAGGGTATGAAGTCTGAAACTCAATGTCTGTCATTATTTAGTGGCTTCATTCCTAAATGATTTGCCAGAAAAACACAAATTTTATGATGAACAAACCAAAAATAAGAAGCAAAAATCTATTCATTGTGCAAAAATCTGTACAGTTGAGAGGTACAGTTCAACTGGGAGAATTGTGCGGTATCAGTCCTACATGATGGACTTAGCTTCCCAGGTGTAGACAATAAGTTACCCCCCCCCCCCAAAAAAAATGATCTAAGAGAAGTGATTGCTTCAATCTGGCTTCATCACTTACAGTAGCATTCAGACTCAATCAGTGAAAATATTCAGTAACAAAAAAGTTTGTGCTTGTAGACAGTTGATTTAACTGATTCCTAATTGAACACATCCAACCGAGAACTGGGAGGGGGCGTACCTGAGCTGATCAGATAATAAATAAACACCTTCCTGATTATATTAAATTACCTTTCATGTATAATACAGTGCAGTTGTTAGAGGGTGTTTTAAATTTATTGTTTTGAACATTTTTCCAAAAAAAAAACAATGAAACAAAATGCATGCACCAATAATGACAAAACTGCCCAATTCAGAACATTTCCATCATAAAAGTCTACTCAAACTTCTACAATTCACCAGTATCAGTAAATATGCAAAATCTCTGCAGAAGTAAAAGTCATCTAAATAATTCCACATTAAAGAGACCTGTTACTAATGAATAGGTTGCTGCTAGCAAACAACTTGTTTCATCTGTAAATAAAGTGCCTGTTGCCCTTGAGGAATAAATTGCCTATTTTACATTAAAAGTACAACACAGTACAGCATTAGCAATGCATCTACATACTGTGGGAGTAGAACCCACAGCCTTCTGCATCAAAAGCAGGCATTCAACCTGTTACGCTATTTACCATGCAAGCAGACAAAGCATAAGCA
Organism: Protopterus annectens; assembly: GCF_019279795.1. Lineage (NCBI taxonomy): Eukaryota > Metazoa > Chordata > Ceratodontiformes > Protopteridae > Protopterus > Protopterus annectens. Next base: position 129,638,213 of record NC_056742.1, on the reverse strand, counting down.
GCACTAAACTTCTCTTCCCCTGAAGCTATCAGCTCCTTGTAAAATCCACTTGACACTCAACTGTATCTCTCAACTTTGCAGCACAAGAAATATGGAAAAAGCCAATATTTATTGGAGGGGGACAATTGGTTGCTAGAATAAAATGTTGTATTACAACCATGCATTTCATTGCCATGTCTTGGACCCAGGACCCTATGCACTAGGGTCAGAGCAACATACCACTATGCCAAATCAGCTGTTTCTGGAAAGACAGGAAGACTGAAACTTAAATGGCTATCATTTAGTGAATTCAGTTCTCACCATAGCTCTCAACCTCTTAGCACAAAAAAACCTGGACAAAGCCAATAATGGGGGAATACAGGCTCATAAATACGGACAAATTTCAAATATTGATCTGATAAACTTAGAAAATTGCTAGAATAAAAGGTTTTGTGTTACCATGTATTTTTTAAAGAATATGAAGTCTGAAATTCAAATATCTGTCATTATTTAGTGAATTTAATCCTTCACAGATTACAAAAATCCAGAAAATCAGAGATTTTATGAGGAGCAGAACAGAATAAAAATATGAGGCAAAAATCTGGACGACAGCTTTCACAAGTGGTGGTGGGTAGGGAATTCCAAGGTACAGGGTTTGAGCCTGAGTAATTCTAGCTGCCAGCTATATTTAACTGGGGCATTTTACATGCACCAGGTATATTTAACTGGGGCATTTCACACACACACAGAGTACCTGTATATTCCCTTGCAGCGGCTTTGTTCCTGGAGACAAAGCTTCCCTTGCAAGCGAGAGCCAATCAGTAGCTATCCATGTATGTACCTGCAGACATTGCAGTCCGATCCCCTTCCAGTCTATGCAGTTACAAACTGCATAAGCTTCTGGGAATCTGTACACTGATGCCTTCTCTTCATAATCCGGACTGGTTAACTAGCAGTCCAGATTTAGTATTGAGGAAGGATTTTATCCGAAAGCTTTGCCATTATAAAGTGTGTTTTTCTCAGCTTTGGTGGTTTATTCAGATTTACAGAAACCCAGATTTACCGAGCACACATGCACAGTTCGAGTTACGGGACTTGCAGCTAATTATTTTATTTTTAAAATTCTTTTTACAGTGTTGCAGCTGGGGGGGGGCCTGCAGTCCGATAGCACAAGCCCCCCATGATGTGTTTTCTTCTTATTAGGCTCATTAGGCTCATAGATTAGTACTAGGCTAACTGCCTTTTTTGGACCATTTGAAGCCTAGCCAGTTACCGCATGGGAGAATCAAACCCTGCACCTTGTGTCTTTAAGGTAACCACCTTAACCATTATGTCAGCCTCTCACCCTTATATTCCAGTTACTCGATGCCTTCTACTCTCCTTTTTATTTTTAATAATCACTTTCGCATATTTTAAGAAAATAGGTATGACTAAATATAGGACAACAGGTAACAGGTCAATATAAATGCTGGTGGCAACAAAATGAAGTGCTTCTTTTTAAGGTTCATAGGTTAGTACTAGGCTAACTGATATTATGGACCATTTAAGCCTAGCCAATCACCCCATGTGAGAATCAAACCCTACACCTTGTGTTTATAAGGCAACCACCTTAACCAGTATGCCAGATGGACAAAGTGAGAAAGACAGAAATCTTGCTTATTTATTTTTCCCTCAAAACATGAAGCATTTTTGAAACAAAAAGTTTACGGTTTCAAATTAGATTTACAGAAATCAGGTATATGATGTACATAATATAATTCATAGTAGTGGGATACAACCAAAATTTCTAGCAGTGGCTCTGCCACCTATGACATACTCATCCAACATTCACATTGCGCTAGCAAGAGAACTTGATAATAAATCCACTGCTAGATGATTGCTATACAAGGAGCCTGGATGGTGAAAGCTGCATTCCCATAAGGTGTGACACAGAATTCTGTACATCTGCAAAGTTATAGTCTTGTACAGAGACCCATTAGTGTTTTGGGATACTTTTAAGTTATGGATTGATTAATCCCTACCTAATCAGTTACCACAAGGAAGGCCTTGGCAATCAATATTGAATAACCAGAATTGAATAACTGCTTCATATTATGAAAAAAAGGTGGCAAAGGAGGAAAGGAAATCCTTCATCAGCTGCACACAGGCTGCCCAGACAGTGTCAAATGTTATCACTTGCTTCTCATTCTGCTTGTTGTAATAAATTATATCTACATTTATTATGGACCATTAAGAGGAACAGGCTCCTAAAAGAATCATTCCTGAAGGTTGCAGAACAGCTTTGGCAATATCAGACCAATCCCAGCTGCAGGATCCTTAACATGCAGTTCTGCTAAATTCGGATTCCTTCTGCTCTCTTACAACAGATTCACCCTGCCTTCCATTTTCTAGTCTGTGTTAAGCCACCTATATGCTACATGCAGCACCATATTTAGTTATGTTGTTAGAATAAGGCATAAATCAAATAAATGCAAAAGCAGTGAAGCTGCAAAGAAATATCATGATAGGTGCCTCTAGTAACGATCACACCTGTGACTGCTTCCCAGCATCCTTGATATCAAAACCAGGTGCTCAGTAATGCAGGCAGATTCCACCTCAGAAACAGAGCAATGTAAAGAGAACACATGCAGGCATCTGTGGCCAGAGATGCCTGGGGGTATAGACTACATGAATTCTGTTGTACAGCTGCTGTCTGGTTAGGTTAGGAATATTTCTCAAGTCTTGAATTAGAATGTCACAGAAGCTTTGCGGTGGTGATGCTTTTTCTGTGGGGCTTTTGTGTTGTAATTCCTTTTGAAAAGATTTGTACAATGCTAACGTCTTCCTTTGCAATCTCCATTTAATCTTCCATAGACATCAAGCTGGCATACTTTTGGTTACTTGTAAAGAATAGCTGATATTTAAGTCATATGGCAAGCATTTCTGACCGTTTGCTTGCAATGCCATGGGAAGTGGTTTCAAACTTCAAGAAGCAAGTTATTGAAGGTTGGTAGGAATGACGGCATGTCATTAGGTTCCTTCCTCACAGGTGTTGTAAACTTCTCCGGATGGTACAATATTATTTAATGAAGAGAAGGGATGTTCCTTGATTGGTCTACCAACAATACATTACCTGATCAGGTACTCTAGCTCTCTCTGCAGTACTGATCTCCACAGCTTCTGAAGAATGACGGGAAGAATTAGATAATTAGAGCCTCAGTAGCTCAATCTGTTTAATGCCTTCCATGCAGTACATTATAATTTTTGATCTTTTATAATTGTACTTTGGAGCTTTTGTCCTCGGGCCTCTGCTGAGAATAGGCTTTGACCCAGTCAGACTATCCTGGTCAACACATGTCAAATAAATACATAAAATAAATAAATACTGCTCCATTTCACACAATGGATGATTGCTTATTTGAATGTGAAAATTTGATTATACAGAAACCATTTACCCATTTGACTGTGTTTTATTTAATTTTAATCCCCTGTTCTGAAGAAGCCAGGGCAGACAGATAACCAAGAACTTCTGAGGAAAACTTCACTCCAGTGATCATAACATTTCATCTGTCAGAGAAATTCAGCTTTTTGGAAACTAATTACCTTGCTCTTGTGGGGATTGAAGGTCTGACATCCAGTGTTCTGTAGACAGGCACACAGACACAGTCTCTTCAACACTAGATGAAAATGCAAAAGGAAACCCAGTGGCAAGGACCTTTCTACAAATACCAGTGGGCCACCACCTACCACATCCTCCTTAAGACCAGCATAAATGTGTTTCTCCTGTTATGAGTTTCCAAATTGTATGCTTGGCTTGCATAGACCTGACTAACCTGTAGTCACAATATCTAGATCTTGCAGAGATGTTGATTGCATGAATGCCAATCTCAGATTTACTTGGAAAAGAAATGTGTATTATCTGCATTCTGCAAGATTAATGATGCAACAGTCAGTATATGTCTATCTCAAGTCCTATACTTCTGTGACAGGCATATCTTAACAGCAGCAACTGCCAGATCTAAAGCATATTATTTAAGAGAGATTGATAAGATGCTAAACTTTAGTAGGTACTGGGTCCAGAACTGCTTTTGATCTACTTCATATCTAATAGGGTCTGAGTTCAGGATCTGTCAGGCCACTTGATTTCAGTCCTGAGAATGCATTCTTAAGGTACTGGGTATCCTCAAGGAACAGTCAATGCATGGTTAGAGTCAACATTTTCAGATTCTGTAATCTGGCAACATACCTCCGTTTGACAGATGGCACTCAACAATTCCAATTACTGATTCTGCTGCTTATGCATTAATTGCAGTGCTAAATTGAAGCAGTGATACAGATAAATTTAGCTATACTCTCTCTCTCTTCTGGCTACAGCAAAGCTTTTCAAAAGCACTGATACTATTTTAATGCCATGTTCCACTTTCCAGACAGCTAAGATATAATCAGAGGAGGAGAGGGTTGAGTGGAATGCACTCAGATTTTATACATCAGGAAATAAGGATATTATAAATCAATTCTGCATAACAGTATCAAAAAGTATCAGAAACATGAATGCTGGCATTATGAGAAACTAAGCAAAAAAAAAAAAAAACCTGCAATGCACTTGCCATTTTGAAAAATCCACAGCAAACACAGAAAAAACAGCCAAGTTACATCCAAACTGTTTAATAAAATTACAGTATAATGTGAATAAAAATCAGAGACACAAAGCTTTCAGATTACTCCTTCTTTAGTGTCATACAAACAAATTAAAACACAGTACTATTTAAATTTAAAACTAACATCACATGATAATCAGCAGCCAACCAGCATCATTAACAGATTAATTAAATAATTTGTGAGATATATACATACATTTTTAAAAGGGCATTTGCATAATAAATATATAATATACAGTGTTATATTTGAATATCATTTTTTGTCAATTGTTTTATCATTTTTTAAGACATAACTCCATCTTTTTCAAAACAGGTTTAAGTGAAACAGTAGAATTAATTCCTGGGCTACTATCAGCTTGTAGCCTAACAATCCAATTATATTCTTTAGTTTCTAAATCATTGTTTCTGTCTCCCCCTCTTTGACTAGCATAACATATGTCAATAGCCCTAAAAGAAAAACAATGTATATTGCCAGATTTAATATTGTGCTTTGCAATAGCATTTGTCAAAATATTTCTTTTTGTATCAGACCTGTGTTCAATAATACACTCTCGTAATTTTCTACTGGATTTGCCAACATAAAAACTTGAACACTTGTCACATGTAGCTAAATAAACAATATTACTAGTGTTACAGGTAGCAGTACATGTGAACACAAATTATTTTCTAGTTATAGGATGTGTGAATTTATTATTTTTACAGATAACATTACAGACAGAACAATGCATACAACATACAAAAAAACTAAGGGTAATGCTGCTCAATGCCAGAAGTCTAAATCTCAAAATGCACGCACTCGAGGCCCTTCTCAGTATGGAGAACATCGATGTCTGTGCAGTGACAGAAACCTGGTTCAAGGCTCCTGAGAGCACCCCAGCACTATCAGGTTTTACCTCTTATCATGCGTTCCGGCCCCAAAATCCGGACAATACCAAGAAAGGAGGGGGGGTATCCATATTCATCAAAGACACCCACACCTCAAGACTGGTGGCAACGCACGATGCATCGGAGACCATCCAGGTGCAATTAACCATAGGCAAGACTGCTCTGCAAATTGTAGCATGTTACAGGCCACCCTCACAAACTCAGGAACCTCACATGGCCTTCCTGAAAACACTAGAGGGATAAATGTATCACCAAACACCATCATACTAGGTGACTTCAATTACCCTAATATAGACTGGGAACACTACTCAAGCCCAAACACCCTAGCCCAAAAATTCCTGGAATTCATAAACTCAAATGCCATGGAACAACTAGTCACCATCCCCACAAGAGGAGAAAACATACTTGATCTCATCATCACGAACATGGGAGCACAATGTTCAACACCGAAGTATACCCCTCACTGGTGAGATCAGATCACAAACTAATCTCGCTGGAGGTCCTCATCCCACCCCCACCTCGCATTAGAAAGACCACAGTAAAGAACTTCTCGAAAGCCGACTTCACACTTCTAAAGACTAGTGTGGTCTCCTTTAAGGCCCCCGAGCTGACAGAAAACAGTACTCAAGCCGCTGAATCACTTACAAATGCCTTCTACCAGCACCTGCAGGACTGCATGGATAAGGCAATCCCAAGCAAAACAAAGACTCTTTGTACCAAAGGCAAGCGTCCACTCTGGTGGACCCCAGCCATAAACAAACTCTACAACAAAAGGAGGAAGCTACTACAAGATAGAGCAAAATCCTTAAAAGGTAAGACACCCTTGATCACTATAAGTAAAAACTAAGAGCTCTCATAAAATCATCCAAAGCAAATTTTGAGAGAAAAATAGCTAAAGACTCAAAAGACAATCATAAGGCCTTCTTTAGCTATGTTAGAAACCTGGGAGGAAACTCCCAGATATGCTCAGAACTAGTTCAAAATGATGTGAAGATTACTGATCCTACAGACATTGCCAACATACTGGCTGACAGGTTCAGTGCAAACTTCTCCCCTCCCCCAAAAGGAGAGATATCTATACCAAGCGATTGCAGCCCCCAAACATCTCCAACGCCCAAGTGAGAACTGCTCTCTCCAAAGCAAAAACACAGCATCCATGGGACCTGATGGTGTCCCCGGCTGTGTGCTCCACGAACTCAACGAGGAATTAAACCCACAGCTAGGACAGCTGTTTAATCATAGTCTTACCTCTGGATACGCACTCCAGGAGTGGCGCACTGCAACTGTGGTCCCACTTCACAAAGGCGGTGCCTCCACCGACCCTGGAAATTACCGCCCATTAGCTTGACAAGCCTTATCTGCAAAGCCATGGAGAGGATCATAATGGACCTCATAAATAAAGACATAGGGAATTTGCAGACTTTGGATCCATCCCAGTTTGGCTTTGTCAAAGGCAGATCATGCCTTCTAAACTTGGTTGACTTTTGAAACAGTCACCAAAGCCATTGATGAGGGAAAGGCAGTCCATACAGCCTACCTCGATCTGGCGAAGGCCTTTGATACAATACCCCACTCGGGTATCATTGAAAAACTCATCAGCTTAAATGTTAACCCATACATCACAAGATGGGTTGCAAACTGGCTGAGTGACAGAACCCACAGGGTCAGAGTTGCTGGCGCCATGTCAGACTCAAAGCCTGTCTCAAGTGGTGTACCACAGGGCTCAGTCCTGGGCCCACTCTTGTTTGGCATCTACTTTTCCGAAGTACAAGCAAACACAGGAGGGTTATGGCTGACAAAGTTTGCAGATGACTGCAAACTGGGCGCCATAGTAGAAAACACATTTGACACAGATATCCTTCAGAAGGGTCTCACAGAAATGGATAACTGGTGCCAGAGCCATGGCCTAAAGTTAAATGCTAAAAAATGCATAGTCATACCCTTCGGGAAAAACAAGGTTACCCCTAGCTACCAAATAGGTGGCAATCCACTGAGTACAGAAGAAGTTATCAGGGACCTGGGGACCCAGGTTGATAGTAGTCTGTCATTCAACACCCATGTAGCTAAAGTAGTTAGGAAGACCTTCTACATTGCCCACCTTATCATGAAGGGATTCTCATCTAGATCAAGGGAGGTCATAGTCTCCCTATACTCATCACTCATCAGACCAATGATTGAGTACAATGCCCCATTCGGAATGTATCTGACCCGACATTTGCAGCAGCTGGAGAGGCCACAAAGTTCCTCACCAAAAGGATAAAGGGTCTCAAACATCTGTCCTATGCTGCCCGACTGAAAGAACTCCAGCTCTATTCAGTCGCCACGCTTGCTCAGAGGTGACCTTTGCCTAACATACAAGGCCATGTCAAACCCAGATTTGATGAATATGCTTCACCTCAAAAATCTAGATCCGTCAGAGCCACAAGGGCGGAGACTTAAACCTCGACACGGCTATTAATAGGACGTGCTGGAGGGATAGATTCATCACCCAAAGACTCCCTATGCTGTGGAATAAAATCCCGGTATATGTGAGGCAGAGCACCTCGCTGGCCTTGTTCAAGAGAAATCTTGACCAATGGATGGGAGATCGCAGATATACCCCAGGGATTACCTCAGTGTCACTGCTCAACAGAGGCACAGCAAAATAATGGGTATAGTTCCCCATACTAAAGGGGTGGCGTAAGCCACAAAACTATGGGCTAGGCTTGTAAATGCCCTCGGGCAGATAGCCTAGTATGAACCTATGAACCTATGAACCTATGAAATGTGCCCTTTTTGCTAGATTTGATTCCCTTCTATTTTTTGATTCATATATCTTTATAACATAACTTGCTTTTTAAGTTGCTAAAATTTCTATAAGCAAATCTAGGATAAGATGAAATAATATTATTTAATTCAGGTAGGGCCTGTAAAATAGCCCAGTTATTACCAATTATTTTCTTAATTTGTGATGTACATCTATTAAGAGTAGTAGTATACCTAAGTTGATTTGCTATAGGTATAAGAGAATTCGAATCATCTCGTGGCGCTGAAAAATAAGGTTTAGTTTTGTCATTTCTTTGCCTAAGGACATTTTCTCTTCTTCTAATAATAATTTTGAGTTATATCCTCTTTGTTGAAATTCACATTTCATATCATGTAGCTGTTCAATGCATGTGTCATCTTTAGTGTTCAACCTACTTACTCTACTATATTGGCTCCTAACAATTCCTCTAAATGTATGAGTGGGATGCATACTTTTGTTATGCAAATATTTATTCCTATGTGATGTTTTTTTGTAGATCTTTGTAGATATAAAATTATTTGTAACAAAATGTATTTCATTAACTGAATTAGTCATTTCAAAATTCAAAAAAGTAGTAGTAGCATTTAAATAGTTGAAAAACTCATTCAGTAAATCATGGGTGCCCCCCATACAAAACACATCATCCACAAATTGCTTATAAAATAATACATAAGATCTAAATTCATTAGGACAATTAAATACAATTTTTTCCTCCTATTCATTTAGGGTCAAGTTGGCATAGCTGTTTGCAGTGGGCGTGCCCATTGCAACACCAGTAGTTTGATGGTAAAAGACTTAATTAAAAATAAACATATTGTTGTTTAAAACTATGTCAAGTAGTTCACATAATGTCTCTATTTCCCGGCCACTGATTTTTCCATACCTACATAATAATAAATTCACGCATCCTATAACTAAAAAATAATTTGTGTTCACATGTACTGCTGCTACCTGTAACACTAGTAATATTGTTTATTTAGCTACATGTGACAAGTGCTCAAGTTTTTATGTTGGCAAATCCAGTAGAAAATTACGAGAGTGTATTATTGAACACAGGTCTGATACAAAAAGAAATATTTTGATAAATGCTATTGCAAAGCACAATATTGAATCTGGCAATATACATACTTTTTTTTTTTAGGGCTACTAGCATATTTTATGCTAGTCAAAGAGGAGGAGACAGGAACAATGATTTAGAAACTAAAGAATATCATTGGATTGTTAGGCTACAAGCTGATAGTAGCCCAGGAATCAGTTCTACTGTTTCACTTAAACCTATTTTGAAAAAGATGCAGTTATGTCTTAAAAAATGATAAAAAATTGACAAAAAATGATGTTCAAATATAAGACTATATATTATATATTTATTATGTAAATGTCCTTTTAAAAATGTATGTATATATCTCACAAATGATTTAATTAATCTGATAATGATGCTGGCTGGCTGCTGATTATCATGTGATGTTAGTTTAAATTTAAATAGCACTGTGTTTTAATTTACTTGTATCACACTGAAGAAGGAATAATCCGAAAGCTTTGTGTCTCTGTCTGATTTTTATTCACGTTATACTGGAATTTTATTAAATGGTTTGGATGTAACTTGGCCATTTTTTTCAGTGTTTGCTGTGGAATTTTTCAAAACGGCAAGTGCATTGCAAGTTTTTGGTTTCTTTTGCTTGAGTATTGGTTTTACTGAAACCTGCAAATATCCTTTCTATAAAAATGTCTCAGCCAACCACCAGGAGATTTAACACTAACTGGTTTACCGCTAAGTGATATTTTAGCAGAAAGAATAAATGTACTTTCATTGGACATGACAACTGCACCGAATGGTCAGTCTTTTCTTAATGGTTGTAGCAATGATGCATGTTTAGAATGGACCAAAAACCTTGAATTTAAAGTACAAGCATTTAAAAAGCTGCGATGGCAGTGTGTTAGCTTCTCTCCATACTTGCACCTGGGTTTAGTTCCTCATGGGTTGCGAATATTAAAGATGCCTTCTTATGGCAATAAATATCCTGATCTTTTGAAAAGCTGGCAATAATTAAATATTCAATTAGGATTGGATTATATGGCTTTAATGAACCATTATTTTGTTTCCATTGAAAAGAAAATGCAGGAAGAAATTGAGTAGTTAGCAGGAGAGTTATGTGCTTTGCCTTCTTTTAACACTAATATTTCAACTTATGTTAGAAAGACTGGCGTCTTCAGATAAAAAATTAGAACAACAAAAAAGAAATAAACTTAACCATGATATTACTGACTTTCATTCAGGTAATAACTTCTCTTGGCCTAAAAGCTCTGAAAAAAGAGTAACGGAGAAGCCTGCTACTCATACACAAAAAGGTTCTATGTACGAGTTAGACCAATTCCCTGTTCCTACAATTGCTATTGTTTCTGATACAACTAATAGTAATGCTTTAACTACAGAATCTAATCCAACAACTGGATCAATATCGAATAACAATTTTAGTGAGCCGATACACTGAAGGGAGTGTAGAGGCTGGCTCATCCAATCAACAACAGGATTTTCGATGAGCCACCACAGCAATCCAATTAAAGTTGCCAGAAATAATACCCAATCAGAAGCAAGATATGACCAATCAGAAGCGAGATATGACCAGGGGGAGGTCCTTTTCCAGGAAGCGAACCAGAGAAGCAAGTGCCGGTTCACAAACACGAAACAAAACATGGAGGTAATGAATACCGACTGTCCAGTAATTAACTTGTCAAATCTTGAACTAACTTAAGCTATTAGTTTAAGCAAAGGCATGACCTTTATACCTGCACAAAAGGATTCTATTGTAGATGCCCTAACTGATTTGAAGCATTTTACAAGAAATCTTAATTTAAAATTGATTTATAAAGACTCTTACAGAGCTACACCATTGAAATGTAAAAAAGCAGCACCTTTGTTCCCCTTAGTAACCCTGTTATCACAGCTTTTGAAAATATTTGTGAGCAGCAATTATATGATTTGTATGCTAAGAATGATTTTAAAAAATATTATAATTTATCTGTGATTGAATTAGAAAAATTAAGAAAGTTAGAGAATAGCAATGAGGTTGTTATTAAGGAAGCTGACAAGGGTGGGGGAATTGTTAGAATGAATGCTGCTGAATATAACACCTCTATGAATGAACTACTTGCTGATTGTGCTGCATTTAAACAAATACTTTACAGTGATGTTGCATGTTGCATTAGTAATGTCAATATACTTTTATTTAGGCTTCAAATTAATAATGATATTTCTGTGGATTTATTAAATTATTTTTCTATACCTTGTACCAAAGTACATATTATATATATGGCCTACTTAAGGTTCAAAAATCTCTAAACAAACCTCCCATGAGACCTATTGTCTCTGGTCAAGGTTGGCTAACACAGGCTATTTCCCTCTATCTACAAACCACCTTAAGTCCTTTATTAATACATGTGAAGAGCTTTATTAAAGATACTGGTGACTTTTTAAGTAAACTCTATATTTGGCACCAAGGAGAAACAACTAATCAGTATGTTTTTGTTACTTTAGATATAAAGTCAGTCTTCATTGTTATTCGTAATGACTATGGCATTGACGCCATCTGAAATATTTTATGTAGATATGGAAAAATCATTGGCAGGGAAATAGAGACATTATGTGAACTACTTGAAATAGTTTTATACAACAATATGTTTATTTTTAATGAAGTTTTTTACCATCAAACTACTGGTGTTGCAATGGGCACGCCCATTGCTAACACCTATGCCAACTGGACCCTAAATGAATGGGAGGAAAAAATTGTATTTAATTGTCCTAATGAATTCAGAGCTTATGTATTATTTTATAAACGTTTTGTGGATGATGTGTTTTTTGTATGGGAGGGCACCCATGATTTACTGAATGGGTTTTTCAACTATTTAAATGCTACTACTACTTTTTTGAATTTTGAAATGACTAATTCAGTTAATGAAATACATTTTTACATCTGAATGTTACAGATAATTGTATATCTACAATGATCTACAAAAAAAATCCCATAGGAATAAATATTTACATAACAAAAGTATGCATCCCACTCATACATTTAGAGGAATTGTTAAGAGCCAATATAGTAGAATAAGTTGGTTGAACACTAAAGATGACACATGCATCGAACAGCTACATGATATGAAATGTGAATTTCATCAAAGAGGATATAACTCAAAATTATTATTAGTGGAAGAAGAAAATGTCTTTAGGCAAAGAAATGACAAAACTAAACCTTATTTTTCAGCGCCACGAGATGATTCGAATTCTCTTATACCTATAGCAAATCAACTTAGGTATACTACTACTTTTAATAGATGTACATCAGAAATTAAGAAAATAATTGGTAATAATTGGGCTATTTTACAAGCCCTACCTGAATTAAAGAATATTATTTCATCTTATCCTAGATTTGCTTATAGAAATTCTAGCAACTTAAAAAGCAAGTTTATGTTATAAGGATATACAAATAAAAAAAAACAGAAGGGGATTGAATCAAGCAAAAAGGGCACATTTCCATGTATGCATTGTTATGTCTGTAATTTTATCTGTAAAAATAATAAATTCAAACATCCTATAAATAGAAAAGAATTTGTGTTCACATGTACTGCTACCTATAACACTAGTAATATTGTTTATTTAGCTACATGTGACAAGTGTTCAAGTTTTTATGTTGGTAAATCCAGTAGAAAATTACGAGAGTGTATTACTGAACACAGGTCTGATACAAAAAGAAATATTTTGACAAATGCTATTGCAAAGCACAATATTGAATCTGGCAATATACGTACTTTTTTTTTGGGCTACTGACATATGTTATGCTAGTCAAAGAGGGGGAGACAGAAACAATGATTTAGAAACTAAAAAATTTCATTGGATTGTTAGGCTACAAGCTGATAGTAGCCCAGGAATTAATTCTACTGTTTCACTTAAACCTATTTTGAAAAAGATGCAGTTATGTCTTAAAAAATGATAAAAATTTCACAAAAAATAATGTTCAAATATAAGGTTATATATTATATATTTATTATGTAAATGTCCTTTTAAAAATGTATGCGTATATCTCACAAATGATTTAATTAATCTGATAATGATGCTGGTTGGCTGCTGATTATCATGTGATGTTAGTTTTAAATTTAAATAGTACTGTGTTTTAATTTGGTTGTATCAGACTGAAGAATGAGTAATCTGAAAGCTTTGTGTCTCTATCTGATTTTTATTCACATTATACTGGCATTTTATTAAACAGTTTGAATGTAACTTGGCCATTTTTTCTGTGTTTATTATGAGAAACTACACTGAATTTAAATATTAGTGAGATATACCAATGTATGTATACATATGGAAGATTCTGCAACACTAAGATGTTATTTCAAATAAAAAAAACACAGAAAAAACAAAAAACACCAACTGAAGAAGCTTCTGCAGTTGGTGTTTTTCGCTTTTTCTGTGGGTTTTTTTTGTATTTTATTTTTTATCTGTTGTTTACTAAGAGGTTATTTCCTCTGACAAAGTGAGAACTACTGTTGTGGGTGACATGAGTGTTTTTGTTAGATATTAATTTATGACAACTGACTTAATGAAGGACAGTTATCTATCTACTGGAGTGCAAACCAGAGCTTTACATTTATCAAAATATAGCTGTATCATCACATTTCCCTAGATCCTTTTGTTAAAGATGGCCGAGCCTTGGAGGTAAGTTAGGTTTCAATTTTCAACAAAAATTGCCTTTCAAGGTAAAAGCCACACTTTTTTAATTCTGGGTTTGACGTGCGTGTGGTAAACCAGTAACCATTTGTCCTGGTGATGGTCATCCTAATTCTGACACAGTGGAAGTAAAACTGGGTCATTCACAGACATTATGCCCAGGCGCATTATTGGTCTGTACATTGTATGAGATCTAGTGGCTTAGCAGGAGCATGAGTCAAAGCCCAATAGCACTACTGTCATGCCAGCACACCATAGCTCATACTAAAGAATCTCTACTGTGATTTATGCCTGAAGCCACCTACTATGATCTAATGTTCTAGACCCCCTAAGTCCCTCACAACAGACACACAAGTACATGTACACTGTCACATGTTAATACAAGGAGACAGACAAGGTGGCAGATAAAATGCACACACACACACACACACACACACACACACACACACACACACACACACACACACACACACACACTGTCACAAAAAGTCACACAAACAAGCTCACACAGGCATATGCATACACTCTCACACATACACATCCTGGCAAAACTCCGCACTCCCCCGACTGGTACCTACACTACAGAGTTTCAGCTTCTATAGCAGAATCGAGGGCAGTACATTTTATAGCTATAGGCTTTCACAGTCACAACTGGGTTGATTTGTAAAGCATTTGGTCCATGTTGCCATGACCACAGAGGCAGGGTCATTGCCATATTATGTAAATGAAGGAATCATGTACAACAGCTACTCCAACTGGTAGAAGCAGAGCAGTGTCAGACTGGGGGAAGGGCAGGTATAACTAAGACAGTGCAATTCTCTGCATTGCAGCATATCCTGGGGTGTACTATTGCATCCCTTAGCATTACCCCTTCTTACAGAGAGTGTCATTACAGGTAATTGTGATGATGTTGCTCAGCTATGTCATGCTGAACTACCAATCACCATCAGTTTTTGGAAGCTGGATGTTGTACTGCTATAATTGTAATGTAATTAGCATTGCCACCTATCTGTTTTTTTCCATACTATCCGGAAATCAAACTGATTGTCCGGCATACCTCTCAACTGTCCCTGATTTTCAGGGACTTCCCTGATTTTGACTCAGAGTTTAGCTCTGTCCCTCTTAATCCCTCCTAAAACTTGTGACTTTTGGGGAACAGGTGCCGAATTGTATTTAATAATAATGACAATAGATTTATATACTTCTTTTACTCCAGAAACTGTATATTAATTCATATTATCTTATTCTGTCAATGTCTCAAGATAAAAGTACTAATATTTTAAAAGTGTCCCTGATTGTCCCTGATGATTTGTGGATTTGTCCATGATTCTGATGTAATTTGTTCCTGATTGGTTGAGAGCTATGTGTCCGGTAGTCTGGAAAACACTGTACAAACATCGGTATTCTGTTTAGAAAAACAAATAGACTATCGAAGTTTGTTAAATCTGTGGTTTTACTATGCTTTTTTTTTACAAAAAGCATAGTAAATCCACAGAGAAGAAAAAGGCATCGTGAACGGAAAAAGAAAGCATTCCCCTCAGATGATGTGATGATGACATCACAAAACAGGTGGAAAGTGGGCGGGAATAGGTGGGGTTATATGGGATGCAAAGGGGCATGGCTCAAGTTCAGTTTAAACTGCAATGAAAGGTAGCAACCCTAAATGTAATGTCTCCCTCTGCACCCATGTAACTTCCTTTTCCACACTTCATTCTGCCATTGACCTGTTTATAAGTCAGACTAAATTGTGGGTCCTCATTTGCATACCAACTACACTCTGTACATCCCTAATTCATACATACAGAGGGGGCACTGCATATGATGTGGTACATAAGTTTTACTATGTACCATCCCCATGAAACAGTGCACAATGTTTGATGAATGTCTTGTGTACAATGTTTATGGTGAATGTCCTAAGCAATCTAGAGTACATGACTATTTGGCAATTTGGTTTAACAAATGGCTGCATGAAAGAACCTGAAGGGCAAAACTTTAAGGCCCCTTCTGGTGACTTTATTAAACATATTTTAAAGTGACAGACCACTGAAAATATTAAACAAAATACAAATCAGTACACTGGCACCTCAGCATACAGCCTTCCTGTGAATTTTAAGCATATAACAGTTAATTGTTTAGCCAGTCAGAAAAAACTAACATGGATTATGAGCAAAAGAACTATTATTCAGTACAAATCCATTGGTGGAAGCAAGATGTATTTGAAGGGCAACTCATTGTTAATGCTCTGGCAGTAGGCTCTCTAAATAACAATAAATAATGCTTCCTTTCTTCTTAATTCAGAGGCAACTAGGAATAACTCAGGTTAAGAAATACTACTAAAATGAGACTTAAATGTTTGGTGCTGCAGCTGGGCCTATCCCAGAAATGTAAAGCAATAGATTTTTGTATCTCTCAAAGGCTCCACAATATATTTTAACTTTCATCTGTCTTGCCATGCTTGTGTATTTCAGTATTTTAATATTCAGAATGAGTGTGTGTTTGTGTGTGTGTGTGTGTGTGTGTGTGTGTGTGTGTGTGTGTGTGTGTGTGTGTATGTAGCCTTATACCACATATACACTGACTACTTTTATTAAGAGTCTAGCCCAAATGCTTGTAATACACCCAGGGGTTATTATGCATCTTGACATATTTAAGTGAGATATAGATGGCAAAGGAGAGTGATATGAAACTGAGAGCCTTATTAATAATGATGCATTCTGTTTGGAATGATAGCATATATAATGGGGTATAAATGAATGGTTACAAGTGAAAGCGACGCATTTTGAAATTATGGCCTAAGGAAAAAGAATTAAATTAGATACTGCTAGTCTGAAGCACAAACTATGTATAATCTTGCATATTCAAACATTTAAAAAAATATTTGCAATAACATATTGTAGGACAGAACTGTATTCATGATGCGATAACCCTTATTAGAATAAGCAGAGTTTACCTGGTCATTTAACACTTCTGCAGTCAGCAAGTTAACTAAATCAGGGAAACAAAAATTAACCCATACTAAACCCATATGGCACAACTTATAGCAGTGGATGCTCTAAATACTACCACTCTAGATACAACCACCTCCATGGTGCACATACATTTTTCATAGTCATTAAGCCCACAAAATAGACTATTCAATGTTTTTACAGCATCAGTTATCCAAATCAAAAAATTAAACAAGGTGAAAACTGTCACTATTCCCCAATAACATATCACCTGAATACTTGGATATTGCTGCAGATAATTCCCTACACAGTATCAATCCTTATAAATAGGCCCATTAAAGTACACTATGAAATCAGTGATATAATACATCCCTGCAGTTATCCAACTGTAAACCTATAACTATCTTGCTAGCGCTTTCTTAAATGCTGGAGAAATGCATTCATAAGCAGCTCATGAGCTACTGAACAGTAAGTAACTTACTATTGCACACCTACCATAGTTTCAGACCTAATCACGGTATTTCATCTGCCCTAGTTTCTTTTCTAGATCATACATGCTAACAGTCAAATCAAAGCATCCATGTTCCTGCCACATTCCAGACTATCTCTAATGCCTTTCTCGTGTTGGTTCGGTACTTGTTTTTTTACTTCAAGTTTACACATTTTTCTTGTACTGCACCTTTCACCTGTTCCTGTGTAGTTTTGCTTTTTGTGGCCTTTGACACTGTATCCTATCAGACTTGGTAAACTTAGACTTAGGCAAGGTGATCATTCTGTAGCTCACAAATTAACAGATTGTGTTCTTTCACTCAAATAAGTGACAAATGCTACACCAACCTAGGTTTCTTTCATGGAAAAAGTATCACAAGGATCCATATAGGCAACTTGATAAAGGACAAGTATAAAGCAGCACATGTAGCTATCTTACTAAAACTCTACCTTAATCTGTAATTTAATTCCACGGGTATTCTTCTCAAGAATGCATAACAAGCATTCATCTTGCAATGACTGGCTAACTTTGATCTTCCTCTGAATTTCAACAAAATCAAATTATTATACAGTAATAGTTCTACAATAAGAAACTACATTTCTTCATTTCATAACTACAGAATCAGCAGAGCATACCAAATTGCTGGGTGTAATCATAGATCACAAGTTTGATAATCATGTATAATGTTTTCAGAAATGGGTATGCTGTACAAATCTGAACTTTGTTGCAGAGCATGCACTGCCAACTATAAACATTTTGTCTACATTCTCTGCCAAATGTCTCTACTATTCTATCAAAGTGTCACAAGCAAATTGGATTACTGTTAAAATAATATTGCTAGATTGGCAGCTAAAGTATTATAAAGGTCTCACCATTGCAAATTAAAACTTATTGGCAAGAATGTTAAAACACAATAATTCTTTCTCCATTAAAAATGCATCTGTACTATACTAAAGCCAAAAATATGCCCAGCTGTAATATTTTAGATAGACAAATCCCTGTGAGACTATTGTAATCACTTAACCAAAACAAAGTACATACCACCAAATCATGCACTACACTCACTTTTCCATAATTGTAGCCACCAAATGGAGTACCAACCCAAATGTTTTTAAAATAAACACCAGTTAAAGTAATACCTAGTAAAAACTCAGCATTGTCAACATAATACACATTGTTTAGTTACCACTTCTAGCATGAGGCTGTAGTGACAGTTTTTAGGATTAGACAGTTGATTATATCTTCCCTATAAAACTGACTAATCTGCTCTTTAAAATCTTCTCTTTCCTCTTATCGCACTTTCTTCAGCCTTGAACTTTTCTGTACTTGTTCTTATTATATACTACTTTAGCTCCTACAATCTGTCTCTCTTTGCTACTAATACCTTGGGATCTTTTCTCTGTTTGCTACAGTCAAGACCAACTACAAGAATGTTGTAAGTGTAACAACAAATTCCAACACATGTGAGAGATGCAACCATATAGCCAAACTGGAGGCTAAGCTCTCTCAACTCAGTACTGACAAAACCAGTCAGGAGGAGAAGGAAACCACACTCACTACAATTCCAGTCTCACATAGACCTACCACGACAGCAAACCAAACACATAATCACACAAAAACATACTCGGAGGCTCTAAATAAAGATCTGCCTAAGCAGCAGAGACCTCCAAAGCAGACACCCAAGCAACCGCTACTCCAAAAAAAAACACGTGCAACACATATCTCACAAAGCCAGTGTGCCGAACAGTCACAGCCCTTAAGGCTAAACAACACACATGATACACTTGTAATAGGTGACTCTATCGTCAGGCACACTGACGTCCCGCTCACCAGGCTGAACAAGGAGAAGGTCATGGTGAGCAGCCTGTCTGGCGCTAGGATCCGCCACATAACACAAGCACTCAGGTCACTCCAAGGCAAGTACAAATATGACTCGGTCATTGTCCATGCTGGTGTGAATGACCTGAGACATACCTCCCTGGACTACATGAAAAGAGACATAGAGGAGCTCTCTGAGCATGTAGCCCAGGCTGGTATGACCCTGACCTTGAGTAGCATCTTACCCTCACCAAGAATGATGCCACAGTATGAAGACAAGATGATCAATTTCAACAATTGGCTTAAGTACTGGTGTCATTCAAAGGGGATCCAATGCCTATCAGCTTGGGATGATATGCACGACAAGCCACGATGCTTTGCTATGGGACGGCTTGCACCTGTCACCCCTGGGCTTTCGGATATTGGCAAAGGCTCTTGCTACCCCCATAGTGCCTTTTTTAGGCAAGGCTCAAAAGACAAACCCACCTCCATAGGTATCACAAGGGATAAGAAACTAAGAGTAATGCTACTCAACGCTAGAAGTCTAAACCTCAAGATGCATGCACTTGAAACTCTCCTTAGCATGGAGAACATCGATATCTGTGCAGTAACAGAAACCTGGTTCAGGGGTCCCGAGAGCACCCCAGCACTACCAGGTTATACCTCATACCATGCTTTTCGGCCCCAAAACTTGGACCGAACCACAAAAGGAGGCGGAGTATCGATATTCATCAAAGATACCCACACCACCAGGTTGGTGGCAAAGCACGAAGCATCAGAGACTATCCATGTGCAACTAACAGTGGGTAAAACTGCCTTCCAGTTTATAGCCTGCTACAGACCACCCTCCCAAACCCAGGAACCCCACTCGGCCTTCCTGAGAACACTGGAAAATATGAAGGTCTCTCCGAACACCATTATATTGGGCGACTTCAACTACCCAAACATAGTTTGGGAGCATTACTCTAGCTCCAACACCCTTGCCCAAAGGTTCCTAGAATTCATAAACTCAAATGCTATGGAACAACTTGTTACCACTCCCACAAGAGGGGAAAACATACTGGACCTGATCATCACCAACATGGAGACTCTATGCTCCAGATCAGAAGTGTATCCCTCACTGGTAAGATCAGACCATAAATTGATCTCACTGGATATTCACATCCTGACCCCACCCCCTGCCCAGAAAACCACAGTGAAAAACTTCTCTAAAGCAAATTTCACACTCCTCAAAGCCGAGGTGGAATCCTTCAAAGCCCCCGGGCCTGTGGAAAATACGGCCCAGACCGCAGAATCCTTTATAAATGCATTCTATGAACACATTCAAGACTGCATGGATCATGCAATCCCAAATAAAACCAGGACCCAATCCTCCAAAGGCAGACGACCTGTCTGGTGGACCCCAGCCATAAACAAACTATACAATAGAAGGAGGAAGCTACTACATGATAGAGCAAAATCCCAAAAAGGGAAGACATCTCTGATCAGTATTAGCAAAAAACTAAGGGCACTCATAAAATCGTCAAAGGCCAGCTTCGAGAGAAAAATTGCACAGGACACTAAGGATAATCACAAGGCTTTCTTTAGTTATGTTAGGAACCTGGGTGGGAATTCCCAGATATGCTCAGAATTAGTCCAAAATGACAAAAATTACACTGATCCCACAGACATTGCCAACATCCTAGCTGACAGGTTCAGCACAAACTTCTCCCCCCCCCACCAAAAGGGCAAATATCTATCCCAGCAGAGTGCTGCCCCCCTGACATCTCAGATGCTCAGGTGGGAGCCGCCCTCTCCAAAGCAAAAAACACAGCATCAATGGGACCAGACGGTGTCCCAGGCTGCGTCCTACCTAAACTTCAAGAAGAGCTAAACCCAAACATAAAATTACTGTTCAATCTCAGCCTTACTACAGGATATGTACCCAAAGAGTGGCGTACAGCAACAGTGGTCCCTCTCTACAAAGGTGGTGCATCAACGGACCCTGGAAACTATCGCCACATAAGCCTGACTAGCTTGGTCTGCAAAGCTATGGAAAGGATCATCATGGACCTCATAAATAAAAATATTGGGGACCTACAGACACTGGATCCTACCCAGTTTGGCTTTGTTAAGGGCAGATCCTGCCTCTTAAACCTGGTTGACTTCTTTGAAACAGTCACCAAGGCCACTGACGAAGGGAAGGTGGTCCACACAGCCTATCTGGACCTCGCAAAAGCCTTCGATACAATACCCCACTCGGGCATTATAGATAAGCTCATCAGCTTAAATATAAACCCCTATGTCACTAGATGGGTTGCAAACTGGCTCAAGGACAGAACCCACATGGTTAGAATTGCTGGAGCCATGTCAGACTCCAAACCAGTTACAAGTGGCATCCCACAAGGCTCAGTCCTGGGACCTCTCTTGTTTGGTATATATTTCTCGGAGGTGCAGGCCAACACGGAAGGACTGTGGCTGACCAAGTTCGCAGATGACTGCAAACTGGGCGCCATAATTGACTCTCCAGCCGACACAAGCATCCTCCAAAAGGGCCTCGTAGAAACAGACAACTGGTGCCAGAGCCATGGCCTCAAGCTAAACGCCAAAAAGTGTATAGTCATCCCCTTTGGCAAAAATAAAGTGCCCACAAATTACCACATAGGTGGTAATCTATTAAGTACAGAAGAAGTAATTAGGGACCTGGGGACCCAAGTTGATAGCAATCTCTCATTTGACAACCACGTGGCCAAAGTGGTTAGAAAAACATTTTATATAGCCTACCTAATCATGAAGGGATTCACATCTAGATTAGGGGAGGTCATTGTGCCTCTTTACTCATCCCTCATCAGGCCCATAATTGAGTACAATGCCCCTTTTGGGATGTACCTTACTAAACACCTGCAGCAACTGGAAAGACCCCAAAAGTACCTCACCAAGAGGATCAAAGGGCTCAAACAGATGCCATATGCTGCCCGGTTAAAGAAACTCCAGCTCTACTCAGTGGCATACCGCCTGCTCAGAGGTGACCTGTGCCTGACGTATAAGGCCATGTCCAACCCGGAATTAAGGGACATGCTGCACCTCAAAAAATCCAAATCCCATCGAGCTACATGCTTGAGAGACTTGAACCTCAGCACTGAAATAAATAGGACATGCTGGAGGGACAGATTCATAACCCAGAGGCTCCCTTCACTCTGGAATAAAATCCCAGTCCAGGTTAGGCAGAGTCCCTCATTGACTCTTTTCAAGAGGAATCTTGATGAGTGGATGGGAGATCGTAGGTTTACCCCGGGTATCACTTCTGTGTCACTGTTAGACAGAGGCACAGTATACTAACCTCGAAAAAGGGCATAGCAAAATTAATTTAAAATGGGTGGCGAAAGCCAAACATACTCTGGCTAGGCTTATAAATGCCCTAGGGCAGATAGCCTAGTATGAACCTATGAACCTATGAACCTATAATTCCAGATATACTAAAGTGCTTGTCAGTTTACTCAGCTATAATGAGAACAGGCTCCAGCACAAAATAAGAACATAGAATGTAGCATTTAAGTGCACCTTCTAGTGGATATAGGTTATCACATCTCTATTATCAGTGCTTTTCCACTGTACTTTATTTCTTTTTTTTATTTTAACATTTGTTTACTGGGAAAGTCCGACTTGGATCAAAGCCAATTTTCAGTGGAGGCCCGGGTAGAAATGCTCCAGATGCATGTCTTTGTAATGTGGAAGGAAACCGAAGCACCCAGAGGAAGCCCACACAAATGCAGGGAGGACATGCAGACTCTACACAGAAGGCACCCCAGCTGAGAATTGAACTGGAGAACCTCTTGCTGTGAGGCAACCACTGCACCACTGTGCCATTTTAAGTGCTTATTTATAATCTATTGTGCATTTAGCTTTGTGTGTGTCGATGTATTTCATGTGATTTGAATTGTATTTTCACATTCTGTGCTTTGACATCTGAGTCGTGGCTGAAAAGATGACTGTATACGTCTAGCAAAGCATCTAAATTGCATCCCTCAAGTTTATTTGCTTCAGAGGTTATTTTAAGGGGTGTATGCAAGCTAGGTCAAGATTTATAGGTTGCCTCTGTTCATTAAAGAGAGAGATGCTAGACTGCCTATTTCCAATTTCCCATCCAATGGGTCCAGGTTTCTCTTGAATAGAGTTAGGGAAGAGCTCTGCTTCACATAGATGGGAAGCATGCTCCAGATAAGGATAATTCTCTGAGAGACACACCTGTCTCTCCAATGTCTCTTAATGATGCTGCAAGCAAAGTTTAAATTCCTACAGAGAGTAATTCTGATGCTATTCATTTTGGGGAGCTGCAAACGCCAATAAAAGTAGGATCCAGGGGTGTCTTATATGACAGGCATACATCACCTCTGTCTGTAGGAAAAACATTATGGAGACAGGGCTTTGAGGCTACAGCTCACCACACTAGCTTGGTTAACAAGCTCAAATAAATTAATTCTCATCTGCTCTCCTCACCTCTGTCACATGAACATTTTCAATTTGAGGTTTTACAGCATCTCAAAGCTACAACATTCTTACTGCTACTAACTTTCCCTCCCACCTACCTTTGGACACTAGGATCTCAGACTAAAGTATGTTGACATCTTCACTTCACTATTTTTTTATTGCACTGGCATATTTACTCTTACAGTATTTTATACTTTTTTGTACTGAGCATTATTGTGGAGTTTTCCTCCTAGGCCTGTTTGGCTCAGCTGGACTATTCTGGTTAACAAATATAAATAAATTCAAAGAAAAATACTAAACCTAGTAGAAATATCTGCCGATCCAAAGTTATTGTAAACAGAACTTATAATTTTTTGAAGAAAACAGGAATAAATGTTGTGTGCTTAAAACAAACAATAGACTGGGAAGCTATGATACTTAAACTACATAATCACAAATACTATGTCAGGAAGAAATGAGCAGTGGGTGTGTCAAGGTTAAAAAGATTAGAAAATTCCAAAAAAAAAAAAAAAAGAAAACCCAAGTTGTATTTTCTGAAATATATGCCCAACTAAAATAAGAAAAGTACAATTTACTGACGTTGCAATTTTGGTCACAGTTACATTCAATGGCTAAGATAAGGAGCAAAAGAACAGGTTACCCTGTAATGTCAATCCCGTAGATATTCTTCCTATGAATATATAACAAGCATATATATGGGGGGAGTTAAAATAATTAAAACTTCTACATGTCTACATCAGATTTGTTGACACTTTGGTCTACAGATGTGCAATTAGGAGGAAATGTGGGTGGGCACAGCCCCCATCAAAAAAAAATGTTTTTGATTTATTTGTATGAATCCTATGGGAGTATTCCACAGTGCATGCATCTAAGTTCCAGTTCAGAGGAAATCATAGAAAATACACAACCCAGTGAAGTCAATGAGAAAATACACAAAAAAATTATAAATTAATTAGTGTTTAGTTTGTGGGTTTTTTTTCTGTGAATACCAAATATCTTGCACTGTAAGATTAAGTAACTCAAACTCAGAAAATGACCCAGAGCTCCACCACTCACCAGGAAACTCATTTACTGTACAGTACACGACTTTCATGTTTGTCACAATAGGACGCCACCTATTAATATGCATATCAAAGGATTTTAGTTCAGCAGAAAAAAGATTTTACCAAATGGTTAGGTTTAAACATTTTTATTTACAAGGGAATTAGAAAAAGGTCCTGTCTGCCCACATGTTGGGAATAAAAAAAAAGACAATGTCAGGTATGTCATTCTACAGTCTTCGTTAACTGTAAAGGGTTACATCCCACATTGGTCTGGAATAAAAAACTCTTACAAAAGTTCATTCTTTATCCAAAGAACCAGCAATTTTAAATAATTCCATAAGGTTTTCTTCAGTATGCACGATAACAGCTTTTAGTTCCTCCTTACTTTAGAGACCAAATTTATCCTTTCAGGTGTACCTTTTGACTACCCTCACTGTTCCCTAATGACTACTGATTGTTTCCACCCTCAGCTCAGGAAAAATTCTGAACATGGAGGAGCAGCAACCCTGATACAACTCCCAAAGACAAATGGCTCCAGTGGAAAAAAACAGCCTGTTTACTTCAGCTTCTCCATCACTCCCCTTTTCTATGCTCATCAGTATGTTTCCCTGGCTCAACAACATTTCTTGAACCTCACAGACACCTACCAAAAATTTGTAGAACAGTTTAGAAAAAGTCTTCGGTAGAAACCGTAGAAAACATTTTATAGTATATAAATATCTAACATGCAAGTATTTACACCACAGAAATGCTTGTAAAAATTGAGTTAATAAATCATGCACTGATTTATCTGTTCATTCATCCACAAAATGACATCTGACAATACAGGATTAATACTATGAATTATTAACAAGCCACTTCTTGTATCCTGAAGCCTATGTCTGATTCCATCAGTCTCCATTTGCCTACCATGTGACTCCAAGCAATTCACTTAACCCGAAAGTGCTCTATGTCCAAGTCTGTAAAAGGTCTGTGTGGACCGGTGCTCTCTCTTGGATAAGAAATACAAATGCATACACTCATAACTATGCCAGTCTCACCAATTATTTTAACAGGGGAATTTGAAATACATGACAGTTAAAGAATGAAAGGCAAAGATTTTACTTTAGGGTATTTCATTTGGAGAAAGGTCAAGTGGATCTCTCATATGCTTTACCTTTACAGATGTTTGGAAAGTTCATTTTCACTGAAGTTAAGATGCATGATTTTAGGATATGTATGTTAATCTTAGTGGGAGGCAAACAGTATTATAGAGGATTATATATTTACAGACCTACAATGGTTCAAATAAAACAGTTACATCCTTTTAAAAAGATCAATACAAAAATAAACTGCTGTTTATCTTCAACTAGCTCTCCCTGCTCAGGCATTTCTGCTTATACCTTCTCTGTAGTTCTTTATAGAGTGCACCACCTCCATTCCAACACCTACGATTTCTTGTCTCATATAAAGTTTTACCAAAACAAGTACATTTTAGCCATACCTGCAACTGATTTTAATCAGTCTCAGAATGATAAATTTTACGACCAACCTTTTTTTGTCATGTCATTTACTTAAGGTCATCACTGTCCTCTCTTTATTCTAGAAGGATAGCAGTCCTAATAAGGAAAGGGCTTGATAAATACAGATATCTATTTCACAGGTATTTAAGCAACTTATGGTCAAAGACATCTCTTTGCCTATCAGCATCTATTCAGGATAAAATACCTTCTTGTAAATTACTCTATTCATCATTTTCTGCATCAGGCAGAGCATTCCTATCAGTTACGGATGTGAGAATATATAAGTGAAAGGTTCCTGTTATTTATGGTCATGTTCACAATTACATTTTTTGAGACAGTTTGAGCAATGTGAAATCCTCAGTATTTGCAAGCAAATGTTACTTTTGGGTAGGTTTAAACTGAATTGGGCCATTTTGTTGTCAAAGGAGTTCAGAAGTTCATTAAAATGAAACACTGTGATGGATACATTTCAACACTATGATGGCTATGTTTGACAGAACATACCTCTCCAGTGAAGACACATTTCTCCCCACACGATTCAAGCTTAACTCTGACTGCTGTCTGAGAAACTGATCTTTTCTGAGATACAGCAGTCTAGGAGCAGATTATTTTAAGGAGCAGATGTTTGAAGCATCACCTCTTACATACAGAAAGATTAGTAGTTTCTTTGTTTCTCCCAGCGGTGGCAAATTATCATTTAAACAAACAGGCACCTTGGTGCAGCAGAATGGTGCTCTGGCTACAGTCTGAGTGACCAGGGTTCACATAGCAGGCCTGATGTCAAGTTACCTGGGGGAGTGAAGGGTATGAATAACATGACTCTCAACCTCTTAACATGAAAAATCTGGACAAAGCCAAAAATAATGGGGGACAAAATAGGGACAATTTTAAATATTGCTCTTATAAACTTAGAAAGTTGCTGGAATAAAAGTTCTCATGTTACCATGCATTTTCGATTTCTTTTTTTTTTAATATTTTTATTGAATTATTCAAAATGAATATATTTTCAATAACTTTGTAATATAATACATAAGTATAACAGGTTAACAATAATATAAAATCAAACCATAAAGACATCAAAACAAACTATTTACAAGGGTGTCTAGGTTTATAAAGATGATTTACATTTTTGCATTAAAACCTCATTACATGAAGTATTATACTAATCTCTCTCCAGTATTTCTACTACTTTTTGACATGAATTGTAGTAAGATGATGATTCAGTTCTCTTTCTGATAGTTCTAATTTCCATTCTTGATACATTCAATACAATGGTTCTGTATTCTTTGAACTTGGGTGATGTCTCAGTCTTCCAATTTATAGTAATGGCTTTACGTGCTCTTGTCAAAAGCGTCCATAAAAGTGGAAACTTTATTCGAGGTATGGGAGCATTGAATAAAATCAAATATTTAGACAAATGGCTTAAGTAGATGACAATCGTGGTACATATCCTGCCAGTGGGTCTACTTCAGTTTGTTGAATGCTTAATTAAGTTAATCGCTATTCATCAAACCCTATTCAGCAAAACCTCAATTAAGCGAATGGCAATTTCAGCAAAAACTTTCCGGGGTGAAGGACATGGCTGGCCGTTATTGAGTATTTGCCCTTTTCCCCACTGTAGACTTGGTATATTTAGTTGGGAGGGTGTGGGAAGCAAAGCCCCCCACATTGGGGGGGAGTGGGAGGTGTACCCTCAACCCCCACACTTTGCAGAGTTTTATATTTTGTTGTCTTTGTTACGGTCTGGTGCCAGCCCAGTGGTTATTTTGCCTGGGAAAGTTTTCATTGAAATTGTCATTCACTTAATTGAGCTTTCACTTAATTGGGTTCGATGAATAGCAATTTGCTCAATTAAGCATTCGACAATATGATATAGACCCACTGCCAATATGTATTTAAATTCCATTTACATCTCCAACATCTTATATGTTGTTTAAACATAAGCTCCATTTTATGTGGTGTTATATAAGAGCTATGAATAAACTTCCATGTCAAGAGCTTCCATTGCAATGAAAGAGATGTTTGTTTTATGGATAGAAGTATTAATTTTTTTATCATTGTCAGCTGGAAGTTGATTGTTGATAGTATTATAATAGTCCCAACATTTTTTGTTATGATATAATTTAATTTTCTTAATTATTTTCTAAATGTTTGATAAGTATCCTTTCCCATGTACAGCTTGTGTTATTAAAAAGGCCATATACTCTATGAATTTAGGAACATTCTGTCTAATTGTTAATGACTTTGTGTCTAATCTGTTTAATATATGTTGACTGATATCCTGTATACTTAGCCATACGTCATTATCTAGGTCAAACTTACTTTTTGTTTGTTCCATTGTTAGAACTTTCCCAGAATCTACTAATTGATGCCAATAAATGAATTAATTTTTTAATTGTCTTGATTATGTGCATATTAAAGGTTTTAACACAATTTTGTGTACATGCCATAGGATATAACAAGAATGACCAAGCTTTTATATTGGGATTTCTATTCATGAAGGTTTTATAACCATTTAAGATTTTTTTTATAAATTTAGAATTTTTCTGTTTATGTTTATTTTCTATAAAATGTTCTCTTATTAACCAAAGAAAATTGTTTGATACCATTTCTGTAAGTTGTGATGGCAAAGTAAGACCTGATTGTACCCGCATTTTTTTTCCTGTAGTTGTTTCCATCTGGCAGAATACGCATTATTTATCCATAATGAGAATGTTTTTTTAAGATAGATGACAATACATATATTTATATATCTAGAAGATTTATACCTCTCACTTCACAGTCATTTAAATTATGATTCATGGCTATTCTGGGTTTATTAGGATACCATAATAAGTTAAACATAAGTTTATTGAATAGTTTTATGTAAGGTTGGGGAGGGAGAAAAAGGGTTTGTATGAAATATAATATTTTTGGAAAAATAATCAGTTTGATTATATATAACCTGTCTTCCATTGTAAAAAATAACTTGTTCCATTTCTGTATAAGGGATTTAATATTGTTTAGGATGTTAGTGTAGTTTATTGTGATTATTTTGTTAAATTCATCTGTTAGTGTGACCCCCAAGTATTTGATTTTATTGTCAATAGTTATATATTTAGACAAATCCTTATTTAAGTCTTTCTTATTGGAATTTATAAGTAATACCTGTGTCTTATTTTCATTAAATTTCAGGCCTGAGACTCTTTTGAAATATTCGATTGTATTAAGTAAAGTTTTTAGTGAGACTTCATTATATTTTAAAGTAAGTAGACTATTGCCTGCAAACAATTGTACCTTCATTTCCAGGCTATTATCAAGGCACCTCACCTGTGTGCCCTGTTCAGTCACAGCTTCACCTCAGCCTTTGTCCCTACCAAATGGTGCAGTGCTACAGTCATCCCTCTCCACAAAGGAGGAGTGACTACAGACTCTGGGAACTATCACTCCATTAGCCTGAAAAGTCTGATATGCAAAGCTATGGAACACATCATCATGGACCTAATAAACAAAGATATAGGGAACCTCCAAACTCTGGATCCCACACAGTTTGGTTTTGTGAAGGGTAGATCATGCCTGCTCAACCTGGTCATCTGCTCTGGGTCAGTCACCAGAGCTGTGGATAAAGGCAAGGTGGTTCATAGAGCCTACCTTGATCTGGCCAAGGCCTTTAATACCATTCCCCACTCAGTAATCATAGAAAAACCCACTAACCTAGGCATCAACTCCTATATCACTAGGTGGGTTGCAAACTGGCTCACAGATAAAATCCACAGTGTGAAAGTAGCTGACTCCAAGTCAGACTGTCGACCAGTCATGAGTGGAGTCCCACAGTGTTCAGTCCTGGGTCCTCTCCTGTTTGGTATCTACATCTCTGAGGTTCAGCCCAGCACAAAGGGACTCTGGCTGACAAAGTTCACAGATGATTGCAAGTTGGGAGCCATAATTAACTTCCCAAGTGATGTTGGCATCCTACAGAAAGGCCTCACTGAGACAAATGACTGATGTCAGAACCATGGCCTTAAGCTCAATGCCAAAAAATGTGTTGTTATCCCTTTGGGAAAAACCCACTTCCCATGAATTACCACATCGATGGTAGTCCACTGAACAGATCTACTGCTCTACATCAAAAATACACTTCTTTGAAATACAGCAGTAGACCCTACACTTCAGCAAAAGTCCACTTCAATGAAAGTGCACTTTCGCTGAAGTCTAGTATCCCGGGCTACCCAAAAAAAAAAAAAAAAAAAAAAAAAACACTAAAATATGTTTTTGCAGGGGGCAAGCCCCCCTGCACCCACCATGTGGGAAGCTGTGACCCCCACACCCCCTATTTAATTATACCAACTCCGAGATCGCACTACAGTGGGGAAAAGGGAATATTCCTATGCCGTGCTGTAGTGTGACTGCCGAAGTCAATGTTCGAAGTTTCACTACTTCGAACAAGTGGACTCTGTGAGGTGGGGTTCAAAATAGTGAAACTTCGAACATATTGATGGATCCCCACTGAACATAGAAGGCATCAGAAGAGATCTGGGAGAACAGGTTGACAGCAACCTCTATTTTGACCACCACATTGCCACTGTGGTCAGAAAGTCCTTCTATGTGGCACATCTCGTTACTAAAGGTTTTGCATCCAGGAAGAAAGAGGTCATGGTCTCCCTCTACTCTTCCCTCATTAGGCCAATCATCGAGTACAATCCCCCATTTGGCATGTACCTCACTAGACACCTGCAACAACTGGAGAGGCTGCAAAAATACCTCACAAAGAGGATCTTATGCTTTAAACACTTATCCTATATGGACAGACTAAAAAAAACTCCAACTATTCTCTGTCTCATATCGCCTACTTAGAAGTGATGTCTGCTTGACTTACAAAACCATATCTGACTTAGCTCTGTTAGAAATGCTACATCTAAAGAAATCCCAATCCCTCCACACTACATGCTCCAGAGACCTCAACCTCATTACCACAATCAACAGAACAAGCTGGAGGGACAGGTTCATAACCAGAGACTGCCCATGCTATGTAATAGATTTCCCATACATGTCAAGCAGAGGGCCTCACTGGCCCTCTTCAAGAGAAATTTTGATGAGTGGATGGGAAATAGAACATTCACCCCGGGGATCACTACAGTGGCTCTACTTGACAGAGGCACTGTGAACTAAGGTCAGGTGGCACGATGCCAGGGTAATCCTATGGGGTAGGCATGTAAAGACTCCAGGGCCATTAGCCTAGTACACAACTATGAATGTATGAACCCATGAATTCCTTTGATATTATTGTTTTCCCAAATACACTTTGCAAATGGTTCAATAACTATGGCAAATAATAATGGAGACAAAGGGCATCCCTGTTGTGTGCTTTTGGTAACTTCTATGAATTTGGAAAAACATGATCCAATCTTTTTGTAAACTAAAGATTTTTCATAGAGTGACTGAATTAACAATATATATTTTTTTGAAAAGCCATATTCTTCTAGATCTAGCCAAAGATAATCCCAGTGAACAGAATCAAAGACACTGCTTATATCTAAACTGACTATAGTTGTGTTATTTTTTTGTAAAATTAATGTAATCTATTAAGGAGATGATTCTTTTAATATTATCATATGTGTTTCTGTGTTTTATAAAACCAGTTTGGTATTCATCTATGAATAATGGCAGTGTCTGTTTAATTCTAGTTGCATGTATTGCCATAAACATTTTGTAGTCAATGTTTAATAATGATATAGGTCTGTAAGAACATTCACTTGCATTTTTGTCTGGCTTCACAATGGGAGATATTATGGTATATTTCCAAGAAGGAGGAGTGGTTTTGCTCTCTTTTACTAATGTAAACACATTCAGTAATAGTACCAAGGCTTCTTTGGTTAGAAGTTTAAACATCGCTGGGATCATAAAAAACAAAGAATTTCCACCGAAACAATGAAGCCAATAATGGTTTATTGCTCAATGATCCACAAAAGTTGCACATAAATATCCACGAACAACTAAGCGCTTTCGCCAAGGTTAAAAAACCATAGACATCTTCAGAGTTTTTCGTTTACAATGCATTCTCCCCTTTTGTATAACTTCAATTACATTAATTAACCAATCATTCGATAACACAATTATTAAAGACACAATAAAATAATGACTTACACCTACCTAATATATAAAAATACTTATCAGTTATCAAATGTAATAAGCCCCCATATATAAACACAAGTAAAACACTTTAAAATATGCTTGAAACTTCAATTTTTGCTGATACATGTATTACACCCCCTACCTTTTCTGCCAATAGGAGCTTATCACCTGAACCACTCTACTCTTTTCCCTCCATTTCTCCAAGCAATTTAACCACACCCCTCACCTCTCATCCAATTAAATCCAACCAGCTGTAACCTATCCACTCCTTTCCCTCCACTTGTTATTTTTTTTTTTTTTCTCAACTAAACAGCCTCTCCCTGACTTATATCCAATAGTAACCTCCACACCTACAGCCTCTCTACTCTTCCTAACATTCCCAGTCCACTTCTTCCTTTCACCTTATCCTGCATTACAGCATCACTACACTTATACAACAATCTACAGCATAATAATAAATACCACAATGTATAAGCACCCCACCATATCCATAACACATACCTTACTCTTACTATCAATACTTCCAACTTTAACAATATCACTTCTTCTTACCTCCTACGAATACCCTCTACTAGCACACTTTCCCAACCCTCTAAACATACTACTGCAGCTCTTCCTACATTCCATAACCAACATATCAACATCACTTCTACACCTAACTACCATTTACCGAAATACCATAGAATTACCCACTTAAAATATACCAAACAAAATCCAAAAGACTACCTCTGCCCCATAGCAAATTTACAAACCTTTCTTCTCAAACCCTTCTCTGTCCCCTTAAAGATGGAGATATTCACCCAAACCCAGGTCCTATTAGCTACACTAATAATCAGAACTTTAATCAAGTCCCAAATACTAGTCCTCTACCAAATAATCACAACTCACTCTCTATAGCAAACCTCAACATACGTAGTGTTAACAACAAAATAACACAACTGCATGCTCTCTTAGAACACTACTCCTTCGACATAATCTGCCTAACTGAAACCTGGCTTAAACCTTCTACAAAAGACACTGAAATCACCCCTCCTGGCTATAACATCCTACGCCTAGACAGGGCGGAGAAAAAAGGAGGTGGAGTAGCCATCCTATCTAAATCTAGCCTTCAAATAACCACTTTCCAACAAAACCCCCCTCAGGACTCTAATGCAGAAATTCTGATCACCAAACTGAAACTTAACTCAGTCAAATCTATCTTTATCATATGCATCTATATCCCCCCTGGAAATAACATTTCCACCATCGAAAACATCCTATGCTGGCTATCCCTAAACTTACCCCAAGAAACATTCATCTTAGGCGACCTAAACATTGATTGGCAAGCTTGCTGTAACAAACTCCTACTAGCCACATTAACCTTTATGGGTTTACCCAAACAATCACCTCCACCACTAGAATAAATAAAGCCAACAATAAAGAAAGCATCCTAGATTGGATACTCACCAACAATCATCCCCATATTTATGAAACAGGAACCATCCCTGAAGATATAAGTGATCACTTACTTACCTACATTATCAGGCTCAAAACTAACCCCCCTACCCAAAGCATAACTAGAACACTCAGAACCAAAAAGAAATTGAATTTGGAACTCTTTAGAAATGAACTTTATGCTTGTAACTGGTCACCCTTGAAATACCTTCCCCTAGATGAAGCTGTAGACTACTTTAATGCAAAATTCCTAACTATACTTAACCATCACGCTCCCACTCGATCTATTAGAATTAAAACCAAATCTGCCCCATGGCTCTCAATAGAAACAAAGCAGAAAATCCAACTCAGAAACAAGATCTGGAACAAATCCCACTCTACAAAGAACCCAACAGACTACCAACACTACAAACTACTACGAAATCAGACCAAAAAAGCCATAATGACCGATAAGAAAAGCTATTACCTAAAATCTCAGCAAACTCGCAAAAATTGCCCACAAAAATTCTGGGCCAATATAAATGAACTACTACAGCCTAGTAAACCTACCACACCCAACCCACAAGGCTCTGACACAATGAACCACAACCAAATTGCCAACGACTTTAATTTCTTCTTTACAGACACAATTCATACGCTGGCTAGTCAACTCTCTACAAATGACACAGTTAAATCTAAACATGACTTAAAGCCACCTCCCCCTTTTCTCTTCCAACCTGTCCCCACAGCCTACATACTCTCACTTATCAAAAAACTCAAACCTTGTACCCCCTCTGCTGACTTACTACCCGCAGAATACTTGCAATTAGCAGACAGTTCCATAGCCTACCCAATTTCCATACTCGTAAACAGAACCATCACAGAGGGATATGTCCCAAAACTTTGGAAAATATCTCATATCATCCCTCTTCACAAGGGTGGAAATTCTACTGAATTTTCAAACTACCCTATAGCCCTACTCTCCCTTATCAAAAATCATGGAAAGATGTATACACAAGCAACTCCTAAACCATCTTCTTAAATACAACTTACTTTCTAATACCCAGCATGGCTTCAGACCATCCCATAGTACCACCACTGCCCTCCTCTCCTTTACAGACACCATCAACAAAAATCGTAACCACAACACACTTTCCTCAGCTCTCTTCCTAGACCTGTCAAAAGCGTTTGACATGGTAAACCACCAAATACTCATAAATATCCTCCAATCTATGTCACTAGACACCCAACCCATTAACTGGTTCAAATCCTACTTAAACGACCGACACCAAGCAGTTCTCTGAAATCCACCCTATCTTCACAGCTTCCTGTAACCATTGGTGTTCCCCAAGGGTCTATATTAGGTCCCCTTCTGTTTTCTTTGTTTATCAATGACCTACACCAAATAGTTCCACAAGCTACATGCATTCAATATGCAGATGATTCCACACTCATTTGCTCAGCCACAACAGTACCTAATCTTCACTCCCTTACACAACACATATTTAACTCCGTTGAAGAATGGTTTTCCCAACGCTGTCTCCTACTTAACCCCAAAACCAAACTCCTCCTCTTTACACCCTCCAGTAAATCTCCTCCTATAGACTTTACAATAACATCTAAAAATGGCACACCTATATCTCAAGACCTCACGACTAAACTATTAGGAATTACCATAGATAACAACCTTAACTTTGATACACATATAAACAACACCTTGAAAAATACTAACAAAAAATAGGCTCTCTACCGAATCAAACCTTTCCTCACTCCAGACTCTAGAATTACTATTGCTCAAACCCACCTTATCGCTCCCTCCTTTATGCCTCCCCATATTTACAAACCTATCAAAAAAATCTTCTGAAATTAGAGAACTCTTACCACAATATAGCAAGATTTGCTACAGGCAACCCATTCAAAACCCACCATTGTATCAATCTAAAACTACTAGGCTGGCTTGAATTTCAGCACCAGCTTAAAATCAATCAATTAACCATTGCCCATCAAATTCTGCATCAACCTGACAAAACACCTATACTATCTACCCTTATCCACCCCTACCATAACCTAAAATCCCTAAGATCTGCACACAAACTACTTGTAAATATTGATAAATC
Organism: Protopterus annectens; assembly: GCF_019279795.1. Classification (NCBI taxonomy): domain Eukaryota; kingdom Metazoa; phylum Chordata; order Ceratodontiformes; family Protopteridae; genus Protopterus; species Protopterus annectens. Next base: position 129,602,305 of record NC_056742.1, on the reverse strand, counting down.
AAACAACAAAGCCGGTGACTCCTCTTTTCCAACACTGTTGGAAAACATTGGAACCTGCTCCCCTCTGAACTTACCACTATTCCCTCTAAATCTCTCTTCAAAAGAAAATTAAACTCCACCTCAAATCTCAATGGATGTGCCCCTGCACTAATCCTGACTAATCACACTATGCCATCAGACAAATCCCTTCATCATGAAACCCTACTCCCCTCTTATCTTACTCACTCTCCCATTTTCAACCTCCCTCAAAAAAAAAAAAAAAAAAAAATTTTAAAATGTAAAATTTTTTATGATGTTAACTGTATAACCTGCTTGTAATTTTTTTGGCTCAATTTGTGTGTACTCTTTGCATATTGTTACCCTTACTTTCTTGTAATATCACAAATGTACTTCTTCTTAAACTCTGGAGCTTAACTCCTCGGGCCTCTACTGAAAATGGACATATATCCAGCTAGACTAGCCCGGTCAACAAATGTAAAATAAATAAAATAAAAATAAAATATATTATTTTCATTAAGCAATCATGTCTAATGATATATACAAAAATATTTGTATATATATATATATATATATATATATATATATATATATATATATCAAGTTATACTTTCATTGCCTAATGGTAAATGACATGTGAAAAATATATGTAAATGAAAAATACACCTGTAAAATTGGCACTTTTTCCCCTATCCTAAAATAACACAAAAATTCTCATTGTATTAAACTAACCAATTTTGTTCTGTTTTATTTTTAAGAAAGGCTTTATAGAAATAAACTCATTGAGCCCTGGTGGACTTGTTGCATTAGTCCGTATTTGCCACAAAGACTCATGTGCCTCTAAAATGGACTCCCAATCCCCACCCCACTTATTGTCAGTAATTTTATCAATAACAAAAAATAAAAATTTACTAAAATTAACGCACTGCCTAGAGTGCAAATATAAGGCATTATCTAAATCCTTATTTTTAATAGCTCTCAGATGTTCACTAATCCTGTCCCTTAATCTACGGGTGGTCTTCCCTATGTAGAAACCAGGACAAGAAAGACAAGTGGCCACATAGACCACTCTTTTAGCGTTGCAATTACATTTTCCTGGACAATTCACAGAGACACCAAACCCACTGATGTCCACATAAGGTCCATTGTTGATGTACCTACAATACCTACAATTCTCGCACTTGGACATATGCTAGACTTTACTAAAACCCACATATTGTGCCTCCAATATATTTTTAATATTGCTACCCCTACTGTGTATTATTTGGGATCATATTATCTTTGCTAGGTGCTTTGTTTAGTTTTAAGTTAGGAATTAAAAATTTGAGCTCCTTCATTGTAATTGGTTTGTCTATTAATTTTATACATTCATCTGTTGATTTGGTTTTAATATGTCTTTTAAAGAAAGACTTTAATATGCTTTGTCATTCTATTTTTTCTTTTTGTGTATTAGCTTTATGAAAATATAATTTAAAGGCTTCTAATATCCCTTCTAAGTCTGACACTTTTTCCTAGTGTCTGGTATGTACATTCCCTTTATCAGATTTGCTTTCATAATCTTTTTAGTTCTGTTAGCTATTGTTTTCTGATTTCTGGGATTCATCAAATAAAAACACAGTTTAATATTCTCTAGATTAACTATTGTCTTATGATGCAGTGTCTCAGAATATTTAGGTTCATAGGTTCATACTAAGCTAACTGCCCTTGCAAGCCATTTTAAGCCTAGCCAATTATCCCTTGTGAGATTCAAACCCTGCACCTTGTGTTTGTAAGGCAAACACCTTAACCATTAGGCCATCCTCCCAACCCTTATTTCTTATTTATTTTATCTGTTTCATTTATTAAATTCGCCTTTCCCTTCTTAATGTCAAATTTTGATGTGTCAATTCTTGTTTGTAATTCCAGCAAGTATTTGTCTCATTGCCTTTTCTAATTATTATAGAATGTTAACATCTTACCATATAAAAATGACTTCAGAGAATCTCATATTCGTATATCTCAGATACATCTTCAGTAAGATTTATGTCTAAAAAAGTTTGTATCTCTTTAAGATGGAATTCCTTAAAATCTTTTAAGTTTATTATGTATTAAGGCATTTTGGTTACTGTTATTCTTTGTTTTGTGTTCAAGTCTAAATCAAGGTTAATTGCATTGTGGTCTAACAATGACTACTTTGACTTTGTCTGGGTTTGTAACTAACTCTCTTGGCATATATATCTATTCTTGAAAATGTCCCATGTCCATGGGAATAATGCATGAAGAATATTGTATGTGGATCAGCATATTCATTAATGTCTACAATATTAAATGTTTCAATAAAATCAGACAGTACCTTAGAGATTGTTGTTTTCTTTGTTGTATTTTTTTTCATTAGTGTCCCCATCATTCATTATACAATTAAAGTCCCCTGCTATAATTACTTTCCCTTTTCATGGTGTATAATATCTTCTAAATGCTGTCTGGCTATTTTAACACCTAAACCAGGTATCCAATAGATATTTACTAGTGTATTTATTTTCCCATTTATGGATATGGTTACTAAACAGAAAATTCCTGCTTTATAATAATATGTATTTAACATTTTTGGCATTACAATTGAGTTTTTCCATAATATTGCTACTCCTCTCCTCTTTTATTTATAATGTGAAATTACTATATCTGTATAATTGTGTTAATTTTATCTAATTTTTTCTTGTACAAGGTGTGTTTCCTGTAAAAAGAAATAATCTGTGCAATAAACATTTTAAAATATTTTAGGAGACTTCCTCTTTTACAAGCATTGTTCAAACCATTCATGTTAATAGAAATACATTTCATAGTTAAATTATTATTATTCAGAATGCAAGCCATGTGTATATATTTGAATCAGTGAGGAAATATATTTTAATAAAGAGAATGCCTTATTCTTATTGGATGTAACGTAGTCATTATTACTTATCGACACCCAATAAAAAATAATTAAACAGTAAAATGTTAGAAACTCAGACAAAAACATGTTAAATCTCCTGTGGGGAAACAAACCCCAGCTTTCAATTGACTAGCTATTCAAGCCTACACTCTAACACCCCTCCCTGGAGTCATTTCGCAGTTCAACTATCCAGACGTTTCTTTAACAGAAAGTAGCTTACTGGAACTTTCAATTTTTTTCATTTAAAATATTATTATAATATTTTACAATATGAGAGTTTAAAGGTTCCCTATCGCGAATACGAAATGATCGACACGTATTGCGCGAACTACGTAAATGCCGAATGTCCAAAACAGTGAAATCCAAAATTTCGAAATGTTTTGATTGGCCCATCTGTGGTGTAGCTCCGTAAGGTAAGTGTGCGATAGGTATGGACCTTATGGTAGGGTGCGGGTTAAGATAAGTGTATAGATAGGTAATATATGTAAGATTTAGTGCAGTGTTAGAAGTAGGGTTTTGGTAAATGTATTTATGTGTATTATTTATTTTGTTAGGGTATATCTCCGTAGGGGAAGTGTGCGGTAGTTACGGACCTTAGGGTTAGGGAGGGGTTAAGGATAGTGCATAGATAGTTGTGTATGTGGGGTTTAGTGTAGGGTTAGAAGTTGGGTTTTGGTGCTTTACTTTAGTGTTAGGAGTAGGGTTTGGTTAGTGTATGTATGTATGTGGTTTATTTATTTTGTTTGGGTAGGTAGTATGTAGTGGGTGGTGGGGTTAGCCGACTATGACCGTTCGATGTTTTAAATTTTGTGGTTTTGTGCATTCGGTCTATTCGTTGTTCGATTAATACGTGTTGCTCTTTTGGTATTTGCTGAAATGGATTTTCGTGGAACTGATATAGACCCGAGTTTAAATCCAAGAAAATACAGTGAACATAGTCATATGAATATACTGAACATATTTAGTATTAAAACAGAGCCTTTTACAGTGATGTTGTAACATTTACCTATAATACTCAGCAGTTGTCATTTTATAGAACTTGTTTAATACAAATGAATTAATATTTGTTATTTAGAATTATCTGAATAAACACTACACAGCTGTAGATATCTGTAAAAACATTACAGAATTCCTTGCCTATGAATGAACTTTCTGAAGTAATCAGTGGTATAGTAAGTAATAGCTGTATCTGCCTCACATTAATTCTTTTACAATATTAATTTCTTTTACAGTAAAAATTTAACTAATTTAAATATAAAATCACATGTACTGTGTCTCTATATACATTTACTACTTCTTTGTTAATAAATCTCTTTTTACTTTTAATCTGAATCATGTTGTACACTTTAGCATCTTATTGAGTTAATGTTCCTTTAAGAAGCAAAAAAAAGCAAACAACTCATAGCTGAAGTTTAACACGAGTGCTTACATCACGCCTCAGATGTTTACTTTTGTTTTTAAACACTCACATGGTCGCAAGTGGATTTTTGGCTTCATCCTGGATTAAAAATGGAAAATTCCACTCTGGGACCCAGAAAACAAGTGTTTTAGTTCACAACCTCATCAAGTAGCCAAGAAACAAGCATGTAAGCTATTTGAAAACTTGTAAATATAGCCTGTGCTCGTGTAGTATGTAACACCTTTCCCTTCTTCTAATCGATTGTTTGTATAGCCCAGATAATCTCAATGTATTTAAAAGAGGTCTACAGTTATAAATAAGCAAGATTCATTTAGTTATATTAAAACTTGTCAACAGCATGCACTAAAAACATTTATTTTCCTATACAATACAGTAAAGCAATGTAAACCATGAAACTGTGGTAACATAAGTAGATATCATATTCATTTATAGCCTAATACTTTTTTAAAAATTTTGTGTTCATACTTTGTTTAAATTAGACCCTTTAAGGTGTTTATTAAACTTTCTGTTCATAAACTGTAAATAATTCTTTATATGTACATAATGTAGAAGAACACACAATGTGATGTGTTGCTGATAAATAGTTATTTTCCATTATAGTCTTTCTATGTTATAAGCTTGTCTGAGACTCCAGTACTTAAACAGTCTATTAAAAAGGTATACGCAGATATAATACTATTTTGTTTTTATTTGCCTCTCTTTAAAAGTCGCTGACTGAATGCAAATTATTTCAGGCATCATTAAATTAATTAGTTATTAGTAATAAAAGTAAGTAAACAAGAATAAAATGTCATCAATTTTTTCCTTTTCTGATTGTAGTTATTAAGTTAAAGGATCTTATTCATTTTCCATACCAGAAAGCTTTATAGAGTTGTCATTTTACTAATGTGGAGTTCCTTATGAATAAGATGAGTGAGGAATAAAAGAGAAAATATATAAAACATATAATCAAAAGTTGTCATTTATTCTTCTCTTCTTATCTTCTCTTTTCCAGTCATTTTTCTTACCTTGATGTGTTAAAGAAAAGCCAGACCAGTCCATTTCTTCTGTTTGATTTGAAGTTTTATTAGATGTCAAAAAAGACACAGTTGCTTCTAGGGTATCAAAGGAAGGTTTTAGCACCATCTAGTAAAAAAGATTTTAAGCCTTGTAGGAAACAGTAAATAAACCTTGAATTGTCTCTTCTTCAGTTCTTTTATTAAAGGTAAACATTCTTTTCTTTTAGAAATTACTTCAGATGAGTAGTCATTGTCAAATCTTATGATGTTGTCTTTAAATTTGACAGGTGAATTAGACAATGCAGTTTACAGCACTAATTCCTTGTCCTGTGAAGAAATTAATCTCACTATTAGTGATGTCAGATTTTTATTACCTTTGTTAAAAGATGAAGTAACAGCCAGTGTCCTATGGGCTCTTTCAATTTCATAAGAACGATACTTAGGTAAATTCAGAACAGTGGGAAGCCACAATGTGAGAAAATTTACCATATTGTCTCTTTCAGTCTTTTCTGGTAGTCCAGAAATACACAGAATATTTCTTCTAGACCTATTTTCTAGGTCATCCAGTTTGTTTTGCGAGAACATCAAGCTGAAGTTTTCATTCATTGCTCCTTCAATGCCTTAAATCTGAATCTTATGTTGCATTATTAATTCTTGTAACTGCTCTATTTGTTGTGTGCATTTTTCTTTAAAAGAGTCAAGTTTACTGTCCATTTTGTCAAACTTCAGAGATAAATCCTGCATAATAGACAAAGTTTGTAGTTCCTTTTTCATTGTCTGATCCTGTGAAGTGTTCTTTGAAAAATTCATTCTGAGGAAATGTCTGAGCCCTTTCTGCTTGAACTTTGACAGAAAAATCTATGAACTGAAACAAAATAATCCTATGTAGACTTCTTAAGACTTTAGTAGAGGTTGCTCAATGAGTTTAAAAAGTTTAGAAGTCCCAGTTTTTAAATTAGTCAGAAATATACTTAGCAGAGCTAAGAAAAATTGCTGTCAACCTGCCAGCATCTTGGCCACGCCTGCCACCATGCATTTTCTACAGGACAAAGTCTGAAACTCAAACGCTTGTCATTTAGTAAATTCAGTCCACACTGATTTGCCACAGAAATCCAGAAAATCGCAAATTTTAAGAGGAACAGAATGTAAGGTAAAAATCTGGACATTCTGGGAAAATCTGGACAGTTGAGAGGTATGATGGGCAGTGAGCAGCCAATGTCTAACCCATCCATTCTTAGTTGGAGGTAAAGTGGCGATGACCACAATCTGTCAGGAATCGACCAGACAAAAGCCAGGTATAATTACCACGAAAGCACAGGGCTCCAGACGTGACAACCTGCCAAGGAACATGGATCTTTCCAATCAGTAAGCAGTATGACAGCTTGGAAGCTTGATACTGTGCAGCCCTAATGTAGAATATCACCTGTCAGCCAGCATGTCAGTGGGAAAAAAGCACACAAGAAAACCAAGCCAATCACCTTCTGCATCATTGTGCCCCCATGAAAGACTAAATTACCTGACTCTCTCCATATATGGATTTCTGCATTGTTATACTTATCTTCTTCTTACATTGCCTACTCCTCCCTTGCCCATAAAAGGTATTCCAATAACAGAATGTGGGAGTTTATTTTTAATTCACCAGGTATGTGGGCTGGCCCACTCACGCTTTTCAGCCACAATTTGGGTTCATTGAGTATCAATACAAAATATAATCTAAGAAATACAAAATACACGTAGAAAGAAATGTGTAGTTAGTAAGCAATAAGTTATAGCATACAAGTAAGTACTAACTCTTGTTTAGTGCCATTGTGCCAAGTAAAAATACACTAGCAAAACACATGCTACATGCTGGATGTACAAGCACACATTTTATATATATGTTTATATATATCTATATATAACACACTCGTAAACATCAGATTTTTAGAGTAGCACACAAGTATTTAGGTATAGGTACATTAACATATCCAGCATTGATAGCATGAATTGTAACCTGGTATAATCCTGTGGTAGCAGGTTTAACTGCCTAGAGGATAGTCTTTGACACATCGCCACATGCTACACTTAAAAAAATCCCAATCCCATTGCCAAAATAGTCAGGAAATTCTTCTATATGGCACACCTCATCACTAAGGGCTTTTCATCCAGAAAAAAGGAGGTCATTGTCCCACTGTACTCATCCCTCATTAGACCCATTATAGAATACAACGCCCCATTTGGTATGTACCTCTCAAGACATCTGCAATAACTGGAAAGGCCGCAGAAATACCTCAGTAAAAGAACTACAGGCCTAAAGCAGATGCCCTATGCTGACCACCTTAAAAAACTCCAGCTATACTCTGTCACATATCGTCTACTCCAAGGCAATCTCTGCTTAACATATAAGGCCATGTCAAACCCAGAGCTGTTGGACATGCTACACTTAAAGAAATCCCAATCCATCAGAGCCACACGCTCCAGGGATCTAAACCTTGTTATCACAATAAACAAAACATGCTGGAGGGATAGGTTCCTGACCCAGAGATTCCCCAGACTCTGGAATAGATTGCCTTACATTTCAAGCAAAGTGCCTCTTTGGCCCTCTTCAAAAGGAACCTTGATGATTGGATGGGAGAAAGGAAATTCACCCCGGGGATCACATCAGTCTCCCTGCTAGACAGGGGTCCAGGGAAGTAAATAGTGTGGGAAGAAATAGCCAGGGAATTGTTATGGCTAGGCTTGTGTAGGCCCTAGGGCTGATAGCCTAGTACCAACCTGTGAACCTAGTTCTTAGATCAAAGATGGAGATTGATTTTGGAAGTGGGATCACTATGGTGTATTTATGAAAGCAAGAACTAACAACTGTGAGTGAAAGGTTAAATATATGAGTGTGGGATCTGGCTGTTTTCTTTGTTGCTAGTCTGTGTAAATTTCAATGGAGCTTACTGAATTTGGATCCTGAAGAGTTTAACTTTAGTAGCAGATTTTGAATGAGATGTGAGAAAAGTGGAAAGTGGCAGTGAATGAGGCTAGAGACTAATGATGTTGGGGAGATGGGTGACTGAGAGTATGGAGGGTAAGCTTCAAAAACTATTGGAGAGTTCATGTAAAGAAAAAAGAAAATGCTGATATTCCAGTATAAATATTTGATTAAGTGGAAGAACATTGTTATTGTAATATGGAAATGGGTAGTATCATTAAGAGCTCTGGTTTACTATAGCAAACAATTTGTTTACCAGGAAATAAGGCCTTTGCTACTTTTGGCTACTCTTGTTGATTTCCGTTGGCTGACAAAATGTGATCATTTCCAGGCATAATCTCTAGATTCCATTTGGACTTAGATGATATCTGACAGCCAGGGTCATATCTGAGCTATGAATCTTCTGATGACTGGATAAAGAGCAGCCTGAATGGAAACAAACATGTCAACATGTAAAATAGTAGAGAGGTCTTGAAAGCTATAGAAGGTAGGCCCATCAACAGCATTGAGAGAGAAATGAAGTAGGTGCACATTACTTTAGGTAGTTCTTTCCCAAATCATCTTTGGAGTTCTCTTGCTTGCTCTGAAAGACCAAGTGGATAGCAAAGGGCGAAGGTCACTTAGTGGTGCATCTATAAACAATTATGCAGGATGTTAGTTATGAGAAGATCTAGAACATAGTTATTGCTTGTGTTTGGATTTGACCTTGTAGATCTTAATTGTGTCAAACTGTATTGATGAAGCATTTCATCTAAATGGGAAAAAAAGTGGTCCTAAAGCTTTAATTCTGACATCACCAAGAATTATGTTGTTTTAGCAACTTCTTTAAGGCAGATATTTTGTAGTACGTAGTGAATAGTGGTCACTGAAGAGAGAGTGGGGATGTATACTGAGTCAGTAAGTTGGTAGGCAGATCCTCCTAAGGCAGTATGACATAGGACCCATTTTGGGCATTTCTCACCCATTGTTCCTAATTTAGTGGAGACAATAGTTCTGTTTGTTGCAATTAGTATCAAGACTCCAACTATTCTGGAATCTGGTTTGGAGTCATTGATAGAAATGTAATTAATCTGAATATACTGGGATGGTCAGAACTTCTTTCAACCAGGATTCTGAAATAGCTATGTATGAGATTGCTGCATCATTACCCATGTCTCAAGTGATGTCCATTTATTATACTACAATCACTTATTGAAGTTATCCTTAAATCTTTGTTTTTTATTTAGGAGTTATGGTGTTGACTGAAATGATCATTTTACCCTATGTATATATCTCCTGACAAGATAAGCTTATGTAGGAGATGGTTTTTGGAGATTATACTATTTGATTGTGGTTAAGGGGGTTGTTGTATCGTACAAGAGAATGATCTTTAGACGAGTTTTTCTTTATACCAAGTGAGAAAGTACCGTAGCACATGGAGCACCATGATCGTGCTCCAGTGTTGGGAAAATATCAAGCTAGTTGAGTGCTCCTCTAGTGCGAGACCCAATATTAATGGCATTTGGACAGGTGCTTCTATGTGATGTTAAAACTGGGTCACTGTAGGAACTATTAACACTAACAGCAAACAGCAGCAGCAATGTGTGTATGTCACTAACTTCAGTTCATATTTTGCCTTGTTCTTCATGAAAAGGATATGTTCTGGTAAATCACTGAGGATTACAGTCCATCAAAAACATCAGAAACAGACTTTCATACTTCTTACTATTCACAATGCATGTTGATGCAAAAGCTTTTGATGTTATTAATAATTTAAATGAATTGGCCACTCCAGTGGCATAGAGATAAAGCCTTAACTACAGCCCAGATGACCGGGTTCAGTTAGTGGCTCAGGCCACTGACAGGGAGGAATGAGCATGTCTACCCTGTGGAGAGGGCACTCATTGGTGATGCTCCCAAAGGGGAGGAGTGGTCCAAAGATGGATTGCCTTGGTCACAACCAGAGTTTTTGGGAGACTGGGAAAAGTGGAAAGGGCTTGTAAAATATATAAAACAGCAGACAGAAGCTGACAAGACCTCCCAGGATTCCCTTAAGATCCACAACTATCCCTAGCAAGAACAGTATTCAAAATGAAACGCTGTACAACAATGGCCAATGAAGTAAAGTTGTCTTGGAGAATAGGTAGTGTGGTTAAATGATATAAAGCTTAAAAGTGCAACATATATAGCAAAAAACTTGCATACATTTCCAGTACATAAATTAAATGCACTTACAAGATATTCACGCTGTGAATGCAGTTATACCATAGCCAAATGATGGCTCCAAAGTTTCCAGTCTTATGATGGCTTCAAAGTATCCAATTTTTTTGGTCTGATATAAAAAGTATCCACACTGAAGATGTAGTAGCTGCTATGTGACTGTGATGAACTGTGATAACAGCTTAACCAGTCTAACAGATCAAATAAAAGCTTCTAGCTTTAATGGCAGTTAAAATCCTTTTATTGCAGGAAAAGTTAAAATCTTCATGTCAAGTTAAAATATTGATGTAGAATAAAACAGCCCCTATGTATTCCAAATGATAAGCGCTTTCGGTATCTTCTTCAGATCGTAGAGATTAGGACTGGAAGTTCCTATTTATAGTGTTTGCTTCCTTTACTGTTGAGACAATCATTCAATCATCACACTGTCAATCAGCTGTTTAAACGCACCAATCCTCTTTCCTCTCAGCTGGGGGGTGTTCCATTTCCTATACCTTTTGCTTTTGAGGGGTGTGACCAGTCATGAATTATTAAGCCAGACACACCTCCATGTTAGCTGATAGTTGGTCTTTTAGCTTTTAGTATAGGTTTCAGTGGGATGATGTTATTCAAGCCTGGCTCAATATCAGCACAGAGGTTCACAATCCACTTACTATCCCTGTATTCAGTAATATTTTCAATGTCGCCTTTCCTTATTCCACTATATACATTCTCTATCACCTTATAAGTGAAAGAATGACCGACATTTCTTTCAGCATGCGTTGCTAAAGCATTATGTGGATCTTTATTGGTAATGTCTCTTTGATGTCTCAAAATGCGATTTTTAAACATCTGATTAGTTTTTCCTACATAGAATGCAGAGCATAGTTTACAGGTAGCCATGTACACCACATTGGGGGTTATACAGGTGGCTTTGACATTAAAGGTGTATTTCTTCTTTGTCCTTGGATGTTCAATTTCGTTATTACAGTCAATCAGTGGGCATGCTGTGCAGTGGCCATACTTGAACGTGCCTTTATGTCCAACGATTTTATGTTTGCTAAACCCATCCTTTGTGCAAAGTAACCTCTTTAAATTTTTCTTATTCTTGTAGCCAAAGCATGGTGTTTCACTTACAATGTCTTTTAGCTTGGCATCCTGGGTGGGGATTGGCCAAAACTGCCTTATTATGGATTTAACTTGTGTGTTGTCTGTGCTGTAGGTTAACATCACTCTGGTGGTTCTGTCTTCTGTCTTGTTTTTCTTTGGGATAACTTCTTGAACATTCACATCTTTTTCATTATAGCCTCTCTTTATTAGGTTTTGTTGTAGAAACAAAATTTCCTTTTCTCTTGTCTCATCTTTGCTACATCTTTTATGTATTCTTTGTGTTTCATTTCACCCAATATTTTTAGTGACATGTTTAGGATGCATGCTGCTTTTCAACAAGTAATGATTTTTCCTATGTATTTTTTCAGTGTAATTCAGTTTCCAACATGTTTTTGTTAAGAATAACATTCACATCCAAAAATTCAACGCGATTATGAGAGTGTTCTGCTGTAAAGCTTAGAAAAGTAGTAGTCCTATTTAGATATTGATGGAATGATTCAAATTGTGGTACAGTTCCTTCCCATAAAATAAAAAGATCATCCACAAATCGACCATAAAATTTGATGCATTCATACCATGGATTATTTGAGTTCAATACATGCTCCAATTCCCAGTCTACAAGCACAAGATTTGAGTAGCTGTTCGCACAAGGGGTGCCCATAGCTACCCCCCATTTTTGCCAATAGATTGAAGTACCATACACAAAATAATTATTTTCCAGTACTAAATCTAATAAAGCACAAATCCTATTAGTTTCATTAACAGTTTTTTTGTGGCTTAAGATCTTTCTTACAGCTACTACGCCTGCTTCATTGGGAATGGAAGTGAATAAACTATTCACATCCAGGGTGGTCACAAGTAGGTGGTCATAATCTGTAATGTTATTCACGGTTTGATTTATCTTTCTTAAGAAGTCATCAGTATCCTGCATAACTGTATCAAAATATTTTAAAATAGTTCTCAATTCTTTCTCCACAAATAGTGACATTGTTTCTGTCACCCACTCTTGTCCTGCTACTATAGGCCGTAGTGGAGGGTTATGAAGGTCCTTATGAATCTTAGAAAGTCCATTGATATTCGGAACAGTGGGTTTTGTGATGTTCAAAAAATTGTAAAGGTCCAGATCTACTTGGCCTTCATTCAACATATCCTGAAGTAAGGAAGACACTTTTTGTATAGTTCGATTTAACTGGATTGATGTAACTCTATGGTATGTCTTTTCATCTTGTAACATGGTGGTCATTTTCTTCTTATACCAATTGGTATCCATAACCACTATAGTACCTCCTTTGTCTGCCGGTTTGATTACCACATTCTCATTTTGTTGTAAGTTGCATAGGGCTTGTCTTTCTTCATACGTAATGTTTCTATAATGTTTAGTATGCGTGTCCATTCTTAATTTCTCCACTGCATTATTACACAGCCGCATGAATAGTTCCACAGCAGGATGGGCTACAGGTACAAATGTACTTGGTTTTCTTAAAGTTCTAACTTGTTCTGTGTTTGTGCCATAAATATTTCTTAATGTCACATTACATCCAAAATGCTTTATGTCTATAACAAATTCATTCAGATCGGATCTTACAGAGGGTATGAAAGTTAACCCCTTCTGTAAAACAGAAGTTTCTGCTTGGGTCAATTCATGTTGAGAAATATTCACCACTATAGAACTGTTTAATTCAGTATTTTCTTTCTTTTTCTATCTTGACTGTGAGTCCGTGGGTTCTTGTAACTGGTTTGATTCAGTAAAAACAGAAGTTGTGTGGTGATGGGGAGAAATGTACTCCCTTTCTTAGGAATGGTTCCTGTTTCTGAGGATGTTTCAACAATCCTATCTGCCGTAGTGGCCACAGGTGTCCCTGTAATATTGATAGATGTATTCAATGTACCAGATGTTTGCTCCTCAGTCCCAGTATGGTTTCTAGACACAGATGTGTCATTCCTAATGGATGCAGGATGTCTGGTGCTAGGGTTAAAGTGATTTGTAGTAGATCTTATTTCCTCTCTGGGCCATTCAAAGATCCACCCTCGTTTGAAATCATTAATGTCTCTATTTAGTTTTTTTATTTTCTGATCTTTTATTATTATTTTTATATTATTTTCTTTATCCCTAGCAAGAAGGGAGCAAGTCCAGTGGGGGTAAAGGTATGCTGGTAGACCCAGTGAAGACATGGGACACTAAAAGAAAATAAAAAATAAGTAAATTAGAACAGTATTTTAAAACCGTCCCTGGTTTTGGCCCTTTATCCCATCTACCTATACATGCGCACACACACAAAAAGATAATAGGTCTGTTACTGTGTTTGATCACACTCCACTAAGGAAGTTACCAGCTTTTAAAGTGTATGCACTCCCCTACCCCCTTCTTACTGTAACCAGTAGCACACAGAGCAAAATAAAGCTCCGTGTACTAAGAATTCTGATCAGTCTCCAGCTGTAACCCTCCATTATGTGTTCCCAACATGGATGTCAAGATTCAGCTCTCAAAGTGAATTTCTTGCCATCCATGTCTCTAGCACAAAATGTGGTTATGATTGGAGACCAGATAATAGACCCCCTATAGTCCTTATACATTACGTCCATTGTTAAAAAATTACTGATGGTCAGTTTTCACATCCACAAGGAGGCCAGGAAAACTTTTATAAGCAGCTGGACTTGCAGAGTGTTCATCTTGACATACAAAAAATTGCAACTGTTAACTTAAGCTTCCTGCCATTTGTGTGTTATATAAGATAACACAATTAAGGAAGAAATGAAACAGGCATTATGGCTACTTTACAGGTTCATAGGTAGGTACTAGGCTATCTGCCCAAGGGCATTTATAAGCCTAGCAAGAGTGTGTCAGCTTTCGCTGCCCCATTGATTAATTAACTGAGCCTCTGTCAAAAAGAGCCAATTAAGTGATCCCAGGGGTGTATTTTCTGTTACCCATCAACTCGTCAAGGTTTCTCTTGAAGAGTGTTAGTGAGGGGCTCTGCCTAATGTAGTTAGGAATTTTGTTCCAAAGTATGGGGAGTCTCTGTGACAGGAATCTATCCCTCCAGCATGTTCTATTTATTGTTGTGCTGAGGTTTAGCTCACTAGAGTGAGTGGCTCGCAGTGACTTGGATTTCTTTAGGTGGAGTATGTCCATCGATTCTGAGTTGGACTTGGCTTTGTAAGTCAGGCAGAGATTACCTCTGTGTAAGCGATATGCCACTGAGTACAGCTGGAGTTTTTCCAGTCGGGCTGCATAGGACATATGTTTGAGACCAGTAATCCACTTGGTGAGGTACTTTTGAGGTCTTTCCAGCTGTTGGAAGTGTCTTGTGAGGTGCATCCCAAATGGGGCATTGTACTCTATGATGGGTCTGATGAGTGACAAGTAGAGGGGCACTATAACCTCTTTATTTCTAGATGCGAACCCTTTAGTAATTAGATGGGCTACATAGGGGGATTTCCTAACTACTTTGGCAATATGATTGTCAAAGGAGAGATTACTATCTACCTGGGTCTCCAGATCTCTTATTACCTCTTCTGTATTAAGGGGGCTGCCACCTATGTGGTAATTGATGAGTGCTTTGTTTTTCCCAAACGGGATGACTATGCATTTTTTGGCATTTAGCTTGAGACCATGACTTTGACACCAGGTGTCCGTCTCAGTAAGGCCCTTTTGGAGAATGTCCATGTCAGCTGGAGAGTCAATTATGGCTCCCAGTTTGCAGTCATCGGCGAACTTGGTTAGCCATAGTCCTCCTGTGTTTGCCTGTACTTCTGAGAAGTATATGCCAAATAGTAGGGGTCCCAGGACCAAGCCTTGTGGGACACCACTTGTGACTGGTTTAGAGTCAGACCTGGAGCCCGCTATTCTTACCATGTGAGGTCTGTCTGTAAGCCAGTTGGCAACCCATCTCATGACATAGGGGTTTATGTTTAGGCTGGTGAGTTTTTCTATAATTCCTGAGTGGGGAATGGTGTCAAAAGCCTTGGCGAGGCCAAGGTAGGTTGTGTGAACTAACTTCCCCTCATCTATGGCCTTGGTGACTGTCTCAAAGGGAACATGAAATCTTATTTCTGACTTAAAGTAGTCTCATGATTACTAGAGTCTATATCATAACATTGAAGTATTAAAACTTTAAATGTTCTGATATCGAACACTATTCAGTGAATGCTAAGAATAGCGAAGCTGAAGAACAGTGAATTCTTTCCTTGGGAAAGAATTCGGTTGGCCGTTTCTGTGGCTCCGCTATTCTTAGCACTGTGGTGGAAGGTTATGGATTGGGTTCAGGTAAGTGTGCGATTATTTGTATGTTAGGGTTAGGGGCGGGTTAAGTGAGTTAGGGTTAGGGCAGGGGTTAGGCGTGTGTGCGATAGTGACAGACTTTAGGGTTAGGGGCGGTTTAAGTGAGTTAGGGTTAGGGCATGGGTAAGGTGAGTGTGTGATAGTGACGGACCTTAGGGTTAGGGTTTGAGTTAAGGTAAGTGGGTAGATAGTAGTGTATGTTTAGTTTAGTGTAGCGTTAGATGTAGGAATTTAAGTGTATGTGTGTGGTTGCTGTTTGTTTGATGTGCTTGTGTTGTTTGTATGTGTTTCAGAGCAGCATATTTTTTCCATGGGAAAAAATTCGCTGTTCTGAATGTTCGATATTTTCATGTTTAGATGTTTTGGGGCCGATGAAATAGCGTTCGCTATTTTCATCTTTCGATAATGTGATATAAACACGATTACTATGACTTAATCTGGCATTGATCTGTAGTTTTGAAGTATTCATGACCATAGTTCTCTCAATCAGTAGCATACACAGTTAACAAAATACACTGACAGATAGGATTAGATAATACCTGGCAATGGTAAGTCAGCCTAGATCATTGCATAGATCAACACAAGTCCTTTTTTATCACCCTCTCACCTATACATTTCACTTTTCTACAAAAGTCTTCCCTTTAATGTTTTAGTGATGAAACAGTTTTTTAATATCTGAAGTGCTATGTTTAGGGAGGTACATTTACCATTTGATATCAAATGCATACAAAAGATGTAACTGGTCTCATTGGGGACATTATATAGAATGACATTTTGTGGCCATATCTTAGACATCTATATATACAACAGTAAACATAGCTGTGTAATTTTACATAATTACAGATCAGCATGATGCAATAAAAGAGAAGTATTTGTACCTACTCATTTACTGCTGAAGTAAATCAAAGGTTAATTACTTCTGACAGGTAAGTGGTTGCCCTAGGTTGTGGGTCTTATTTAGATACATATGAAGATGCCATGCCACTCCTTTCTACTTCTTTGGCACAGGCTCTTCTATAGACAGTATGCACTGTATCTTTATATTAATCAAGTTATGCTACAATAATGAGCAAGCAGCACATTTTACATAGGAACCTAAAACATGTTTTCTCACCTCTGTTTCTATTGCTAGATTTATGGCCTGAAGAGACATCGGTGCTAAATAAAGTTTACATTCTGACAATGTGCCAGATATTTCTGCCCTCATTTCAGTCTGACTCATTTTAGATCATCATATTCTAGCTTCTTGGTCTGTGTGACAGATGTTTGCAGGCAGGTTTGTCTGTTCTCTTACAAAACAGATTGTTTCACGCATGCACATAATATGAACAACTCAAAACATTCAAGTATTGCCTTTATTGACACACAGACACACACACACACACACATATATATATATATATATATATATATATATATATATATATATATATATATATATAAATCTCAAAACACATGTATTTTGCTGCAGTCCTTTAACTGAGAGTCACTCCCTCTCACCTTAGATCAGACACGCAAGGCATATAATTTTTACTTAATTATTCAAGTCAGAGTTTAGCTTATTGTCAGGTTTTACCCATATGGCTCTCCATGATTTATTCAAATTTCTGTCAGATTATGATTCATATAACTCAAAGGTTCTCCTCTATGCATTGAATCTATTAATATACTTCAAAGAAGGCATTTAAAAAACACAGTTCTAGAATTACCTAACAGTATCTCCTAGTTTATAAAGCCAGCTACCCGTCAAGCCATTCTGCCAGCTGCTATCCTCCTTGTAGAAAAAAAACCCTAAAAATGCAATTTCACACAAAAGGCAAACCATGTAAATGGAATAAATGTTGCCAATACTTCTCTTAATTTTGACAGCAGCATTATTTCCGACTTCTTCCAATCTTATTTAGCATTTAACTCTGTTTCTCCAGCATTCCCTGTCTTATCTGTACTGGATAATTGTTAAGAAGTTGTACCAAGAGAACTGAAATAGTATAAACCTGACTAGTGTTATTCAATGAAGAAATATATTCCAGGTTCATGTCTACTCAGAGACGTTTGTCTTTAGGCAGGTGCTATAGAGAAGTGGTTATGTTGCTTTTAGTAAATTTTGGAACATAAAAGGCAGCTGATTAGAGAAGTATCACCAACACAGGGATTTGTGCAATTCTTTTCTTTCTTACAAAAAAAAAAAAAAAAAAGAAAAAATTGTTTGAACACAACTGTAGAGAACTATCCAGAAAATCTGCAGTGGGATAAGTGTGAGACATTTTTTAACTTTATTCCATTATACAAAGAAATGTTGTTTCCAAAATCTTAAATATCGACTTGCTAGAGCCTCTGCAGAATACATCCAGTTGCCCTAAAATTTGATAAAGGCAACATGCTTCATAATATCTATTAACTTGCTGTCACCTCTGTTGCTACTCTTAAGACAGTACCAGGCTGAGTTCATAGTTTTAATATCTAACTGAAAATGAGTACTCAGTTACTTTCTTTGTCTGATCTCAGCAACCATTACTGTGATATTATTTTAGATGATTAAGATAATGCTCATGATTTTATGTGCATGTTCCTTATACCACAGTTATTTTCAGCTCTAACTGGTGACTGCAGTTTTCTTGTCATACCACCTCAAAAACACATTTTTAAGTTATGTGAATGATAAGCTAACAAACTCTGGGATTTTTTTTTCATTTTATTTTATTAAAGAGAGTATCCTTACAAATACTGACAGCCATGTTGATTGGATGAGCAGACAGCTATACATGCTACAAGACTACACCCTGTAAACAAAAGGAAGCTCAAGAAATTAAATAACATTACTAGTAGTAAAACTGCCAACTGATTATATGACTTTGTATTGCTAAGGAAATGTGACCTTTAGCATATTTACCTGTGCTTTTATGGCTGTTTCAGTCAAAAAGTCCTAGTGCAATGCACTAACAGTAAATCTCATTCAGAAAGGTTTTCAGAATTCAGTAGATTACATTACATTTTAATCTGGTTGTGTGTTGAATTTTACTGGTTTGAATACCAGTTTATTGCTATAATACTGGCTTCAACAGAAAAGTGCAAAGGCAAAATGTATTATAATATTATGTACCTATTGCATTTGTAACACTAGGTAAAAAACAGCAGCATATGCATTCTTCATAAATATGAAAGAAACAGCACAGTAAAAGGCAATATGTTTATCTCAGTTATTCTTTCTTAAGTGTGTATGCTCACATCTGCAAAAAATTCAAATATATGGACTATCATGAGCTACTTCACCTATAAAGGCCAGATAACATGTAAATAGGTAAATGCTCTGTCAAATTATCAGTGTTAAACATGAGCATTCCTAGAGCCTTGGTGAAGCATCTGTGAATTACATGTAAAATTGTCATTTAAATGTATGTTACAAGTTAAAATACTTGAAGAATCAGGTTTGTTTATATCTCATGTCTATAATGCACAGAATAGTAGCTGACAGCCATTCACAGCAGCAGCTATTTCAACTGTCAGTAGAAAAAGTTCAACAACCACATATTTTTTTGTTAATCATTTGACCACAACGAGAATGGATATACTCTTTATAAAAAAACAAGCCAGCATTTATTTTTATGGCCTTACAGGAATGCTGACTCCCAGAGTAAAGTCAAGAAAAGGCAATAGTTTATCAATTTTGCATATGTCAGTATGCCAGCACATGGCTGGTGAGCCACTGGGCATTGAAAGAGAGACTTTCCTGCAAACAAGAAGCACTCTCTTAACATTCTCACATAATCTGGGTCTCATTAATAAAGCATGTTCTGGGACAATGGTACTTACAATGGCCGACAAAGGCAGCTACCCTAGCCCTTGCCTATGAACCAATCTAAGCAACTATAAATTCCTTGTCTAAGTTACTAGACATTGGCTACAATACGTTAAAGATAAAGTTGAAAAGTCTGATTTATCTCATTGTTTTGCTTGCCGCTACATTGTGCCTTTGTATCATCTGTTCTGCTAGCCAAATCCCAAGTCTCAAGTATGTAGCAAGTAACGATTCATTTAAAAATTAAACTGTTTCCCGATCATCAGTTAAACAATAACATTACTGAAGGCTGTGCATATCACATTTTGATAACATGATTCTGAATGCAGAAAGTACCATCACTGAGAGCCCAATGCATGACAAAGAAGCATACGCTGTACTTCATGTTACAAACTGGAATTATTTTTCGACACCCCCCCCCCCCCCCCCACTGAGGAATCAGAGCCATTCTCAAGCTTGTGTAGGTTCAGCATTACTCAAAATCTAAAAAAAAAAAAAAAATTCAAACGACCTGTGCTCTATTAACTAGTCAACTATTCTTTCCTGCGATTACCCTAACAAAGCTACTCAAAAACATTACAAAAGCTGTGCATAGTCTAGTGACTGGGAAAGAATGGTCTCATTTTGTAGCTTTTTTGTTTAAAATATATGTACTCTAAAGTGCAGGCATTTTACATTTTGTGTACCTTCCCCTTAGTAAAAAAAAAGTGAGGGGTGAGTTTTTGAGATAGCACTCCATTAATAGTACTTACATTTCTTTTTTTTAATGGTGGAAAGTCGCTTGCTTATCTTAACCTGTTGCTGTAATCTTGGAGAGTAGAGGCTTATACTAATTGGAAACATCAATAAATCAGGGCATTGTGGTGGAAGTACATTCGGGCTAAACTTTCTAGAAATTTAAATAGAAAAATGCTGTTTTATGAGACTTCTGGGTAGAAAGAAGATGAACTGCATTAAATAAAGGGGTGCTCTGTAAAAGGGCAGATGTTATTATACAGAGACACTTCCTGGGAGACAAAGGAAGGTAGTAGAGCTAGGTGGGATGCTAGGCCATGAAGGAAGTAAGCATGTTGGAATGTTAGCACACCAATTTAAAGTTTGAGATTGAGGGATCAGTTCTCTTTGGTGCAGTCATTGCTTTGCAGACATGTTAAGCCTGGTGGCTTCAAATGGAGGTAAGTGTTTTCTTTAATACTAGGAAAGGCAAGCCTGGGTCATGTCTACAGCATTTTTTTATGATAGGTTACTTTTCTTTAGGGAGGATAAGGTAGATCTGATAAATAAGGAGAACAGAGGGTACAGTGATGGGTAGGTGGGGACAGTAATACAAAAAAGCAAGTTAAGAAATAGATTATTAAAATATTAGTGCAGGGAGCAAGGAGAAGTGGCTGGACTTAGGACTAGCAGCAGGACATTCAACGACTGCTGATGGTACTGGTAAGGTTACTTACCCCACATAACAGTTCCCAAGGAATTGATGGAAACAGAAATAGTCTCCAGATAAAGCAGGTGAGTCTGCCATAGTGGTTGTTCCTTGCTGGATGATCAGGTAGAGCTGGCAATGGAGAGATCACAAAAAGCCAAGAGAAAGCAAGACAAGCAACATTAGTGTCACATCATGTGGCTTAAGGGAGAAATGGGCTTTAGACTTGAATTAACAGATTGGATGATATTGGGAATAGCGGTACCATTTGGTAACAGTCGATTGCAAGTGCTGAACCATTTGACAAGGGTTATTCTTCATGAAGCGGATGACAGCGGAATGTCATATTTCAAAGATGGTTAAAAATAAATTATTTTGTCTCAACTATTCCACTTATAACTGTAAATATATTTGGTTTGTTACATCTATGTACAAGTTTCAGATTTTCTGTGCTCACCCTATCATTTGTCTAATGTACATTGTTTGATAACATTACACGATTTGGCCTGAACATGTAATCGGTCATTGTTTTATCAGTGTTCTACCCCAGTAAAATTTAAATAAAAGGAGTAAGCAACATACAAGGGGCTGCACTTTGATAATGGGCAGTGTGGACAGATGGTGCAATTAGTTGTAGGAAGTGGGTGTTAAATATAAAGCAATTTGAAAGGGCAAGAGGCATACCTCACAACTTCAAAGATGCTGGACAAAGTAAAGACAATAGGGGAGAGAAGGGGCAAAATCAGGGGTAGACTTTGCTTTTAACTCAAGAAGTTGCTATAACAATAGATTTCATTGTAATGCATATTTGAAGAATACTAAGTCTGAAGCTCAAAGATTTGTAATTGATAGTAAATGCTTTCTTCAATATTTTGCCAAAAAATGAATTTATGAGGAACAGACCAAAAAATGAGGAATAAATCTAGACTTGCTGCACATTTAGGCAGTGTGAAGTGAACAGGTTAGCATTACAGGGTGGAATCTTAAGAGGCCATCTTCATAGGGTTGGTACTCATTACAAATAAGGATGCAGTATGTTAGTTTATTATTAGAGCCATTGTAAGTTTAAAGCAATATAGCTTTGCCACTCTGCAGGCTGCTTAGTTACAGTGGTTAGTCAACTGTTTGTAGGTAACAGTTTCTCTTTTGTCCTTATTATGAGTGGTAGTGTCTCCCATTTTGGAAGGGATTTGTGTGTTTAAGTGGTAGAGGTATCAGGAAGAGTTGGGGTATATTGAGATATATATACATTTTCTATGAGATAATCTATTGTGTGGCAGAGTAGGGTAGACCAGGATTGGCAGGCATTAAAGAAGAGACACGCATCAAAGGAAGGCAGTACAAAAAGACCTGGAAGAAGTTATGGTGGCATGACCGAAGGACAATCAGGCTCTGCAGGTAATGATATCATTGATAATTGTGCAGTGGATTTGGACAGCAGTTCTGATACTGAAGGGAGCTTGCAAGGCTTGTTTACAAGGCTTACATAAAGCAAGTTGGCTCAGGTTATTAGGTATAATAAGGTCAGTAAGGTTAAAGCAGGAGCAGGTAGGTGAAAGGCAATACCGAATGCAGGCTAGGAAGACCATGGCCAGGATGTAGAATCAACATTTCCCCACCTGCCTTTTAGTTTGGCTTCAGTTAAGGATTAGGATCTGGGGTAACTAAGTCCAGCAGGTCTCCAGCAACGTGTGCAATAATTTATAAAAATATTTAAAAAGTAGTCAAGGTCTATTTATCACATCACACATCCTGATAGCGGTGAAGGAAATTTGGAGGGGGAAAGTCTATGGACTTTAATTGATTGCTGCTGGCAGGGCTCGTAGAATGGCAGAGGCAGAAGGGTTGAAGCCCAGAGATCTTATGACAGCTTTGGAGAGAAGAAAACAAGCAAAGCTCAGATATAGGTTCTGGGTCAATTGGGTTTCCAGTTTCATTTGTTGGACATCTGTGGTGTTGGAGAAGAATCCATAGCAGGGTTTACCTCTTGGCTTATCTCTTAAGGGAAGCCACTTGGATGAGGGAAGCTTCTTTATAAATAGAAGGGAGTGAATAAGTCAATTTTTTGGGAGTGCAGGCTTTTGGACACCTGGTTAAGGACAATGATAGGGTAAGTGGACCTGCAAAGATAAAGCAGGATGAAGCAGTGGGCAAAACTAGGACTTGCTGGGTGCTTAATGCAGGCAAATATAAAATCAGATGTCTTGCAGGTTTTCATATACATGCACAATTTATAGTGGTTCCCACAGTAGGAAGTGTGGGAGGTAAGAACTAGGGCTAGGAAAAAATGCATTTTATGATGGATGAAGGAAAAGAACCACATATGAAAGAGTTGCAGCTGAGAGGGATTGGTGTGCACAGGGAGCTAGAGGTGTATTCCCCTTTCAGTGAGTGTCCAGGAAATTGTCTGTTACATCTCCTGTTAGAAATGATAGACTGAATTTTAGATTTCATCATTATCTGAATGCAGGCATTGCACTGGATCTCATTGAAGGTTTTTACTTGGGGGGGGGGGGGTTTAGATTAAATCAGCAGTCAGATAAAGCAAGGTGTCATAATTTATGAGCAAGGACCATATTATGCAGGCTTTGTCAAATAAAGAGGTCAAAGTGAGCAGGATTTTGAAACAGTTGAGCCAACTCCCTTTTCAAGATTTTTCTTGTGTAACCACTAGGCTTGGTACAAAAAAAAAAAAAAAAAAAAGCCCAGTACATGTTGGCTTATTCAACACCTGTCATTCCCAGGAGAATTTGTTGATTGATCACATAGTTAGGAGGGATACTAGAGTACAGTAGGACATTAAATGTAGTAAGGTTGATACATGGGTTCACTGATCCCAAAGTTCAAGCTTGACAGAAATGGCTTTTCACATAATAATTATTCAAGAAGGCTGGTCGAGGTTGGGTATGTTGTACTTGGGTAAAGCCTTGCCCATGGGTTGTGTAGTAGTATGCATAACCTTTGAGAAATTTATCTCAGTATTGCAATAGATCTGAGAACTCATGGGGGAAGGGTGAAAAGCCAATTTACTACCTAGCTGATTTTTTTGTTGATCGGTAAATTTCAGGAGGGAGTACAGAAGTGTCCAGCCATCTTGGGACATGTGTAGGAGTTGGACATGCCTTTAGGAAAGGAAAGGCAAAAAGGTCTGGCTAAGATGCTGACATTTTTATGTCTGACTACTAACATGGTTGAAGTTTTTTTCAGTTTCTAGAAGACAAGATGTATAAACTGAGAGTGAAGATTGAGTTAATTTTAGATAAGAGTGAGACTAGAGTCAAGGAGGTGATTGAGTTACTTAGTCTGCTCATTTTTTCTTGTTGGGCAATTGGTCCATGTAAGCCATTTAGTATGTAGAGAACCTGCTTGGGGATAGGTAAAAACACCATAAAGTCAGAGTTCCTAGAAGGGTTAGAGAGGATAATAGTGTGAACACAGGTCTTTAGTTACTTTAATAGGAGTTATGATGTGGCAACAGGACTGGATTTCTTCAGATGAGTTACAGTTTTACCTGGATGCAAGAGGCAGTTGTGGGATGGGGGCTTACTTTAAGGATAAATGGTTAGTTACTTTAATAGGAGTTATGATGTGGCAACAGGACTGGATTTCTTCAGATGAGTTACAGTTTTACCTGGATGCAACAGGCAGTTGTGGGATGGGGGCTTACTTTAAGGATAAATGGTTTGCCGCAAGACTAGTCCTGAAGAGATACTGCATTTTTAGAACTGATGCCAATTTGAACTGCTATGTTGGTGTGGCATAGGGAGTTGAGCAACAAGATGGTTTTCTACTCAGAAAATGTAGCTGTGGTGCATGTATTAAAAGTTCAGAACTGTGTATATGGAAAAACTGGTGTTGCAGTCTCTTACGATTAATCTTTAATTTTCTGCAAAATATTTTCCAGGTAGGCCAAACTTACGTGCTGATAGCTATTCACTTTCAGCTTTGCAGATTTTGAGCAGTAGCTCCAGGTACAGAAGATTTACCAGAGCAGTTGTCAAAGAAAGTCTGGGAAACTGGCAAGTAATACCAAGGTGATTGGTGCAGCAGTCATGGGATAGTTCAACCAAAACAGCATATAATTCAGCCTTGAAATAGTTTAATGTTTTTGTTGGGGAGTAGCCATACAAGCAGAGGTGATGGTCAGTTTCCCTGATTAGCAGTTGGAAATTGGATGAGTTAGTATTTTATATCTGTGTTTATGTAGCAGTTCTGATTGCAGCTGCTAAATTTTGCTGTTATAATACTAAACGTTGGGTAGTTCTGATGATGTTGAAGGGATGGGAAAGGGTGGACAGCGCATCAGTTAATGGTAACTTCCTTATGTAAGCAATTGCTGAGAGTAGTGTTGAAAGGTTTACAGGTGGTGCTCCCTTCAAGTGATAAGCATGTCTTGTAGGTGACTGTTTTCCTTTATGAAGGGACATTTAAGATTAATGAGTTGGTTGCACTGATGTGGTCTGAAGAATGTATTACTAGTGTAACAGCATTAGTTTGACAAAACTAAAGATGGATCAAGTTGGGAAGTGTCAGCAGGTTGTGTTGGAAAGATATGAGGATGGCTTATGTCTGAGAGTCATTTGCCTGGAAGAATGTCTCTTGGTTTTCTTTAGTTTTTAGGATTTTGCATAGCAGGCCAGCATGGCCTATGCATTTTGATTTAATTTTGGAAATAAGTATACGTGTGTAAAGGTGTGGTAGAGGGTAAAGATTCTTCTCACTTATTTAGAATTAGTAGGGCACTGGGTTTGGTGGCTAGGGGTAGCTCAATAAAGATTATTAAAAGGAAAGATGGGTGGTGGCTGTCCAAGGCCTTTAGTAGTTTTATAAATTAGTTAGAATATGGTTGGCTTTTGTCTTAATTGTGAGGGTATAAGATTTGGTTTGTATTGAATGGTTGCACTTGTTTTTTCAGAACATAGAAAGATTTGATTAGACATTTTTTGTTTGCTAAAAATGTTTTAAGTTTTTTTATAATGTTTACTAAATATAACAATATTTATTTTATTTTATTTGACATTTGTTTACCGAGGTGGTCTGACTGGGTCTACAGAACCTGTTTTCAGCAGAGGCCCGGGAAGAAAAGCTCCACATACAGTACAATACAAATACAGTATAATCCAAAACAATAAAGATTACATTAGAAATACTATACAACAAATAAGTTTAAAGAACAAACTGCTACAAGATGTTGTAATATATTACTACACAGCTAAACAGTTCTATACAGTTAAACATTACAGACGATAATAGTCACTCTCATCATATATGATGTAGAAATAGCAGCCAAAAAGTTAGTGATGCAGACATATAGCGAGAGAGAGTTAAGAAGAATAGAAGGAATAAAGCCTGAGCAGCAGCTTAAAGATATGATATAGAAGCAGAGAAGGAGGTAGAAGAGCTTTAGGATCTTTCAGTCTGTGAGGGACTGAAATGTTGAAATGTGAGAGAAGAGGAAGACCTGAGCATTAGGCAGACTTTATGCAGGAGCAGATACATGTACCTTTTTAAAGAGGCTTTGAAATGGGTTAGGCCAGGAATAAACCTGGTAGCTAGAGTTAGTGAATTCCAATGTATAGAGACAGAGTATGAATACAGTGAGTGATCAGGTTTTCTTGTGGGTTTTGAGATAGCTAAGAGATTTTTGTCTTCTGATCATAGGGATCGATTTGTTGTGTATGGTGCGACTAGATTGGCTAGTGCAGGGCAGGCAGTAGGCTTGAAAATAAGGTTGTGCAAACTGTATAGCTGAATAAAGGCAAGTTGGTTGGGTAGTTTAAGCCAGTTTAATTCTATGAGTGGTTTACAGTGGTGTGTGTGATATTTAGAGTTTGTGGCAAACTTTGCAACTTTGTTGTAGCACTGTTCCAACTTGCTTAGGGTAGAATTTTGTAAGTTAGTTAAGATAGGAGCACTATACAGAAGAGAGGGAAGTAAAAATGTTTTTGCAAGAGTAGTTTTGGTTGCTGCAGTAAAAAAAAATGTTGGTTTCTATATAAAAGTCCCAGTTTTTGATAAGTTTTCTTTATATTTTGTTATATATAGGTTCATAGGTTCATACTAGGCTATCTGCCCTAGGGCATTTATAAGCCTAGCCAGAGTTGTGTGGCTTTCACCACCCCTTAGGTTGAAGAATACTATACCCATTAGTTTGCCGTGCCTCTGTCCAGCAGTGATACAGAGATGATCCCCGGGGTAAACCTACGATCTCCCATCCACTGGTCAAGATTCCTCTTGAACAGAGCCAGCGAGGTGCTCTGTCTCACATGGACCGGGATTCTGTTCCACAGCATAGGGAGTCTCTGGGTGATGAATCTGTCCCTCCAGCACGTCCTATTTATATCCGTGTTGAGGTTTAAGTCTCTTGCTCTTGTGGCTCTGGTGGATTTGGATTTTTTGAGGTGGAGCATGTCTATTAATTCCGGGTTGGACATGGCCTTGTATGTCAGGCACAGGTCACCTCTGAGCAGACGGTATGCGACTGAATAGAGCTGGAGTTTCTTCAGTCGGGCAGCATATGGCATATTTTTGAGCCCCTTTATCCTTTTGGTGAGGAACTTTTGGGGTCTTTCCAATTGCTGCAGGTGTCGGGTAAGATACATTCGAATGGGGCATTGTACTCAATCATTGGTCTGATAAGTGAAGAGTACAGGGGAACAATGACCTCCCTTGATCTGGATGTGAATCCCTTCATAATCAGGTGGGCAATGTAGAAGGTCCTCCTAACCACTTTGGCAATGTGAGTGTCAAAAGAAAGGTTACTGTCAACTTGGGTCCCCAGGTCCCTGATAACCTCTTCTGTGCTTAATGGATTGCCACCTATGTGGTAACTTGGGGTTACCTTGTTTTTACCAAAGGGTATGTCTATACATTTTTTGGCGTTTAGCTTAAGGCCATGGCTCTGGCACCAGTTATCCATTTCTATGAGACCTCTCTGAAGGATATCTGTGTCTGATGGAATTTCAACTATGGCGCCCAGTTTGCAGTCATCTGCAAACTTTGTCAGCCACAATCCTCCTATGTTTGCCTGTACTTCTGAAAAGTAGATGCCGAACAAGAGGGGGCCCAGGACTGAGCCCTGTGGGACACCGCCAGTGACCGGCTTGAGTCTGACATGGCACCAGCAACTCTAACCCTGTGGGTTCTGTCCTTGAGCCAGTTTGCAACCCATCTTGTGACATATGGGTTTACATTTAAGCTGGTGAGCTTTTCTATGATACCCGAGTGGGGTATTGTGTCGAAAGCTTTGCAAGGTCAAGGTAGGCTGTGTGAACTGCCTTACCCTCATCAATGGCCTTGGTGACTGTTTCAAAAAAGTCGGCCAAGTTCAAGAGGCATGATCTGCCCTTGACAAAGCCGAATTGGGTAGGATCCAATGTCTGTAAGTCCCCTATGTCTTTATTTATGAGTTCCATTATGATCCTCTCCATAGCTTTGCAGACCAGGCTTGTTAAGCTTATGGGGCGGTAATTACCAGGGTCCGTAGAAGCACCGCCTTTGTGGAGTGGGACCACAGTTGCCGTACGCCACTCTTTGGGTACGTATCCTGTGGTAAGGCTAAGATTAAACAGCAGCCTTATGTGTGGGTTTAGTTCCTCATTGAGTTCATGTAGCACAAAGCCAGGGACACCATCCGGTCCCATTGATGCTGTGTTTTTAGCTTTAGAGAGAGCAGCTCTCACCTGGGCATTTGAGATGATTGGGAGGCTACACTCTGCTGGGATAGATATTTCTCCTTTTGGGGGGGGGGGGAGAGGAGAAATTTTCACTGAACCTGTCTGCCAGTATGTTTGCAATGTCTGTGGGTTCAGTGATTTTTGTATCATTTTGGACTAATTCTGAGCATATCTGGGAGTTTCCACCCAGATTTCTAACATAGCTAAAGAAGGCCTTATGATTGTCTTTTGAGTCCCTGGTGATTTTTCTCTCAAATTGGCCTTGGATGATTTTATGAGTGATCGTAGTTTTTTACTAGTATTGATCAGAGATGTCTTCCCTTTTAGGGATTTTGCTCTATCTTGTAGTAGTTTTCTCCTCTTGTTGTAAAGTTTGTTTATGGCTGGGGTCCACCAGATCGGGCACTTGCCTTTGTTGGAAAGGGTCTTGATTTTATTTGGGATTGCTTGATCCATGCAATCCTGGAGGTGCTCGTAGAAAGCATTTGTAAGGGATTCAGCAGCGTGGGTTGTGGTTTCCAATGGCTCAGGGCCTTGAAGGATACCACACCAGTCTTAAGAAGTGTGAAGTTGGCTTTGAGAAGTTCTTCACTGTGGTCTTTTTTGTTGGGGGTGGGGGCGGGATGTGGATCTCCAGTGAGATTAGTTTATGGTCTGATCTCACCAATGAGGGATATACTTCCGGTGTGGAGCATTTTGTCCCCATGTTTGTGATGATCAGGTCTAGTATATTTTCACCTCTTGTGGGAATGGTGACAAGTTGTTCCATAGCATTTGAGTTTATGAACTCCAGGAAGCTTTGGGCTAGAGTATTGGTGCTTGAGTAATGTTCCCAGTCTATGTTTGGGTAGTTGAAGTCACCCAATATGATGGTGTTTGGAGAGACATTTATACTTTCCAGTGTCTTCAGGAAGGCTGTGTGGGGTTCCTGAGTTTGAGAGGGTGGCCTGTAACATGCTACAAACTGTAGAGCAGTTTTGCCTATGGTTAATTGCACCTGAATGGTCTCTGATGCTTCGTGAGTTGCCACCAGCCTGGAGGTGTGGGTATCCTTGATGAATATGGATACACCCCCTCCTTTTGTGGTACGGTCCGGGTTTTGGGACCAGAACGCATGATATGAGGTAAAACCTGATAGTGCCGGGGTGCTCTCAGGAGCCTTGAACCAGGTTTCAGTCACAGCACAGACATCGATGTTCTCCATACTGAGGAGGGCTTCGAGGGCGTGCATCTTTTGATTTAGACTTCTGGCATTGAGCAGCATTACCCTTAGTTTTTTTCCATTATTGTTTTCTAGGGCGGTGGGTTTAGAATTTGAGCCTTGTCTAAAAAAAGTGAAAAAATGAAAGTTTATTGTCAATGATAATGGGTTCCTATTACATTATCAAACTTCCAGAAGGTCGAACACCAGATGTTCAAACTTGGAAGATCGAAATGTAATAACATCGAAACATCAGAACAGCAAATTTTTTCCCAGGGAAAAAAATTGCTATTCCGAAAAACACACACACAACACAAGCACATCAAAAACCTTTTATACCTGCACTAAACCTTACATACACAACTACCTATGCACTAACCTTAACCCAAACCCTAACCCTAAAGTCCATCACTATCGCACACTTACCTTACCTGCACCCTAACCCTGAAGTCTGTCACTATCGCACACTCACCTTACCCGCACCCTAACCCTAAAGTCCATCACTATCACACACTTAACTTACCTGCACCCTAACCCCTAAAGTCTGTCACTATCACACACTTACCTTACCCATACCCTAACCCTAAAGTCTGTCACTATCGCACACTTACCTTACCTGCACCCTAATCCTAAAGTCTGTCACTATCGCACACTTACCTTACCCACACCCTAACCCCAACGTCCGTCACAATCGCACACTTACCTTAACCCGTTCCGTAACTTTTGCATCACAGTGGAGAAAATGTCGAAGCCGCAGAAACGTCCAACCAAATTCTTTCCCTGGGAAAGAATTTGGACTTCAGCGGCTTAGACATTTTCACCTTTCGAACTTCCAGGTTCGAACTTCTGGTGTTCAGTCTTCTGGAAGTTTGATTAGTTAATAGGAACCCAATGATAACACCTAGAAGTTTGGTTTCCTGCACTATTTCTATGGCAGTGTTGTCAGATGCAAGGATGTTGAAATGATCAGTGACAAGGGAGGTGTTCTGGGGATGAAAGAGTGCTAGTTTTGTCTTCTTTGGATTAAGAAAGAGTTGGGCCTTTCTTAGCCAGGATTCAACTGCTGTAAAGGACTGTTGAGTTTTTGAGAGTTGTGGTAGTGATTGAGCAGTGCAGATTATGGTGGAATCATCAGCATCTTGAATGAGGGTCCCAGGGTGAGAGGCAATGTGAAGGTTGTTTGTGAAAATGTTGAAGAGTAGGGGTCCTGGGATGGAGCCTTGGGGGACTTCAGTAGGGTTGTGGAGAAAGGGTGAGAGTTTGTTGGCCCATTTCGCTGCTTGTTTATGATCCTTGAGGTAGCTCTGAATCCATTTTACTGTGTTATGTGAGAAGCCTAAGTTAGACAGTGTGTTCAAAAGTAAGGGGTGAGACACTGTGTCAAAGGTCTTGGAGAGATCACGGAATACTGAGGCTGTATAGCATCCTGCATCTCTGGTCTTGTTCACAGTGTCTGTAAAAGAAAAAAGGGATGTAGCTGTGGTGTGGCTAGGTCAGAAGCCATATTGGGTTTTGGTTAAAAGATTGTTTTGCAATAGATATTGCATTACCTGCTGATGGATACCTCTTTCGAGAATTTTGGATATGGGTGAAAAGATAGCTATAGGACGGAAATTGGATGGATCAAAAGAGTTGCCTCCTTTGTGGATGGGGGTGATGTGAGATTGTTTCCATATGGTAAGTACTTCTGATTCAGATAAAGACCTATTTATAAGGATAGTGATTGGGTAGGCAACTGAGTTAGGAGCCAGTTTGAGGCAGTGTGGGGGGGTGGGGATTGTCAGCTGAAGTAGAGCAGGATTTTAGTTTTTGTAGCAGTTTCATAATGGTGTTAGTGGGTATGGGCTGAAAAGAGAATGGGGATTGTATGACATTTTGTTGAGTATGGGGTTAGTAATGACATGGTTAGATGTAGTTGACGGCCTGGGGTTGGTGTCTTAATAGGTTAAAGGGTGGGGAGGGGGTCCAGCATTAGGGGTGTTAGTAGGTCTGAAATTGATTTTATGAAGTGCTTGTTAGAGTTTTCGGCTTTTTGTGATGGAGGGGTATCAGCTGATAGGGTGTGTTCTTCATTTCTTCCAGGGATAAGTAGAGAAGATATGGAGTGCCAAAATTTATTGGTGTTGATTTTATGCTGGAATTGAAGCTGGGAATAATATGACTTCTTATCTCTGTTGATTATTTTTGTCACTTTGTTATACAGTGTTTTGAAATTAACATGATTTTGTTCAGTTTTGTTTTGTTTCCAGGTTGACCAGGCTAGATCCCTTTGCTTCATCAGGTGTTTACATTTCTTAGAGAGCCATGGTGCTGAATTCTTTTTTATTCTTTTCATATGAATGGGAGCTAGTGTATTAAGTTTGTGAAGGAAGGTGTTATTAAAGTATAGTACAGCATCATTAAGGGGTAGTTGTTTAAGGGGTGTCCAGTCTATTTCCTGTAGGCGATTATTGA
This sequence comes from Protopterus annectens, assembly GCF_019279795.1. Classification (NCBI taxonomy): domain Eukaryota; kingdom Metazoa; phylum Chordata; order Ceratodontiformes; family Protopteridae; genus Protopterus; species Protopterus annectens. Next base: position 129,569,903 of record NC_056742.1, on the reverse strand, counting down.
ATTGAGTTCCTAACTGATTTTATAGTGTGCACTCCTAGATGTTGGGAGTTTGTTCTAATGGAGTAAGCTGGTAGATGATTGCTCAGAGAGCTAGGCAGTGTACCAAAAGAGGGGTAATTAGCAGGGTGGTATACTAGAATCCAGTCTAAGGTGGATTGGCAGACAAGGTCTTTGCTGCATCTTGTTGGAGCATTGCTAAGCTGAGAAAAAACATACAGATTTATACTATTTGTGGGGGAGTTGGAAATTATGGTTTACCAGTCTATATTTACATCTCCTAAGATTATTGTTTTAAGGTTTACTGTTTGGTATGTCCAGGATAAAATATTTTCCAACCTTGGTATATTGTTACCTGGTGGGATATATATTACTATTATGTAAATTATCTTTGATATGTTAAGGTTCAAAAAGGAGATTAGTACCTCAGCTTTGGAAAAGATGGATATATTACTGGTATACGGTGTGATGTTGAGTGCAGAGGGATATAAAAGTGCTATCCCCCCCCCTTTTTTTGTAGCCATGTTTCAATAAGGGCTAGAATGTCAGGTTTATTTTGATCAATCCAAGCATGCAGTGGGGCTATTTTATTACATATACTTCTAAGGTTAAGTGTAAGTATGTTTAAGTCTTTTGGGTTATCTTGTGGTTAGGATTAAAGGTTGGGCCAGTGTTAGGATGTATGTCTCCATATTTGAGTAGATAGGTAATGAGGAGTGTGTACCCTCGGAAGTGTTTTATTCCTAGGTGAGAGTACCAGTGTCAAGTGTAGTTTCATAGGAGGTGAGGAGGCCAGTTTGTGGCTTGAATAGAATGGGAGGGTATAGGGGAAAAGCTAGGAGAGGATATGTGAGAAGCTGTGTTGTTTCTTGGGGAGAAGGTTAGAGCAGGTTGTTGATGTGTATTGGTGTGTGGGGGTATGCAAAGATATAGCTGTAGTGAGGTTGATAATTAAGAATAACAAGGCTATGCAAGTTAGGAGGAGCATGTCAGCTGTGATAGTGTGTTTAAAAATAGTAAAAGTGGTGTTTGTGAGTTTGACTGTAGTACAGGTGTAAATAAAGATTGTTATCATGTGATGTGTGTGCAGCTGAAGGTAAGGCTGGAATGTTTTTACTTCAGAGTGGACCTTGATAATGTGGTTAGGTGTTTTACCTTGTAGTTTGTGATAAGGATGGGTGGGGTTGATGTGATTGGCCAGTAGTAAAATTATGGTGCAATGCTAGTTTGTGTGTACAGTAGAAGAGAAGGTGGTAAGCCTGGAGTTAATTTAAAATAGTTTATGGTGGTGACTGTATTGTGATGGTAGAGTAGAGTAAGATGCAAAAAAGTATAGTAGTGGGTGTGAGTTCAAGGTGATGGATGTAAGGGAGCGCAGATAAGTCTGACTAAATAAAAGAAAGTAATTTGCGCATGAAATGTGGGTGTGGACAAGGTTGGGTTGTATGTAATTGGATCATAGGAATGAGGGGAAGTGGTTTGCTTAGGATAAGAGTAGAGATGCTGGGGAGGGTGGGATATGGGGGAAGAGCAGAGGAGCAGAGTGAGTGGAGCGAAGGGAGCGGTAAGAACCCCCCAGATGGTTTACCACCATAAAACATCAGTGAGGTAGGATGTTCATGGATACAAAAGACAAGTTGTCTGAACTCTAAATACTTATCTCGAGTCACAGCATCTAATTTTATATTTATGGGCTTTTCAATGTCTTTCCAGGGATATGTTACACTGATAAGAGTGAAATATGCTGAAGTTTTAATGTAGCACTAGCTTCACCTTCAGCAGTAAAAAGGCCTATGAGTGTGGGTGAATGAGTGGGGGTGGGGATATCCTTCCAGCAGATTCAACACTACAAAACAATGCAAACTAGACTTGATTGAATTCATAAAGGTAACCAATAATATAAGGCAATAACAAAAACAATGTACAAAATTATAATTATATCAAATTGAGTTAAACATTAAATATGTAAAAATTATAAAAATGAAGTCAACTACTTCATTTAGATAGTGGCCAGATTTCTTTGTATGAATTTTCAATAATTTATTTTACTTTACTTTTCAAGGTGATCTGTTTTACAACTACAAGAATGTATAGTATGCTAATATAAAGCCCTTACTATGACCAAGATGACCCATGCTCATTTAGTGGTTTTAGCATTGGGGGATTTGGATGGAGAAAGTAAATGATGAGGTATATCCTGCTTCCTTGTCTCTGGGGAGTGCCTGTCTAGAGTATGAACTCCAGGTAGAATCACCAATAAAGATCAGAGAAAAGAGATGCTTGTTTCAGGAGGATACGATGCTGATTAGACACCTCTTGCAGAAACAGGAGATAAAACCTATACATGTCTACTGTATGCTAACCCTGAAGAGCATGATGGGTATGCACAATGGAAATGGTTGGGGCCTAAGGCAGAATATCCTGATTTCCTGCACTGAATGACAGCACTACTCCTGCCACTTGGTCCTGACTACAATGATGAACTAATGAGCCACAGAGTTCTATGTGGCCATATGTATATATGAGTGGGCCAGAGAGTTCTCTCTAGTCATATGTATATATGAATTAGCCATTGAGTTTTCATCCAGAGACAGAGAACAGGCTAATTGGGCAAGCAGGAAAGATGTTTTAAAATTTAACCAGGAATAAAATCATATAGTACCCCCCCCCCCCCCCAGAAAATCAGTTTTAGTTGTAATGATTTCTGTCTGTTGAAGTAAAGACTTTACTTTTAATTCTTCCTTGCAATTTAGGCCTGATGATTATCATTGCTATTAATGTAGTCAATAGTATTTAGTGAAAACTGTACTGTCTTCACAGTATAGAATGCTGAACTTCACTGCAAATGTGATATATTCGTAAAGTGGAAAAATTCGTAAAGCTTCAAGCATTTCTTGCTTCAGCATACTTTTGAGATAAGCATAATTTGAAACAGTAAACTAACTACACATTTCATTTTCTCCCCGTCCTTAGGTTTTAATATTTTTTTCTATATTCAGTCATTTATGTAATGAAGCTTTTACAAAATAGTTATCTTAATATACAAATTTATTATTCAGCTATGATTTTTTTTAGAGGAAGTGTTCCATAAATAAAACAGATTTCCATAACTCAACCTATCCCCTCCCACTTCCTTTTAATATAAATGGATATGGGCATACTTCTTGCCAAAAGCAGGAAGAGATATGCATGAGACAAGCAGTTGCCGAAGCTCAAATTTCAAAGCTTAACTGTTGAAAACAAAAAAACTGTAGTTAACTACATCGGATACTTAAAAGTAATCAAAAACAAATGGATATCAAACAGATAAAGTTGCTCAATTTATTTCACAGAAGATAAAGCTTTCGGGAAACTCCCTTCATCAGTATTCAACATTCATTTTAAAAATTACATCATATATACCTTAGTAAAATACATGTGATACAGCCAACCAATAAACAATGAATAACAATTAAATACTTTCAATTTTTTAAAACCACACAAATATACTTAAAACTATGCTTAGTAAAATATTAATACATACTTTTCATTTATACTGCTTATATCCGCGGTGGTACGGCAGTAGCGCTGTTACCTCACAGCAAGAGGTTCTCCCGTTCGATTCTCGGCTGGGCTTGGGAGTGCCTTCTGTGTGGAGTCTGCATGTCCTCCCCACGGTTGGGTAGCATTTGAAAGACATGCGTGTGTAAATGGACATGCCTTAGTTGAAGGTTGAGTGTCGAGCTGGCACCTCAGCATTTCGTAAAAATCTACTGCCAATCATTAGTGGACTGGAGTTCCGCTGTGGCGACCCCTTACCGGAAAAAGCCGAAAGACAAACAACAACAACTTTTCATTTATACTGTTTCTGTATACATTTCCTATATATTTGGGAACATGTACGAAGTGTGAATGTTTTTATGTAGGTAAATGTTCAAGGCGGCTGAAAGACTGCATTACAGAGCATAAATCGGAGATTAGAAGGAATATAGTAACAAATGCATTAGCAAAACATATCATGGACAAGGGTAATTTGCATGATTTCAAGTTCAAAGTGTTAGAAATAATGCATAGGAATCTTAGAGGTGGGGATGTAAATAATAAACTTGAGATGGCAGAGTATAAATGGATTACCAGGCTAGAGGCTGATAAGCAATCTGGATTAAATAATATGATTACAATAAAGCCTATTCTAATAAATAAACAGATGCATTATAAATAAAAAGTATGTATTAATATTTTACTAAGCATAGTTTTAAGTATATTTGTGTGGTGTGGTTTTAAAAAATTTGAAAGTATTTAATTGTTATTCATTGTTTATTGGTTAGCTGTGTCACATGTTGTATTTTATTAAGGTATAAATAATGTCGTTTTTAAAATTAATGCTGACTACTGATGAAGGGAGTTTCCTGAAAGCTTTATCTTCTGTGAAATAAATTGAGTGTCTCTATCTGTTTAGTATCCATTTGTTTTTGAAAAAAAAATTAACTGTAAACCATGAACACACAATGTATTGTAGACATCCTCAAATGGCTGTCGAAACATCAAACCTATCCCACAAAATCTGAGACTAAGCACATCTACTATACATTTGAGTCTATATATGAAGAAAAACATCTCTAGATAAAGCACACCAAATCAGGAAGCTGACGCAGCTGAACATCCCATGAAAGTCCAATAAATAATAAAAAAATAAAAATTGCCAAGCAACTTCACCATCACCATCCCTCCCCTATAACAAAAGCCATGTCAGAATATACAATTTACCAAAAAACTCACAGAACCATATAAAAGTAGAACTATAAATAAAAATTTCAGTTCACTTGCTTATATAAAATGAAATATAAAGACATTTAAGTAGTATAATGGAATGAATACCTTTGACAAAGCCATGAAAGGGAAGTAAAAATAAATGTTGCTGTTACATTATTAAAAGCCCTCCCATACACTCTGTTTTAAAGTCATAAAAAATAACTAATATATATAGAAGATAGAAGATTCAGAAAATGTCAATGCATTGATGACAGAAAAATAAAAAAGATAAGTATGGAAAAGAAACAAAGATGACATGTGGTATTTATTAATCAAGGACATAGGAACGCCAAGTGAAGAAAAAGTTTTGACAAAACAAAGGAGTTATAATTGCTTTAGACTGCAACTAACAGAAAATTCTATGATAATTTAGTAACAATTATAAAAGCTTATATAGAACATATACAACGGTTATAATGAATAAAAGAAAAAATACTTAACCTTAATACAAAACCAAATAAAAATGACATTTTCATAATTTATTCAGTTCCAGGTTTATAGTATTTTGGCAAATAAATCTGAGGATAAGTCAGTTTTTTTTTTTTTTTTTTTTGCTTATTTCTAACATCAGACCAGTTGAATTTTTCTGAGGATCTCTTAGGGGTAAATGAAATTCAATCCATATCTTCAGAAAAATAAATGATATTTTTGATTAGAGTGTCTCTTCTAGAGTATTAAAAATCCTGATAGAGGACAAGTGAAGCTTTATTTTAGCTGGAAAAGGTAGTTGAGATCTGATGTTATTTTGTTTAAGTAACTTAAATAATGGTCAATCTTTCTTAGTTGACTAGTCATTATCAAATCTAATACCTGAGTGACCAAAGTTCACAGGGGCTTTTGACCAGGCAGATTTTAAATAACTTTATTCAAGCAAGAGAGAAATTTCACCATTATTGACCTGGGATGAGCAGAGGTGTCTGTGGAAAAAGGTTTACCAATAGATCTGAGAGCTCTTTTGATGCCAAATGCTAAACTTTCCTGAAGATTAAGAGACTTGGGTAACCAGTTGCCAAAATAAGAGATCACATCACCTTCAGTTTTTTCAGGTAAACCAAATATTCTAATATTGTTTCTTCTTTCACGATTTTTCAATTAATCTGTGTTTTTCCCCAGTAGCCAGGTATTATAATTTTAATGCACTCTGTTTGAGAGACATTTTCTTTAAGTCTGATATCAATACCATTAAAACAAAGTCAAGATCTGATACCTTTACATGTAATTGCTGATACTAGTCCTTAAGAATATTAATTTGCTTAAGACTGTTTTGACTGCCTAAAGATTTTAGTGAAATCCAGCTATCTTAGTGGATGGATCCTGTAGAGTAGACATTACTTGTATTTATTTTTTAAGAGAAGAGTCTGTATGATTTTTTGAGCTGCTCATTCTCTCAGTGAAGATTTAGATTCCAAATGAAATTGAAAGGAAATTTTTAACAAAACCGAAGTTGAGTATATTGTTGAAATGTTTAGAAAAAATTATTTTCAGTTTTATTCTGTTCGGTGATTATTTTAATGATGGCCTGGCAAATTAGATTGGTGAAATTTATCAGCATATTATCTGATAGGCAAGTACTGATCTGCCAGAGATGTTGAGGAGAAAAAGATTTAGAGAATTTGACTTAAGTTTTTCCAGGTATTGACAAAATGCACAGTAGTAGACAAGCATATAGTGTGCGGGAAGGACAATGGTATTGCACTGCATTGAAATGGGATGAGAAATTAAGTTGGTAACCCATCAGTGGTCTAATACTTTGCTGATGGATAGATACTAAACTGCTGACCTTTTAGCATGTAAAAAAAGAAAAAGTGTGTCCTATGTGACAGGAAGGGTTCTTTTCTGTGAATTGAAGTGGCAGTTAAGGTTCTATTAATTCTATTTTAAAATTAAAACATTATGCATTTTGACTATGAAAGTGCTTGTTGAAAGTTTTAATTGTGACTCTTAATTGTTTAATTGATCATGCTATTTGATTGGATTGATTTTAGCATGCGATTTTGGGTTGAAAATATTTAAATGTGTTTTTTAAGTATTTAATAATGTTCTGATGATGTTCCATTAGGAGGAACAGAAGTGCTTAACATTTCAATAAAGATTTTCCTGGTCTTACTAGATTTGTTGCTGTTTGTGCACTACAGCATGTTTGTGGATATTGGAGTTTGTATGCTACCTGCTTGGGTCCTTGAGTGTGTATTGCAAGAGTCCACAACAGAAGATCGAAACGCTGGATCACCGACGAACACATTGCCAAGACATCGCCGACAGCAGACATCCCCAATGAAGGTAAGTCAAGTAATTACAGAACAGAACACATTTCCATTCCCGTAATGTACACAAAAAACACATTAAAATGTGAATAGCAAGAGGGCAAGCCCCCCTCCACCCCCCCATGTGGGGGCTGTACCCCCACACCCCCCTTCTTAAATATACCAACTCTGAGATTGCACTACAGTGAAGGAATGGAACTAACTCCCATTCTGCACTACTCGCCATTGTCGAGGATGTCTGCTGTTGGCGATGTCATCTCGGCGATGTGGTCGTCGGTGATCTGGTGTTTCGTTCTTCTGTCGTGAACCCTTATTGCAAATACCTGTTATATAGAGTCACTTACATAAGGGCAGCATGTACTGTTAGTGTCCTGGTCTGCCTCCTCATCTAAAGAAAAAAATAAGTGCCTTTAAATCAATGTTTCTTAGCTAATAAAATACCATGAAAAAATAAAAATGCCTCTAAAAATTATTCTATTCACACTAAATTAATAGTTACATTTTGCTATTAGTCATAGTAAATTTTATCATTAGTTTAAAAACATAAGGATGTTTTTGTGAAATGTCACACAGACTTCAGAAAATATAATGGTTAGCAAACAATCTTCAAATATGGTCAATGTTATAACAGCCACATTTAAAGGCAGTAAACTATAACAATAGAATACACTAATTCTTTTTTTCTTCAAAAAATTTTATTTTTCAAATACAGTTGAATAAATTCCATAGTATTTGTATATAACATCTTAATAACTATGTACGCTATTTACATCAGCCTGACACTATAACAGAGCTCAATATATACAATTACTTTATAGGTATAACAATCCAGTTATCAGAGTGTCTGTTCAGTTATTGTAAAGTGTCAAGCAATGATAAGAATTTTTCCATGGATTGTTAATAAATAGCTTAGAATAAATTGTTAATAGCATACACTAATTCTGACTGCTAGGCAGTAAACTAGTTAGAACTGCCAAACTACCTAGCTCTTTCTCAGCTATAAAAAAAAAGAATACAGACTTCTCTGCACCAGAAAATTGCCTAGCTCTCAACACTTTTCTAGATAATAAAATTCTGTTGTGGGATTAATCACTAAACAAATCATCCAGTACTAAAGGTGGCTCTACATTCAAATATTGTAGCTAAACTGTGGATCCACATCCTACCACTACTAAAGTCCATTCAGAATGCAAGCTCATTTAAAACACAACTACAACTTCGATGAATCTGCCTACTACCACCCCACCTCTATTAACCTTATGTTAGCCATATATAATTTGTCTGAGTCTGCTCAATACCCTACATCTGAACTACAATATTAACATTTTCTGCCCTATCAAGTTCAGTCCCTCACTTCCATTTCTTTGAATTCTAATCACTAAGCAGAATTTCTGTCTATTTAATATTCCCCCGGTAATACCTCTTCAGATATTCATTTATTTATTTATTTATTTATTTTTATTTATTTTACATTTGTTGACTGGGCTAGTCTAACTGGACATATGTCCATTTTCAGTAGAGGCCCGGGAGATAAACTCTGAGGAAACAAACAAAATCACATATACAAAAATTAATGTATACAATGAACATTGCATGTGCAGTACAGAGAATAATCAAAGAGGTCATTCGTTCATAACATAGTGCAAAATATACAGATACAGTTAGTACAATACAAAATGTAGTTGCAATACATCATAAAGAAAAATATGGCAGCTGGATTATACAATATATTAGTATACAAGTAGGCATAAAGAAAAAGTAGGAGCTGAAATTATACAGTATATTAGTAAAAATAGTCTCCTTAATGAGATTCTGAAGATGTAAGTAATAGTATAGAAGGACAAAGTAAGTTGTTATTAAGAAAAGGAACTTTATTACCGAGAAGAGGAGGGTAGGTTGAACCAAGTAAGAAGAGCTAGTTGATCAGTCAGGTTTAGTAGATGAACACCAAGTATATTTGTAATAGTTGCTTTTGAATAATTTGTATGAATTTAAATTTGCTTTTCTGACCAAAGTTAAACAATTTCAACAAGGGTGAACAAAGTTAAACCAAATAGTTTATAAATATAAAAAATACAATAAAAACCAATGCAGACCATAGAACTTTTGCAATATAATTTTTTACAATACAATATACAGTATGAACAAACCCAGTTATAAATGTGCTCCTTTCCCTTAAATGGGACACAGTTTACCACAAATCCTCTGACTACCTTTCACTGCTGATTTAATCAAAAAAACTTCACAAAACCACTTATCAATGTTTTTTTTTATATCTGTATCAGACTATTGATACAGCCCGAAACGTATGAACCCTAATCACAGCCGAATCAAGCACTAGGTGACTTAGGCAGTTGTCTCGGTCCTGCTGGCCACAGGTTGCCACAACATTTAAACATTTTTTTTTTTAATTTTTACATTTAAGGATGCACTCTTGCATTCTGCATGCCATTTCTTCTTTAAGAACACTCCAAGTCTGTGTGTGCATGTGTTATACTAAAGAAGCATGCACACTATTACATGAGATTTTAAACATGAAGATGAGCAAGTCAAATGCACTGGATTTTAAACATGGAGAAGTGTAGCAAGAGATGAGTGAGACATTCAGTCAATGTACACAATGGCAAATGCCCTAGTTAGCAATGGCAGGTTGGTATGCTAGTTACTTGCTCTGGCTCAACCCTTGATTTCAGGAGACAAGAGCCTGAATCCTCTGCACCCATTACCAGACTGTCATCAGGGGGTGTATTTTCAATTACTTAAGTTTTGCTGGAAGATAAGTTTACTATTCCTCATGCAAAGTCGGTTTTCAATGTGCAATTATTTTGTTTAGCAAATGGCCATCAGTATTTGTGCTATAGAATATGAAAGCAGTGTTAACACAATAAGTACCATACTTGCCTTTGGTGCATAAGGCTCTGGGTTCTACTCCCACACAGTACAGCTGGATTGCTGATAGTGGTACACTTTAAGGGGGGATGGGAGTGCTGAACTCCTGAGTATGCACTCATGTGGATGAGATGAATAATAGTTATGAAACTCTTGCTGGTTTACCAGCCATTCCCTATTGCAATAGTGCCTGCTTACCATTTTGTTAATGTAACACAGGCAATTTTTCAAGGGCAGCAGCCACTGAATTTGCATATGAAACACTGAAATGTAAAGTTGGCTTGCCAGCAGCAACCTTCGCATTAGTTACTGATCTCTAATCTGGAATTCAGATTACTTCTGCAGAGATTGTGCATATTGACCAATATTAATGGATTGTAATAAGATGTTTGAGTGGCCTTTAATGGTTGAAATTTTTGAAATGGGTAGTTTTCTCATTGTTGGTTTATACATTTTGCTTCATTGCTTACTAAAAAAATGTTCAAAACTACAAAGGTTTGACTAACAAGTATTGCATTACACAAGGAATCTAATTTAATAGAATTAGGAAGGTGAAGCAAAGAATACATGCATGCATGTATGCATGGTCCTAAAAATGTGTGCAAGGGGCCTGTGGTTTGAAATCAGCCCAAAGGTAAACCTATTCACCATTAGCCAGATGCATTTTCTTTGAATGTGGGTTTCAATGCTATTCCAATGAATGTCAGTTTCAAGGGCAGAGAAACTTACTGTTCATGCTAAATCTGTTTTCATTGCGATTATTACTTTTAGCAAAAGGCTCAGTGTCTGTGTTATAAAATTAGAAATAAAAGTTAAATTAAATCCTAGTATCACTAATCATTGTAGAAGTAAAGAAAAGTATGCACAATGACAAGTATGAATAGTGTTTATGGTAACTGGGGTGAAATAGGCAAGTGATGGGACACTAATAGCTACAGGGGATGCTACTGTTGAGGGACCCTGATCCATTACCCTGCCTAGGGCCCCATTTGGCCATGATCCTACTGGCCCTAAAAGAGAAATGCAAAGGCTGGCCTCCTGTCCCCTCCACAAAAATAGCTGCACATCCTTTATTCCTTTTGAGATTTCCCCCTCTCTTGCCTTGATCTCCCCTCCCAGCGAGGGCACCCCTCTGCTTATGATCTCTACTGACATTTTCCCTACTTCCTTGCACTGCTGTCTATTTTACTTCACCAGGCAGGCCTCCACAAAAATCTGTAAGTGTGGGCGAACCTGCAAGAAACCTAAGTACATCTAACTGCATAGCCCAACAAGCTCTAACCTGTCTCCCTGCCATGTCCTGATGTACTTTTGCTACTCCACCTACCCTCCCAATCATTGTCCTTAGCTACATGAGCACATACCTACATTTTCAATGAAGGGACTGCCACTGCCTTTAACCTACATGTTCCTGCAGCTTAACCATGGAAACTGCCTTAAATATGAGAACAGGTAGGTCCTTCAACACAACTGCCAAAAAAATAACTGAAACCTAAAATTGTCCCAAGATCTGTACCTGAATTTAACTGTCATCTGCCATCCCAAAACAGCCAATGCTGCCATAAGGCCCTTGGATCCTGGAAGTCCTGCCTTGGTGATCCTCTGGGCCCCATCAGCATTAATCAACTCACCCTTCCAAATCTTCACAATTACAGAAATGTGGTGTAAACACATCTCAACTGCCATCCATGGAATACTGCTATGTCACTGCCAGGCATAGATGATCTGGTCTTCCACATCTATGGAACCTGAACTGCTTGATGATAAGTGGAGGGGACTGGTTCTCCCCATGGTCCACACTACCCCCGTCCTCCTCTTGCTCTACTAACAGCCCCTGTCTCTCATTAGGTATATATTAGGCTAACTGCCACCAGGGCCTACCCATCTCTTTCCTACTGTTTTCTTTGTGGATGCTGATTGCTCATGTCGCGGATCAGATGTTTCCTGGAAGAAAGCCTCTGTTGCACAATGTCCTCTCACCTTTTCAAAATGTGCAATATCCTGAAAAGATAGTATTAGTACCTTCTCATGTTAACTCCTCCATTCCCCACATTTAAACTCATATTGAACCCCTCCCCGTAGTTGTTTCAATTCCAAAACTCCCCTCCATACTCTATTGCTGTCCCCAACTCTCCAAGCGAACCAAACCTCGAATACCAGAGGTTTTGAATTTCGCGGTTTTACTACAAACACACACACCATCTACCACACAAACACACACACTCTACTACATGAAAGCAGGGGGGCAAGCCCCACTGCACCCCTCACACCCCCCTACTTAAATATTCTCACTCCGAGGTCACACTACATACAAACACACACAAAACACCACCACACAAGCTACATTCTCCTCTCACACAAACATCACAGCAACAAAACACACTGACACACCACAGACCCTACCCAAACCCTTAACACACACACACACACACACACACACACACACACACACACACACACACACACACACACACACACACACACACACACACTTACTGGAATGCATGACCACAGTGGAAGTTTAGAAGCATGAAATTCAAAACCTCCGTTATTCAAGGTTTTGAATTTCACGCTTCTAAACTTTCGCTATTATGTGGATTCGGCTTCTTGGGCTCGAAATTCGAGATTTTAGTATTTCGAGCTTCTGAAGGGAACCCATATATATATATATATATATATATATATATATATATATATATATAATATATATATATATATATATATATATATATATATATATATATATATAGATATATATATATATATATATAGATATATAGATATATATATACACACACACACACACACACACACACACACACACACACACACACACACACACACTTACTGGAATGCATGACCACAGCGGAAGTTTAGAAGCATGACATTCAAAACCTCCGTTATTCAAGGTTTTGAATTTCATGCTTCTTAACTTTCGCTATTATGTGGATCCGGCTTCTTGGGCTCGAAATTCGAGATTTTAGTATTTCGAGCTTCTGAAGGGAACCCATATATATATATATATATATATATATATATATATATATATATATATATATATATATATATATATACATACACACACACACACACACACACACACACACACACACACACACACACACACAGACACACGCACACACAGACACACACACGCACACACAGACAGACACACACACACACACACACACACACACACACACACACACACACACACACACATACACATACCTTACTGCTACTTAAACATATATATAGTAATCGGGGTGGTACAAAGCATATGTAAGAATGCCTCCATTCCAATGCAACTTTCATTTCCATAAATTATCAGCACTATACAAGCAATTCCAGAACTGTGGGACACATCATTCTCCCTTATTTCCATAGTAAATAATAGAACAAACACTTGTGGCAGTAACATGAGCACACAGGCTACTATACTGCCTATTAGATAGGTATCCATGCTGTGTGTACTTTAACCATTATATCTTGTACTCCTCTCCAAGGACAGCTACCTAGCTCTCACACAGATCTACCTCCCTACCTCCCTGTTTCTCTCCTGCCTTTGTTTCATCTCTTTATAAAAAAAAGAACACACCAAAATGTCTTGAGTGGAAATTTTAATCTTTCAGTCTACTACTCTTAATTTGAGGAATTCTGGTAATTCCTTGAGGACTGCAGTCACCAATTTATGTAATACTTTAATATCCCTCAGTGTATATATGCTAATGTCATTGACAGCACCATCTCATTTTGAACCTTTTCCCCTTACTACCTTTGAATTGTCTAACTTTTTTGCACTTTAGGGACCCAAGGTAAAATCCTCCCTCCGATCCCTGTCCACAAGCCTACCAAATAAACTACCACAGATCCATAAAAAACAACCAATGCTCAGTGCCTCAGCTAAAGTCAGCCAGTTCACATATAATGCAAAAATGAAGAAGAAAAAACTGGCTTGACACCGCTACAGAGATAAAACGTATTTTATAAAAGTCACAAAAACGACACAATGCCAACACAGTAGTAAGCGCTTTCGGGTTCACCAACCCTTCATCAGACAACAAAACACAAACATTTTCTCATTTAAAAAAGATGCTTTAACCAATCAAAAATTAGTATTTTACCCGCCTATTTTGTAGTGCAGGTTTTAAAGGTATCCTGTCATTTAATCCTGGATGTCTATGTGAAGTAAGTGTAATAATCCACTTAGACTCCAAAGTTTCGGTGTGTAACTTAATGTCACCACCCCTAACCCCCAGTCTAGCATTGACAATAGCTTTGAACATGAAAGTATGACATGGGTTCTTCTCCACATGTTAAAATAGGGCATTCTGTTCCACTTTATTCCTAATACATGTGAGATGTTGCAAAATTCTAACTTTCAACATTTTATTCGTCATCCCTACATAATAACTTGTGCATTGTTGACATTCTGCTATATATACCACATGTGGTGTTCTACAAGTTGCTTTAGCTTTGAAGTTAAACATTCTCCCATCTACTGGATGTTTAAAGGTGGGGTCCTTATTTATACTTGAGCAGGCTTTACAATTACCACATGGTGACGTTCCTATCTTGCTTAACCCAGTGTCATTACCTGAGAAGTTCTTTTCTTTACATAGTAAATCTTTAAGGTTAGAGCTCCGTCTATATCCAAATCTGGGGGTGTATCCTACTATCTCATTAAGCTTATCATCTGTACTAAGTATATTCCAATTTCTTCGAACTATGGTTTGAATGTCAGTGATATTACTACTATACGTAAAATACATTCTAAGTCCATCATACTCATTTGATCTGGATCTATGATTTCTTACAGATGGATTATTAGATAGCCAAGGCCTATATTCTCTAGTCCTCATATGTGCATTACGCTCTACTTTTGTCTGTATCAAGTTATCATCATAGCCCCTGTTCCTAAAACAAGTTTCTAATTTTTCCACTTCTGCTAAATACCCTTCTTCTTCTAGGCATAGTCTAGATGCCCTACATAACTGGCCTTGTACAATATTAGGGAAAACATGCCGGGGGTGCATGCTATCAAAAGATAGTAAATGGTTGGTCCAGCATGCTTTCCTGTATAAAGATGATGAATATCCCTTTGGGCCCTGAGTAATCCTTGTGTCTAGAAAATCTATGCTACTTCTGGAGTGTGTCATAGTAAATTTAAAGAACGTTGTCGTCGTATGTAAATAGTCTACAAAGCTACTTAGTTCACTTTCATCCCCTCTCCAAAAGAAAAAGACATCGTCCACAAATCTAGCATAGGTTCCCATATAATTTTTCCAGTTGTCATTATTGATGATGGTCTCAGCCTCCCAGTAATGTAGAACCAGATTTGCATATGTATTGGCACAGGGGGTACCCATGGCAACCCCCTGTGCCTGTCTATATATCTGCTGTTCACCTATAAAAACATTGTTCTCCAAAACTAGGGATAATAGCGTACATATCAAAGAAATCTTGTGTTCAGCTTCTCCCATCTTGCTTAGGACTTGTCTAATGGCTCTCAAGCCATAGCCGTTACCTATTACAGTGAAAAGGCTTTGCACATCCAAGGTAACCATAATATTATTCCCTTCTAAACCTTCCAACTGATAAGCCTTAACCATCTCCAGAAATTGCTTTGTGTCTTTTAAAATGTTGTTTATTTTATCTACATAGGGCCTTAAAGTACGCTCCAACCAAATGGATATATTCTCAGTGACCCACCCCCTGCCCGAAACTATGGGTCTTAAGGGTGGGTCCTCCAAGGATTTATGAATCTTCGGTAGAGCTTTGAACTCTGGTGTCCTCGGTTTGGCAATCAATAAAAAACTTAATAGTTCATCATCTATTAGCATGTCAAAATGTAGTTTCTTTAAGGCTAAATGTACACCTTCTATCACCCTATGCACTGTTATGGGGTTAATTGGTATGTAGGTCATTTTGTCAGATAAAAGTTGCTTAATCTTAGAACTGTAAAATACTCTGTCCAGAACAACCACTGCCCCTCCTTTATCGGCTGTTTTAATCACTATGTCCCTATTGTTACATAGCCCTCTCAATGCAGTTTGCTGTCGGCTAGTAAGGTTGTAGTATTTATTATGTTCATTGGTTCCAAAATATTGCACTAGATCCTTCTCACAACTTTTTAGAAACATATTTAATGCTGGTGTAAAAGGTGGTGTAAAAGTACTGGGCTGTCTTAAGGTATTAACTTGTTTTTCTATATCATTTCCTGAAACATCATTGTAGACAGTTTTTAAGGCTAAATTTCTACAAAACATTGCTATGTCTAAAACTATCCATGGCTGCATACGCTGAACAAGCCACTTTGAGTTTTTTTTAAATAGTCCCTCTGATCCATAACATTCCCTTCCATATTAACAAGGAATGAAAAGGCCTTGTGTTCCCACCCTTCTTCACAAGACTAAGTGTAACCACCCCTTTTAAGTGAGGAGCCACCTCCAATTTGATCATTCCTGTGCGGACCTTCCCAGCCACAAAGCATTGAATTTGAAGTGCCAAACAAGGCCAAATGCTCTCCCATCTAAGTGCTTACAAGTCTCTTTTCCTTTTTTTTTTCTTAATCATGCTGTCATTGGAACCCCCATGCACAAGACAGCAAATGTGGAGCACTAGTAAGCAGACTGCTGTTATTCCCCCAGAAGAAGCCAGCGGTGGAGCTCACCTCTCACAGCACACAGCTCACCTTGCAAACTTCCAGCCCATCTCTCCACCCTGCCTGACCTGGCAGCCTCTCTATAGGTTTTATAGAACACAATTGTGCCTTCTTCCCAACCCTTCCCTTATAGCCATCCCTCATCTTCATGCTTCCAGCTTCTCTCTCATCTTTTATAACATGTAGCACCCAACACAGCTATCAAGGCAACTTTCTCATCCCAAATGGCTATCCTTTATCTCCTTGTCCCTACGTCTGCTTGTCTTCCAAGTGGCTAATGCAAAGCATAGTGGATACAGGGCTATGCTTTACTGCAGAAAGCTTGCTATAACAAGTCTTCCATCAAATGTCAACAAGACATCAAGAGCTTTCAGCATTAATCCAGACAGAGACAATACCAAGTGCTCAAGAGTGTCACGATTTACCACGATAAAATAGCCAGTGTGTTACCTTGACTTCTGTCAGGGAAAAGCATTTGTGAATTCAGCTGATGCAGAGATCAGAAAGGAACATTTGCTGCTATGTTGGTCTGACTTAATGGTTATTGTAATGACCAGGAGTGACTGATCTGTTACAGGCTATAACTAACAACTGAAATAGAAGCTATCCATGTGCAAGATTCTGAATGAGACTTTGGACCTGCTTATGACTCAAACCCACCCCAGTCATGGGGCAGAGAATGGCAACTTGCCATCAGCTATGACAAGCTACCAGATATAGAAAAATTAAAATACTCAGGTTAGCATGATTGTACTGCTTGATAACAAGGAATGATGCTTTCAGCTGCTTTGCATAAATAATAAATGTTGCAGATGTTAATTTATATATGTCGGGTATGCTACATGAAAGCACAAAAGTACTCCAGCATAGCATTTGATGGACACAAACCTTATAAAAGGCAGACATGCATGTTGGAATGTAGGCACTTGAATGCAGACACTGATAAAAAGACCAAAACTGAATATCTAACATTGCACTCTTTTACAGTTAGTTTTGCAAGGAGAAGCCCAAAACATATACCAATTTTGATATTTCCATCTCAGAGTTCATGTATACAAACATCAGTTTTTGGCTAGCCTCTGTATTTCAGGACTTTAAGCAAATCCCAGCATTTGAAATGGTTACACACACACACACACACACACACACACACACACACACACACACACACACACACACACACTGAAGCTATCCATAAGGCTATATTGCATGCTGTCATTTGGTCCATCCATCTACTGTCCGAGAGTAGCTGATGAATAGCTACACCCTGATGGCCACTTAAGCTCCTTTGGTATACCTCAGTGTAGCACAAATCATTACAGAATAATTGTAAGTATCACATAAAGCAAAAACATGGAATACATTTGATAAAAGTCTTCAGATTCATGAACTGCACCAGTTTTCCACAATGAGCAACCCAAAGGTGGCACATTTGCTTGAGGAATATAATATATCTTACATAAACAGCATGCATCTTTTTGCTAGAGCAGACTGTATTTGGTACAAATTTTAATTATGCATATCAGTGTAAAAGTCTGATATTAAATATTCTGAAACTTGAACTTTCAATAGCAATATTTTCTTTTCAAAAGCCTTTAAGGTCAGGGGCAAACCTCCTACACTTCATATGGAGAACTTTTGCTATCTCCACAGTTGCACAACCATGGAGAAAAGAACAAACAAGAGAAATCCCTGCTTGCACATGCATACAAATTGGAACTGATTTCTAATGAATAGTATTAGAGTTCAGCATCCTGGAATTAAGTACTTCCAGTTATAACCTGTTCAGCTTTACTGTGAGTAGTAAAGAAATTGGACTACTGTTTCAGATCATTCAGTAGAGTAGGAAAAAACGCTAAATTTAGAATTAGTGGCTTATTATTCTTCCAATAAATTGTAATGGACTTGTTCCTCAGTTCTTTTTGGTAAATTGTTCCATTAAGTATAGGATGTCATAATGACTAAAACAACTAACTATAAAGTTATACATGCATGGAAGTAAAGCTGGAAGAGCTTTTAAAGATTCTACAGCCTCAGCGTGTTGCTGTAGTTTGTGAGTGGGTTAGGTATGCAGTGTCCAGGTACAGTTGTGAATACAGTGCAGAATATACTGGGAGGAAGAGATCTGGGGAAAATGGTACGAAGTTAAACACACAAAACCCCAGTTTCCATTTCTGTCATACAGATGAATGTCACCAGCTTGTCTCTTAGACAAGTCTAGAAGTAGCATTATGATTGTTTTGATTTAAGCTGGAAGGCACATTTGATATACAGTAGCTGTTTGTGTGGCCTAGACAACAGCAGATTTAGAGAGGAATGTATTAGTGGCCTATTCAGATACAAATCTGAATTGTTTAAAATAAGGACAAATAACTAAAGCAGAGAAGCTCAGTGCAGGAACGGAAGTTACGCAAAGCTTTGTGGTAGCGACTTGTTAGGAAAGAAACCACAGACTAAAACATACAGATCTTGGGTTGATGACAAACTATGCCTAATCTTAAAAAAAAAAAAAAAGTAATACGAGTGTGTGGCTAAGAACTATTAATTTCATTTTAGAAAGGAACAAATGTGTCTCATAGGTAAATGCAGACATTCTGCAATTCCAAAGTTGTAACTTGTGTTTAATCTTATATCAACCTCTGCAATGAACCTAGAAGCTGTTTGCCATAGCTGTTGCACTGCAAACATCCATCCAAAGAGCCTTCCTAAATGCAGTATGCTGTGGAATTGTAAGGAAGAGGAAAAGGAAACCCCTGTCCCCTTTGAAAATGTCACACCAATTTGTCATGAGGTAACAAAAAGATGTGGAAGTTGAAAAAAGTGGCATTTTTTTGAAAGATTAGAATGACTCAAATCTTGGCAGCTCAGTGTTTGTGCAAATAGTGACACTGAGGGGCAGATATAATTAAAATGTGTTTAATACATGTTTTAGCTTAGATATAAATGCATGGGATGTATACAAGTGTTTGCACTCTGTTAAAGGCAAGTGGCCGAGGCGCTAGAGATTTTTTGTGTGGATTCTAATAAATTATTTCCTACTACGGAGCTGCTGGTCTGTCGTGTGTGGTATACAGGACTGGTTCTCTACCTTTTGGCAGTTGTGGTTTTGCTAATAATTAAAATGTGAGTCTACTCATGTGCCATCCACAGAGAACTCTTGAAGTAGCAACCCATTTAATTACCAGTTCAGTGCAAAATTATATTGTCATGAACCTTTCAGATTTAAAAAAAAAATTGAAATTAAAATGTCAAGTGAAAAATCCAAATTATTCTAAGGGGCTTGACTCTGATTAGTATGAGACCAAACCCAAAGATTTTATAAATATCTGCGGCATGATATTTAAGGCCATTGTTATTGCACTTTGTCCTTAAACTGCATGGCTTTACATCTGCTTAACACCAGAATTCAAAAGCTTTGTCATGCTAATATGCCTGCAGCCAACTACTTGCTTCAGAGAGAACTTAATGTACTGGCATCCTAAATGTGTTTGATAGGACTACTCTGTTTTAGAGTGACTGTATACGAAATATGTTATAAATGTAATGAACTGCATTTTGTTTAATAGCCTAAAGAAAAGTGAAATTTCTATTAGGTCTACACTGACCATGGAAGAGATAAGGAAGCACTTTTGATAGGTTCTGAAATGCCAGAGCAGAGTTACTGTGTTATTTAGGAATTAAATATTCTAAAAGCAAATGGGCTAAAATGGAGTTGTGGATTTTTGAGGCATCTCTGGCAAGATAACACCTTTGGCATGCGACTGCCAATGAAAATACGGAAACCTAAGATGCATGGCTACAACTATTGCACAAGGTGCCAAGCAAAAATCCAAACCGTGGCAAATACCACAACTACATATGGCATAAAGAAAAAAGGCAGGAAGGTGAAAAGAGGACACACAGTTCATTATCTTTCCTAATCCAGGTGCATCCTTGTACACACAGCTGTTAGCCAACATAGTTGAGTCCCTGGAGAACATGGAGTAATGCTGGCCAAGCAAAATTTGGCTAATTATTCTATATCCAGAGCTGTGCCAAGACATGAGTGAGTTGGTATGTAACTGCAGAAGGTATGTAACTGCAGAGGGCAGTTGCATGATCACTGCCGTATCAGTTCTTATGTATTTAAAGACACACTGTGGACATGGCACAGAACATGTCCTCTTCAACATGAAGAGTTCATCTGGATCAATGGCACCACATAAGCTGCAGACAGTTACTGTCTGACACAGGAATGTACAATTGTGTAAGCTGTGCAAGCTGCACTAATCCTCACTGCTGCAGTAGCCTTTAGACAATATGAGTTGTGCCCTGCCATGGACAGAAATGATTAGATTCCAAAAACTCATGCTCCCTCCTGCGCCTTTACTCTGACTGCTGATCGGTCAGCCTTCTTGAGGGAAATCAGCACAGAAGCTTTCCTCTGTACTTTCTTGTCCATTGGTAAATGGAATGTACTCATCCTGAAATTCATGATAAAGAGTTTATATTCCAATTGCATGGATAAAGGATATGAAGAATGAGGAATTCAAACATCTTATGGGCAAAGTCAAGTTATACAACTGAACTATGTTAATCATTCTCACTGCTGCAAAAGCCTTTAACTTACTTGAATTGATTACCAAAGCCTATCCACTCAGGACACGGAACCAAGAGCTCCTAGTGAATGGGGCTAGCAAAGCTTATCCTGGGCCTAGAAAAAGAATAGTTTACACATAATTTTAACAAGCATTACAGAGGACCATGCGGCTGCCTCTAGAGCAGAGTCTACACCTTTCCAGTATGCCATCAAAGCCAAGGCTCTATTAAAAAGTGCTTTAATACTGCCTGCAACTGGTTTACCATGGTGGGTATAACAGAAACAGTTGCTGAGGACACCCATCTGAAGTACTGTTTTAACACTAGTTAGCCTTTTTTGTCCCATCACAAAAAGAATAACTGATCTGCTTTTCTAAAGGGCTTAGTTCTGTCAAGATAGCACCAGAGCTGCCTAAGCACACCAGAGTATGTATAACCCTCTCTGGTTCTTATGATCTGCAGTGAAAACTTGAAGACTGGTGGTTTCATCAAAGCAATCTCTGCAACTCACTTGGGCAAGGATAAGGGATTTGTGCTTAATGAGGTACTATCCCTAAGAAACAGAGGGATCAGTCAGCATGAGAGCTTGCAAGTCAATATTCTTGCAGATGTCAGAGCAATGACAATGTCTGCCATTTAATGAACCTCAAATCTGTCTAATTAGCAACATGGTTAAACTTCTCCTGGCACAAAGTTAAGATAAACAGGTGACCTGTTTAGGTGGTGGTCTCTGGTGTAAGACTCCCTTCAGAAACAGTGTCACTAAAACTAGGGAAGTGGAAGATACATGAACAGACATGCTGAAATAGCTACAAGATGCACCTTGATAAGAGTAAGCTGCCAGAGGCTAGTAACTGAAATTTCAATACCAGTGGTACATAATCCCAGATAGGATCCCACTTATTAGCGAGGAACCAAAAAATATTTTCCACTTACAAAAGATTTTCTAGGTGCAGATTTTGCCTCCTTTAGTATCTGGCTGCACATCCCATGAAAGAGGTACCCAGTAAGTATCAGAGTTGAATCATCTTTGCAGTTACTTGAGATTGGGTTGTACCAAACGCCTGTCTTGTCTGAGTAGTTCCAGTCTGAAGATTTTGACAACTACGCTTGGCCAATTCCATAAGAGAGAACCAATGTTGCTTGGGCCATGATTTTTTGTGAAGTCCACCTGAATCTCCAGGACTACACTGGATGTCAGTGGGAAGGCATAAAGGAACATTCCTGACCATAGGAAAGAAAATGCATTTGCTTTACAGGCTTGTTTGCAAGGAGTTCTGGAGCAGAGTTTGTTCTGTTGACTGGCAGTAAAGAGATCCACAAAATGTTCGCCACACCTGGATCAACTCCTGGAAGACCTTCTTCAATTTCTATTTGTGTGTCTATCCTTGTCATCCTCACCTTATCAGCAACTATAGCTTGCAATAATGGGTTGCAAGATGCTTGGTTAGTTAAGAAATGATGTAGTGTGACCTTCTAAGCCATTATAGCCAGCCTGCCCAGAGTATGATCTTGTACCCCCACACACACGCGCGCAACAATTATGTACCACACTGTATTATGGTCCATAATCACCTGAAGAGGTTCTTGGGACCAAAGATGGACATTAAGACATGGATCACTGACAGCATCTCTGAAATTTGTGCACTTTGGTATGCGGGGAATTCCACAGACCCTGTACCTTTACCCCCATAGAAACTGCTCAACAAGCAAAATCTGAAGCATCTGCAGTTAAACTGACCTGGAATTTGAGAAAGGGGGAACTTGGATTTAGAACTATTTTCAGCCTCTACTAGAGCAGTTCCTTTTTGACAAAGCTCAAAAATTGGAATCTGAAATTCAAGAAAACTTTGGGTCCAGGTATTCTTTACAAACCACTGAATTTTTCCTCATGTGTAGCCAGGCAAGAGGAATCATTGAAGCCATGAACTCTAGGATCCTAAGAAATTCTCTTGCAAAAAGACTAAGTGAAGAAGCTTGAGAAAGTTTAGATAATCCTCATCTTCCTGTGCAAAACGGCTTTTTGGCTGAGAATAGTCTATACGACAGTCTAGAAAGACAATCCAACAATCCTGTGTGATTGGTTCATGGAGGCCCAGGTTGGTCTGAATTGAAGAAAACCAGTCTAAGGACCTTTGACATTTGGGAAAGACTGCAAAGATAAGTCATCCAAAATAAAATATGTGAATGCCACAGAGTCTGCACTTTGCTATGACCAGAGTTAGACACTTACCAGCTCCCAGGGTATCTACAAGGGTCATGCAGAAAAAGTACAGTTGTGCATGTAAGCTTACCATAGCAGATGTTCAAATTATCACTGCTGCAGTAGCCTTACCTATATGGGTTTCATCCTATAAAGAATATAACAGACAGTTTCTAAAACTTCATGGCAACTTCCATGCACCCATACCCTCAGTTGGCTTAAGATAAGCTGATTAAAAGACAGGTCTAGGCCACAAATCCTTCAGAGATATCATACCAGAAGGAAGGCTGAGCCCTGAAAGGACAATACAGCAAAAACATTCACACCCTAGCATAAACACCAAAAAGTAGGGGGATGGAAGGAGGAAGCAGCTACTGCAGCAGTGATCATTCGAACAGCTATTATGGTAAGTTTAGTTGCACAACCATACTATGTTCACCATATTGATCACTATAGTCTGGGTAAGCTATGGTTATCTAGCCATACAGCTAAGGCTGGGAGATGAAAGAGGAAGGGTCCAGACGCCCCTGGAGAAATGGGCTAGTAAAGCCTAATTTAGGCCTGGAGAAGAATCAAGCTTGTAATGCCTAGTGAATGTGCATAGATGGCAAAGGTGTTGCTTCTAGAATACATCTGGAATCTAGCACTTTCCATAGAACAATAGAAGAGCAAAGGCCCTGATAGAGTGGCTTTTAATCTGCCTAGAATTAGTTTTATGGTGCGTATAACAAAAGGTAATAGCCTGAGACAAATATGTGGAACTACTGTTTTGACACAGGTTGTTCCTTCTCACCTTCACAAGAAATAAACCAATCCAAAGAACTGAAAAATGTGGTCATGTTAAGATAGGATAATGCATATGTTGGGTGTCCATACAATGTATGTACTCTCCCCAGTTTAGGTTCAGGAACGAAAATGGGGAGATGAGTAGTTTAGCTTAAAGTAAATCACTTAAAAACAAATTCTTTTATGCCTAAAGACACAGTGTGTGTGTAAAGTGAGTTGCAAGCTATTATGCAGAGTCAACCATAATACTCTTATTTAAGAGGTCAGTAAATCAGTAAAAGATTTTACTCATTTTAAGCACCCCTAGGCAGCCAGAGCTGGTTCAAATGGAGCAAATGTTAGAGAAGCTAACAAATTTAAGATCCAAGGAAAGGCCACTGATTTTATTGGAGGCCTCTTATGCAAAACCCGGAAACATTTTGAAAATGCATTGAAAGATGATCCATCAGCAGACATACTGCAATGGCTAGTAAATGAACATTCTAAGATTAAAAGGTCATAAGACAGTAACCCACAAATATTGTAAAAAAAAAAAAAAAAAATCAGAGAACTATCCCTGAATAAGTGCTGATTTTGTTGACACCAACTAGAAAACATTTTCCATTTGCTAATATGATTTGCAAGTAGCAGGCTTTGTCTCCATTAGTACCTACTTCATGTCCTCAGTAAACAGGTGCCTAAAGGAAATCAAAACCCAATCATATCCAGGCAATAAGTCAATTGGGGTCGAGGTCAAATACTCCTGATCTTATCCGTTCTGCGAGGAAGTATGTAATAATTGCTCCTGGCCATTTCCAAAGGGAGAAAGTAGTTGGGTAAAGTCTTACAACAGTAGATGCCCTTTTCTTCACCAAAGGTTTCTCCTGCCAAGAATAGCCCAATGTCTGGCCAGTACACCAAAGCCTTAAGATTTTATAGGTGTTGCATGTCACATATGCTCCCCATGAAGGGCATAATGATGACGTATGGACAAAAGTACTCAGAACTGAACTTCTCCAGGAGGAAAAGACCCCCAGGGACAACAGAACCTGTACACCCAGAAGAAAAAAGTTCAGAAGGGAAAAGAATTAAAAGCCTCTTGGCCAGAAGGGCAACGAAAGACAGGGGCAGGAGCCATAACGAGGGGGTGGTGACCAAATACTGCAACAGTGAAGAGGACATCTACTGTACTGGTAAGATTTTACACAATTGTACTATGCCCTTCTATATCACTGCTGCAGTATTCACTGAAGGGAGAGTACAAGAGCTAAGACTGTGAGGACAAAGGCACTGAAGAGCCCTCTATAAACCCATGCAGAATAGCCCAGGCTTAGTAAAAGTAAGAGGGCCAAATGGCAGCTTCAAGGATGGAAATGGTGTCAAAATCCTTTTAGGGGGAGTAGAGTCAACCATCCTAGTAGAATGTGCCTTTACAAAGAAAGACATTTGCCATGAAAGGAACAAAAGGCAATGGTTTACAGATCTAGGAGGAGAAAGTCCTGGGATGAAAAGAAAAAAAGTTGCTCAGACTTATCCAAATATCTGAACTGTCTACGCAGGTCCTAGGTGTGGAGAACCTTCTCACTGGCAGATGGAAAAGGAAGTTTATTAGGCTGATTAAGTCACAATTCATTAAGCTTCGTCATGTGAAATATTGAGGAATGACCATAGAGCCTGAAGCTCAGACAGACTCTTGGCAGAAAAGCCAACAGTAGAACAGTCTTCCAAGTACAAAGCTGCAAGGAGGCTGAATTAGCAGGTTCAAAAGGAGCCAGTCATTTTCATGAATGAACCTGAGATCGCGAGGAGGAGGAGTATGCTGTCTCAGGGGCCTGAGATGAAGGATGCCTTTAAGAAATTGCTTTATCTCAGAGAGGCCAAAGAGGGTTCAAAGGCAGACAAGCAGTGAACTGACTGGTGAGCTTTAACCAAATATGCAAAGTCAGCATGAAGCAGATCACACAAATGAGAACCCCCACTGAGAAGGGATCCAGAAAATGAGAGGCACCAAAGAAAATCTTTTCCATTGAGACATCATTTTCTGGTGGTAGCTTTCCTGCAGAATCCAATGCACATCCTAAGGAAAGAGGTGCTTAAAATAGATAAAAAAAACTATCACCAACAGTATCATTTAAAGAGTGGATAGGCCAGGATGGATAAGAGAGCTTGTTTTGTGCAGGATGCACCCTTTGAGGTAACTTGTGGCAATGGATCCTGGCCAGATGAAGAGGGGGGACCAGGTGCTGTCAGAGCCAATAGGGAGTCAAAGACTTTGGGAGTCTTCGGCTTGATCTTGTGCAGAGCTCTTGGCAACAAAGGATGGGAAAGAAAGGTATACAGAAGCATCCCCTTCCAAGGAAGACAGGGTGTCTACTTTCTTAGTCAGAGGACTTGGTGCTCTTGAACAGAATACAGGAAGTTGTCTGTTGCTTTTTTTAAGGGAGGGCATCCACCCTAAATGGATCAGTACCTTGGTGGGATTCAATGAGAGTAAGTCTTTCCATACTAAGATTTGAGGAATCCTTCTCTGCCGTTTGGAAATACTCAACCATAGTTCCTTCTAAAGTTCAGAGCAAATGTTTAAAAAGTCTCAGAGGAAGTGCAAGAACTCAGATCTATGCCAGCCTCTGATGGGGTCATGACAGAGGATTCCTCTGCAAACACTGGACACTCAGGACTTTTACTAACTTCTAAAGAGAAACTTGGTGGAGGCTGGGCACCAACTGATCAGGCCAAGACTTTCTGGCCTACTTGATAGACTGCTGTACCTTGGGACAGTAGGATTCCACCATAGCACCCTTAGCCAACAATTTAAGATGCTGGTTCTCAAGGTATATTGAGAGGAAAGAAATTACTAGAGAATCTTGTATACAAATGTTTGATGGAACACTGTATGGTTGTGGGAAGCACCTGGACAAAAGGACACTGGTCATGACTGTCTTTATGGGGAATCTGCCTACCACATGGACATTTCCCCTTCTTGGATGAAATCAACACAAGTAAAATTGATAGTATTTCAAACTTGGCATTATCACAAATGGGTTTAGGAAATATCCAGAACTGTTCTCCAAGCATTTTCTTTGGCATTAAAAATATTCTTTAATAAAAGCTTTTACCAGACTAGTAAGGAAGAACTGGTTCTATCATATGTTGACCAACGGAAAAGTCTGATCAAGTAGATGAGGTATTACCCCATAAGGAGACATTTCCTCCCACTGCCATCTGTAACCATGCCAATGGATCAGAACCCATTTGTCAAACTATAGATTCACAAAGAGAAAAGTTGAGATTCATACTTTCTAGAAGGGAAAAAGGACTGCTGGGGTGGAGGACAAGGCCCCTTACATAGTTAGACTTCCTGGACTGCCTGGAGTGTGTTTCTGAATTTTTCAACCCCCCCCCCCCACCACCACCACCACCATTTATTAAACTTTTACCAGCATTTTGCTGAGACTTTTTACCAAAATTAGATGAGAGGTTAAAGAATCCCTTAGAAATTTTGGAAAAGGGCTGAAAGATCATAGAGGTTCCCCGTATCAAACTTATCGCTTTCACACATTTTGGTTTCCTGCTGCAGATGCTATCAAAAATCTAAACGTGTATCCAAAGGAGAATGTCTCATCTGAGAAGTTCTGCAAACACCTCACAGTACCAGCAGCCATAATGCCTGCAGTATCAGAATCACACACACTAAACAATGAGTCAGGACTTGTACAATTAAACAAATTTTAAGTAGATTTTAGCACAAGAAACTGCAGAAACAAACATCTTACTTTCACAATTAGTCAGAAACAGATGAGCTTGACAATTCCTAATTCTGAAAAATCAATGTTGCAGAATCATAGACTGCCTCCGCCCCAAATATTTCTCTTTCAAGGATGGGAGATAACATTGGGATAATTCTAACCCTACTCCTTATCAGGTTTGGGAAGTGTAAGATTGAGGAACTTTATATATCCTGACTTTTTAGTGGCAGAAGACTAATGACTATGCTTGCAGGCAGTGATATGATCCACAACTGACAGTACTAGGGAAAATAGGTCAAGTTTCTGAAGATTCCTTCTGCTACAGCTCACAGTACTTTCTAAGGGACTGAGAAAAGTCAGGCTTTGCCCATTGAAAAGACTGGCACATTTTGGAAATAGTCTCAGAGAAAGAACCTTCTACTGAGAGACTGAGAAACCAAGCTCTCCTCAGCCTGAATCAAGAAACTGAGAAAACCCTGTACTTGTCCCAGTCTGGAGCAAAAGACAAGTGGCCTGAGGACCTAGCTATGGCTACAGAGTCCCACACCAGCAGGGAAATTACTAGCTTGATATGGCAGCAAAGGCAGTTTGATCAACCTTCCTTTTTGTGGCTAGATAAAGGCCCGGCCATTGGACCAGAAGTCTGTTCCATAGTCAAGCTAAGAATGGTTCCTGTGGAAAAGAGGAACAAACCTGTAAAAATGTAATTTTTTTACACAAAGCAGTATAAAGGACTTTAATGAACTTTGTCTCCCCCAAAAAGTAAAATTTTATTTTTATTTGTCCTTTGGTTCAGTCGTCCTTTCCCTGTCATCAATGGCCCATTTTTAGCAGAGGCTTGGGAGAAAGGCACTGCAACAAAGTCTGAACATTTAAACTGTAATTGAGTAATTATAAGGGGACACAGCCCCGCAATAGATTAAATATTTTACAATGAGTTGGGGAGAAAGGCTTCACAAAAAAACACCAAACACTTTACAGTGGCTGATATGTAGGAGAGAAAATCCTCACAATATAAAAACACAGACAACACACTGCAGAAGTGGATGGCCTATGTAAAGAAAATATATAGTTATTCAAAATATTGACTACATTTGTAATGTAAAGAAGTAAAATAAAGTATTCCACTGCCAAACTGCCAAAATAGACTGAGTAATAGAATGAATGAGTAATGAGCAGGAAAAATAAGGACATGGAGTATTAGAAAGATAACAATGTTATGGAAGGACACAAGAGGAATAGTAGTAAGTACTGGCTGAAGAAGCAAAAAAGCATACTTTAGTATGGTATCATTAAACTGAGAAACTAATAGTTTGAACAACTTTTAAACTGGCAGGAAAAAGGGCACTCCCATTTAAAACTACAGTTTTAAATTCCTGTGGCTGTCCATTAGGCACTCCCTGCTTAAATAACTTTCATAAATAGGACAGTACAATAAAACAATTGTAATGTCAAAGGCTTTTGCCCAAAGGGAACTTACCTGCCCAGCAAAAGAACAGCACAAGCCACCAGTCAATCCTCAGAATCTCACAGAGGAGCTCTCTCCAATGTTAGAGAAGCTCTGAAGGGCATAGCACATAAGCACATCTTTAGTGAGCTCAAGATGATGGTTTTGGTGAGTGGAAGTTGCCCTGAAGCTTTGGCAGTTGGTCTGCGGTTATATCCATGGCAGGATAAACACCTATAAAGCTAAGGCTACTGTGGCAGTGATCAGGAAATTTCTCTGTCGGATGTTCATATTGAAGTCTGTTGCTATGGAAGTGTTATATATCCTTAAGGGAGGTTGGGAAAATGAGCAGTTGACAACTTGACTTTTGGTACCTTCACATACAGATAAGATCTGGAGCCATCTCCAAGAAGGCTGTCTTTGGTACCAGAATCATTCTGAATAGAAACCTTTTCCACCAATCTACAGGCACTGGTTCTATGACCCCCTAGAGTGAGAAGTGCTAAAGAATCTGAGGAAAAACATTGTTTGGAGGATGGGAAAAGTCCTCTGAAAGGAGGTATTTAGATCCTTTGCCAGCTGTAGCCCTCCTGAATCTCTTAGCATCCAAGAGTCTGAAACAATCTTTTGTCAAAGGGCAATGTAAAGAGACAGTTTATGGGATAGATTGAGAGGCAGGGGATGGGTATGGGATAAAGAATGCTGGCATAGTCTGTCTGAAGTATTGCTCTCCATTTCCTGTATAAGCTCCTTGTTTCTTGCTACCCCCCAACTGTTTTTAAAAGAAAAACATTTGGGAGACTTAGTGATGGGGGGCTGTAAAAGAAATCATAGAAACTCCATGCATCACTTTCTCAACCTCAAATGTTTTGAGGACCAGTGTAGCAAACAGGCCAAACCAAACCTTATCCAAAGCAAACTTTAAAGTTTCAGACTTACATAACCTAAGACAGAACTGGTACAACATTACACTCTAATGCACATTTTGATACTTGAGATAGGTTAGATACAATGGTATTCTGTTAGGAACTAAAGCAGATTTTTCTGTTTTGTAGAAACAGTTTGAGAAAGTTAGCCTCCGCATATGCCTAATAGTGGATTCTGTACACCGAAAAGGAAGAAACTTTATCAACTCTGTCCAGTACCTTTCCTTCTTTGTCAGCTGAGGTAGGATTGGCGAAAACCTACAGTACCAGCTTCAGATGTAGAAATAGCCACAGGATCAGACTTTAAACATTGTTCTCCTACCTAAAGTACATTTCCCTTTGTGAACTGAAGGTTGAGAATCAGTATTACAGGTAGCATTAAATACATCCAGGATTGGCATAAAGGGTAGTACAGGAGGGTGTGAGGCATGTCTAATGTGGAACATTCAGACAATAACCAGGATGAGATGAAAATTCCTCCAAAGGGGGCTACAAGGACCAAGTTTCCTCTGAAAAACAGAAAAAAACTGGATTGGAAGTCTGCATGACAAGCCCCCCCCCCCCCCCATCAGAATCCTGTTATTTTCCTCAGGAATTTTTGTTGACATTCTCAGGTAAGGATTTCTGAGTATCAGAATTAACAGCTTGTAATAATTGCTTGCCTAAGGTAGACTGTATGTTTACATTCTTTTGAAAACTGCCAACATTAAAAAAAGAAAAAAGGCACTTCTGCCCTTAGCAATCTCTCTCCAGTAGTTGGGCCCAGAGAAGATAATTCTCCATGCCTACACTACAAACTGAACAGTCAGCAAGGACATGGTTAACTCCTGGTTCATAATGGTTGAAAGGACTACACCAGAGGAAGCCAAAGAGGTGAATGAGTGGTCTGAGGAATGACAAGTGAACACTACAGATTCACTCACTATTAGCTGACGCACAGACTGAACTCAGTGGTAGAAAGTACAGCAGGAGCAGGGCAAGTATCTATGCTATGCCAAACTAGTCTCAAAGCTGGCAAGTGTTGCTGGAATGTATTGAAAAGTTAAATGTTCAAGCAGCACACATGCATCAAGTGCACAGTCCCTTACAGTAATGCACAAAGCAGCACACTACAGTCCTGTCACAAACCCCTTTTAAAACAAAGGCAGACTGACAAGTGTCAGGTATGTTGTCAAATTGTATACAGACACTGCAAAATCCCATGATTACACCTCACCTGTTCCAAACCACCGATGCTAAACTTTGGAAAAGACTAAGTTTTACAAAAACAGCACATTCACAAAATAGCCCCTCACCCCCAAAACTATGCAAGAATGGTAGTTCCTGCCAGAAAACATTTCATGTTTAAACAAATGCCGGGTTTCTAAAGGGGAAATACTAAAATTCCCCAAGTTAAAAAATAAACTGTTTGGAAGTGTTCCGCAGTGGGGACTTAAAATTGGCTACCAGTCGTATGAAGTCTCTTCAAGGCAGAAAGCAACCACTGAAGACTTCCCTCTGAATGCTGCTGTCCCTTCTCAGGGAAAACCAGTTTAAAGTCAGAATGAAGGTGTGGGAAGGAACCAGAGCTTTTAGAAGTTGGCTGGTTGTTGTGCCGTAGGCAGGGCATACCCCAGATAGAGTAATATTGCAGCAGTGAGAATAACTTGGTGATTTCCCTGGAACTGAAATGCAAATAAAAGCTTAGATGCCCTGGGTGTCCCCTAAACATACCCAAACACAGGACAGGTACCACTGCAGCAGTTATGTAGAGAGGAGCCAAAAGGGTACAGATGTCATGACCTCTGGACAGTCCACTAAGTGCTGTGAACAGTTCATGCATTGTAAGCAGGGCTCAATGTGCTACAGTGTCATGTGTCACCATTAGCAGGTTAACAGGCAACTGGCAATCTCATCCACCAGCCTGGACAGAGTCCTTCATGCAACTCTACCACAACTGCAGCCATACTGGGGCTGAAGAATGTGACATGGGGAGAAGGCCAGACATTTTATAAAGGAAGAAATGCATACATACCTCTCAACTGTACAGAGGTTCACAGATGTCCAGATTGTTGCCTCATTTTTGGTCTGTTTCTCATAAAATTAAGTTTTCTGGCAAGTTGTTGTGGGTTGAAGTCAAAAAATGGCAAACATCTGACTTTGGCTTCATACCCTTCAGAAAATTCATGCCAACGCAAAAAACTGTTATTCTATCAATTTTCTAAGATTGTAAGCGCAATATTTAAAAAGTGTCCCTATTTTTGGGCCTTTGACACCCCCCCCCCGCATTTATGGCTTTGTCCAGATTTCTTGCTCCAAGAGGTTGTGAGTTATGACTATACAAAGTTAATGAAAAAAAATCTATGAATGTACATGATATACATAGCAAAATTGAGAACACCAATTGTTCATTAGTACCAACTGAATCCTGAAAAGGTTAAAATAATCAGTATTGGGCTGGACTGCAAAGGTGGTAATAATAAAAATTTGTCTTTTCTCAAAGACTGGCAAGCTTTGTTATGCATCTTCATTAACCCAAGCATTAATGGAGTTATTTAAATGTACTTTAACCAGGAGATTACCACACAAATGACTAGCTGGTATGGATGATGGAATTAAAGTCTCCCAAGTTGAAACTGCTTGTGTGTGTTTTTTTTTTTCTTTTGTGCAGCCAGGCTTTATGAGCACCATAAACAGGCAAATTGTCATTTTGGCTTAAATTTTATACCTAATCATGTCAAATACTTAACTGAGAATATCCTTAAGGCACACAAAGAAATTTAGGACCATATTCCAGTGAATCAAAGTCCACAAAAGCCAACAATGTATCAAAGCAACAACATGCCGGACTTCAAAAACTCTTCTTTTATTAGAACAAAACTTTCGGGATAACAATTCCCTTCATTGGTGTTTATTAAGATCATCTTCAAGCACCATCACATGATACAAACCTCCCAGTCATAAAATATTCCAGTAAAATAAAACAAAGAAAAATCCTCCACTTAAAGACACATATCAAAGACATATATAAAAAAAATTATAAAATATATATAATAAATGTGTGTCAGAACTTTAAATAAAATTATAACATTTATTTATCTTAAATTAGTTTGCTTAGCCTTCAGTACTGGCTTAATGCTAACCATAGTGTTCAAGCCTGGTGGATGATCAGCCTGCAGGAGTAAAATCCATTCATATTCCATCAATTCAAGCCTATTGTTATGATCACCACCTCTTATATTCTTATACATAAATTGCATCACTCTAAGCTTAAAAATATAGAAGAGAGTTATATGAAAGAAAAAATATGCCACGGAATTATGATTTAACAAAAGGTGAATATGAGTCACTGACTAAGTTGCAGAATGCTGACAACATTATAATAAAACAGGCTGATAAAGGGGGTGCTATAGTCATCCTAAACAAGGGTGACAATTTCAAATAGATACAAGATTTTTTATCTGATAATAAAGTTTTTCCAAAAATATACTATAACACCCTCAATGCTATAATCCACAGGGTGAACAGTTGTATTTATGATTTACAAATGAGACGAGATTTAACATTGGACTTATATAATTATTTTACAATCTTACATCCTCTTATTCCTGTACTATATGGATTGCCAAAAATACATAAGGATCTGCTACATCCACCAATGAGACCTATTGTCTCTAGCAAAGGTTGGCTAATGGAACCCATCTCACTGTATTTGAAAGATGTTTTGAAACCATTTTTGTGTCAGGTAACTAGCGTCATATGAGATACAGGTGATTTTCTATGGAAGCTCTATGACTGGCATGTATATACTAAATGTGATTGTTTTATTTTTGCTGCACTTGATATTAACTCATTATTCACAGTAATTCCCCATGATTATGGGAATGAAGCAGTTCATGAATATATAAGTACAAATGGTAGGCTTACAGCAAGGCAAGTTGAGACTATTTGTGATTTACTGGATATTGTTCTTACTAGCAATGTTTTTATTTTTGAGAAACAGTTATTTCATCAGATCTCAGGGGTAGCCCTGGGGACTTCAGTAGCCAATACTTATGCAAACCATACTTTAGGTAAATGGAAGTCTGAGTTTATTTTTAATGAAAATATGTGGTATTATGACATTTCTTTTTTAAGAAATTCATGGATGATGTATTTCTTATTTGGAGAGGAAATGAACAAGAACTATTTGAGTTTGTTACTTATTTGGATACTACTACTACCTTCCTTAAATTTAAATTGCATTATTCACAACAACAAATAAAACTTTTAGCTGTTAATATTTCTAGGAAAGCCAACAACATTGATACTAGTATATTTAAGAAAGAAGTTCAAGTGAATAAGTACCTACACTGCAAAAGCATGCACCCCAATTGTACTTTTAGAGGTATTGTGAAAAGTCAGTTTTTGTGAGCAAGTAGGCTTAATACAGATTTAACAAGTTGCCATCAACAGATGTTAGATATGGCTGATGATTTTAGATCAAGAGGCTATGAAGAAGAATCGCTAAATAATTTAAGGCAATAAATTCTAAGGGACAGAGAAGGTACTGCTTGAACTTACTTCTTTCAATCTGAAGATATTGAAGTTAAGACTAATCAGGAAGGGCATAATCATATACAATATGTTATAAACTATAGTAGAATAATCAATGCTGTTATGGAAATAATAACCAGAAATTGGGATATGCTACATGCTTTACCAGAAATTAAAGGTGTGGTTAATGAAAGACCAAGGTTTGCATATAAGAACTGTAAAAATCTTAAACAAAGTCTTTGCTATAAAGAAATTAAGGTAGCTGATAGCCCCAAATATTCCATGAAAAATGGCACCTTTCCTTGCTTTAGCTGTTCCTGTTGTAAATTTATTTTAAGTGCTGATGAATGTATACACCCAGAAACTTATAAGAAATATTACTTTAAATCTTATGCTAGTTATAGTAGTTAGTCTTGCCCATGTAAAAACTTGGACATTGGCTGCAGGTGGCTAAGTAAACCAAATTTTGTGTCCTGCAATCACTATAGCAGTTGGGGGATAACTTAAAATTAAGTCTAAGGTGTTCAAAGGTCTGTCCTCTAGTAATATACATGCAAATACAACAGTTCCTGCAGGAGAACGTACCAAGTCTCATAGATGGTACATGTTTAGTTCTATGAGGTTTGGCACATAATTGCCTTTTCAAATTCATTGCATTCTTGAAAGGAAAGGTGGGGCAACCACCTACCAGGGCTCTGGTCTTACCATCAGAAATTAAAAAAATCCCAATTTTTACATATTATATCACAGATAGGATATATATCACTGGTATAGTTAGTATCAAATTTAAGCTGATGTTGGCTACAAATCCTGTGATCAGAGACCAACCTAGTATTACAATCAACCACATGTCTAGAGAAATAAGGTTGTATCTATCAGTGTACCTGCCATTCTGCACCATTGTTCTCTGCGTTTCCACCAAACATTTGTCATACCCCCTTTGTAGAAAACATTCTGTCATATTATTCATAGCATCTAAAAACTTGATTCCTGTGTGCATAACCTAGACATCTTAATGTATTGTCCCTTTGCTATGTTGTGGTAGGTATATCTTGAATGCATACTTTCATTAACCAACAAATTATTCTTCCAGCAGGTTTTCCAATGTAATGAAGTGTTCAAGACACCCATATTGTTAATTTCTAGATGCACATCTAAAAAATCTATATTAGATCTAGAACAAACCATACTAAAAAACAAAAAATCAGTACTGTCATTTAAATACATGACAAATTGTTCCAAGTCCATCTGTGAACCACCCCATAAAATAGAAACCTCATCTACAAAACGTCAATAAAAAATTAGTTCACTTAAAAAAACATTGTTGGAAAAAACGTATTCTTCCTCCCACTTACTGAGTACAAAATAGGCATAAGAATTTGTGCAGGGAGTATCCATGGCCACTCCCCAGTGTTGTAGATAATAATCTTCACCATATAGGAATATATTGTTGTTGAATACTAATTCTAAGAGCAGACAAGTGGTATGTATGATGTTAGTCTGAAAACCATTTTTCTGAGATAAAACATATCTAATGGCTTCTAAGTCATATGGAAGTAAATAAACTTTTTATATCTAAAGTGACCAATATAATACCTTCTAAATTGCCCTTATCCTGTGTTACCATGTATAAATCATTGAGAAAGTGTTTGGTATCTTTTAATATACATGGAAATAAGAGAAGTAACTTCTTTAGTCTTTTCTCAATAAGTATAGAACAGGGTTGTGTGACCCATCTATCACCTGCAACTATCGGTAGCAGTGTAGGTTTTGCCAGATGTTTGTGTATTTTAGGAAGACCTTTTATGGTGGGAATTAAGTGATTCTGTATATGTAGAGCCGTGTATGTTTCATAATCAATTGACCTATTCATCAATAGTTCATACAGAACATCATGTACATAACTAACAATGCTACACACTCTAGCCCTATCAGTTTTACAGAAAATGGCTTCATCACTTAACATAGATTCCATAGAGTGATCATAATCAGTTGTATTTAGTATTACCATTGCCCTCCCCTATTATTGGCATGCATAATACAGATGGAAGAATTGTTTTTCAAACTGTTTAAAGCTAATTGCTCTGCTCTACTCATATTGTGAAAATGTTTCTTATGAGCAGAGTGCAGATAAGCCATAATTTCATTGTCACAGGTCTTTACAAAATTCTGTACACATCGAGGCAGTAACGGCATGAAAGTACTTGTTTTTGTATCTCAGTCTCACTGAGGGCAGATGTAAAAGCATTAAACAGTAATTTCAAAGCCACATTATGTGCAAACAGCTGAAGATCCAAAATAGCTTCACTTATGATGTTGCTGGTATAAAGGTTAATCCTTTATTAAGTAAAGAAATCTCCCCTGAACTCATTGTGTATTCCGAGAGATTGTAGACTAACAAGTTAGTAGATGTAATTTCCATATCCTCTGTGTATTCAGCAGCCGTTACAGGGAGTGTTTCCGTTTCTGATGACCCCTGCTGGCTGATCTCTCCATTTGCCTCGATTTCACCTTCACTGGTAATTGGTAAAAAAACGATCCGGTTGCCATGGTGAGCTTATGCAAGGTCCAAATAGATCATAATGAGGAACAGTTTGATCAGATGATGTAGAAGTATTATTACTTCAGTTCGAAGAGCTATAATTATTGACTGGTATCTCTTCAGCTTGACTGACATCATTGTTCACTGTCTCAACTGCTCGTAAATCAACATTAGTGTCTCGTATGTTGATGTTCTCCCCCAACTTTTATAGTGATTGCAGGACACGAAATGTCATTTACTTAGCCACCTGCAACCAATGTCCAAGTTTTTACGTCAGCAAGACTAATAAGATGCTCAAAGAAAGAGTAACAAGACATCTATATGATTTAAGAAAAAAAGATATGAAAAATGCTTTATCAAAACATATAATGGAGTTTAATGGTCATTCTTTTTCTTTCAGGGTCCTGCAATGTATATTTGAGAATGTGAGGGAGGGACATTGTGAATTATACTGAAAAAGTAGAGCTGTCATGGATTTTAAAACTACAGGCAGATTGTTATAGGTTCATAGGTTCATACTAGGCTATCTGCCCTAGGGCATTTATAAGCCTAGCCAGAGTATGTTTGGCTTTCGCCACCCATTTTAAATTAATTTGGCTATGCCCTTTTTCGAGGTTAGTATACTGTGCCTCTGTCTAACAGTGACACAGAAGTGATACCCGGGGTAAACCTATGATCTCCCATCCACTCATCAAGATTCCTCTTGAAGAGAGTCAATGAGGGACTCTGCCTAACCTGGACTGGGATTTTATTCCAGAGTGAAGGGAGCCTCTGGGTTATGAATCTGTCCCTCCAGCATGTCCTATTTATTTCAGTGCTGAGGTTCAAGTCTCTCGAGCATGTAGCTCGATGGGATTTGGATTTTTTGAGGTGCAGCATGTCCCTTAATTCCGGGTTGGACATGGCTTTATACGTCAGGTACAGGTCGCCTCTGAGCAGGCGGTATGCCACTGAGTAGAGCTGGAGTTTCTTTAACCAGGCAGCATATGGCATCTGTTTGAGCCCTTTGATCCTCTTGGTGAGGTACTTTTGGGGTCTTTCCAGTTGCTGCAGGTGTTTGGTAAGGTACATCCCAAAAGGGGCATTGTACTCGATTATGGGCCTGATGAGGGATGAGTAAAGAGGCACGATGACCTCCCCTAATCTAGATGTGAATACCTTCATGATTAGGTGGGCTATATAAAATGTTTTTCTAACCACTTTGGCCACGGGGTTGTCAAATGAGAGATTGCTATCAATTTGGGTCCCCAGGTCCCTAATTACTTCTTCTGTACTTAATGGATTACCACCTATGTGGTAATTTGTGGGCACTTTGTTTTTGCCAAAGGGGATGACAATACACTTTTTGGCATTTAGCTTGAGGCTATGGCTCTGGCACCAATTGTCTGTTTCTATGAGGCCCTTTTGGAGGATGCTTGTGTCGGCTGGAGAGTCGATTATGGCACCCAGTTTGCAGTCATCTGCGAACTTGGTCAGCCACAGTCCTTCCGTGTTGGCCTGTACCTCCGAGAAATATATACCGAACAAGAGAGGTCCCAGGACTGAGCATTGTGGGATGCCACTTGTAACTGGTTTGGAGTCTGACATGGCTCCAGCAATTCTAACCATGTGAGTTCTGTCCTTGAGCCAGTTTGCAACCCATCTAGTGACATAGGGGTTTATATTTAAGCTGGTGAGCTTATCTATAATGCTCGAGTGGGGTATTGTATCGAAGGCTTTTGCGAGGTCCAGGTAGGCTGTGTGGACCACCTCCCCTTTGTCAATGGCCTTGGTGACTGTTTCAAAGAAGTCAACCAGGTTTAAGAGGCAGGATCTGCCCTTAACAAAGCCGAACTGTGTAGGATCCAGTGTCTGTAGGTCCCCAATATCTTTATTTATGAGGTCCATGATGATCCTTTCCATAGCTTTGCAGACCAAGCTAGTCAGGCTTATGGGGCAATAGTTTCCAGGGTCCGTTGAGGCACCACCTTTGTGGAGAGGGACCACTGTTGCTATACGCCACTCTTTGGGTACATATCCTGTAGTAAGGCTGAGACTGAACAGTAGTTTTATGTTTGGGTTTAGCTCTTCTTGGAGTTCATGTAGGATGCAGCCCGGGACACCGTCTGGTCCCATTGATGCTGTGTTTTTTGCTTTGGAGAGGGCGGCTCTTACCTGAGCATCTGAGATGTCAGGGGGGCAGCACTCTGCTGGGATAGATATTTGCCCTTTTGGTGTGGAGGGGGGGGAGAAGTTTGCACTGAACCTGTCAGCTAGGATGTTGATAATGTCTGTGGGTTCGGTGAATTTTTTTGTCATTTTGGACTAATTCTGAGCATATCTGGGAATTCCCATCCAGGTTCCTAACATAACTAAAGAAAGCCTTGTGATTATCCTTAGTGTCCTGTGCAATTTTTCTCTCGAAGCTGGCCTTAGACGATTTTATGAGTGCCCCTAGTTTTTTGCTAATACTGATCAGAGATGCCTTCCCTTTTTGGGATTTTGCTGTATCATGTAGTAGTTTCCTCCTTCTATTGTATAGTTTGTTTATGGTTGGGGTCCACCAGACAGGACGTCTGCCTTTGGAGGATTGGGTCTTGGTTTTATTTGGGATTGCATGATCCATGCATTCCTGAAGGTGTTTATAGAATGCATTTATAAAGGATTCTGCCGTCTGGGCCGTATTTTCCACAGGCCCGGGGGCTTTGAAGGACTCCACCTCGGTTTTGAGGAGTGTGAAATTTGCTTTAGAGAAGTTTTTCACTGTGGTTTTCTGGGCAGGGGGTGGGGTCGGGATGTGAATATCCAGTGAGATTAGTTTATGGTCTGATCTTACCAGTGAGGGATACACTTCTGGTCTGGAGCATAGAGTCCCCATGTTGGTGATGATCAGGTCCAGTATGTTTTCCCCTCTTGTGGGAGTGGTAACAAGTTGTTCCATAGCATTTGAGTTTATGAATTCTAGGAACCTTTGGGCTAGGGTGTTGGACCTAGAGTAATGCTCCCAGTCTATGTTTGGGTAGTTGAAGTTGCCCAATATAATTGTGTTTGGAGAGACCTTCATATTTTCCAGTGTTCTCAGGAAGGCTGAGTGGGGTTCCTGGGTTTGGGAGGGTGGTCTGTAGCAGGCTATAAAATGGAAGTCAGTTTTACCCACTGTTAGTTGCACATGGATAGTCTCTGATGCTTCGTGCTTTGCCACCTACCTGGAGGTGTGGGTATCTTTGATGAATATCGATACCCC
The DNA here is from genome assembly GCF_019279795.1 of Protopterus annectens. Classification (NCBI taxonomy): domain Eukaryota; kingdom Metazoa; phylum Chordata; order Ceratodontiformes; family Protopteridae; genus Protopterus; species Protopterus annectens. Next base: position 129,529,353 of record NC_056742.1, on the reverse strand, counting down.
CCCTCCTTTTGTGGTTCGGTCCAAGTTTTAGGGCCGAAAAGCATGGTATGAGGTATAACCTGGTAGTGCTGGAGTGCTCTTGGGAGCCCTGAACCAGGTTTCTGTTACTGCACAGATATCGATGTTCTCCATGCTAAGGAGAGTTTCGAGTGCGTGCATCTTGAGGTTTAGACTTCTGGCATTGAGTAGCATTACTCTTAGTTTCTTATTAGTTATCCAGGCTTAAACTGTTCTATATCTTTGAAACCAGCTCTGCTGGAGCATGATTTGCAAAATTAATTAGTTGCTAGGCATCCAACAATGCTTTTGTCTTTGATTGGGTGTTAATTCTTGTGGTTAATTGTTTTAGATAGGTTCATAGGTTCATAGGTAGGTACTAGGCTATTGGCCCTAGGGCCTATATAAGTCTAGCCAAATGGTACCTTGCTTTTGCCAACTAAGAAAATTATACTGTGAATTAATGTTTTTAGATCTGATGAAGTGTTTGTTGGGAAGCACGAAAGCGCTTATCTTCTTTTTATATTAAAATTCCATGTTTTTATGACTGTGGTGTTCCTCCTACTTTTATTTGTTTTTTTCTTTGAAAAGATCAGCATAGGTAGAGAAAATATACTGGGTGAAATTAGAGCTGTGGTCTTTTAAAATAACATGTTGGACTTCCTTATTAAATGAAAGCAGTCCCATTTTCAAACTGTCTCTGAGCCCTAATAATGACTGGATGTGCCTTCTGACCATATAGAATAACAAGTCGTAGCTTCTCCCAGCAGAGCAACATGAAAGTACTGCTGAGCCCTCGGTTTGAATCTCTTCACCACCATAAGCAACAAGCTTCGCACACTTTGCCAAATCAAGCTTCTCACCAGCACATACTCTAGCAAATATTTCTGCAGACATAACATTGCACTTTGTACCTGTGTCAACTTTGAGCTTCCATTTATCAGAACACTACAAAACACTTCATTCTTTGCCCAGAAATCTACTGCATTGACTGTTTCATGAAGCACTGACACACCATCAACATAAAAAGTAGGGTCACGGCTTTCAAATTGATCAACTTGTTTCTTGGAATGTTCTCTTTTAATAAAATAATGTGTGCCTTTTGATTTACAAAATCTTTTGAAATTATTTCACTTATTGCATCTGTGACCAAAAGCTAAACATTTTTCCTTTTTAGGCTCATAACTTCCAACACAATTATGACAACTGGCAAAAAAACGGATGGGTGCACTTTCTTTGAGTTTGCTGACTCACTCTTATGCTTCACTGAGATTGTGCATGCTCTGTAACTTGCTAGAAAGCTACAGGATTTCTCAGAGACTGTTGCAGGGTTTAAAGTTGCTGCCATGTGCTTGGGCCCGTTTCTTTTAACTACGTGCTGCATACTATCAACATGAGCACCAGAAGATACTGGAAACATGCATCTCTCATTTGTAAGCATATTTGTGTGCTTTTCTGTGAGCTCATACATCTAACAAATCTCAATGGCCTTATTCAAAGTTAAATCACTGTCAAAATCTGCATCAGAATTTAGGTCTATTTGTGAAGAAGTTAAAATTTATGAGGGACAGACATTTTATGTCCCATGTTTCCAGAGACTTACTAAAGAGCTTATTGCCCTGGAAAAAACAACTTAAGGATAAGAAGATTCAGAAGTTTAATAGGGATGTAAATGATTATAGTAGAGGTAAACCTTTTGGTTACCAAAAAATGTTAAATTTGCAGATCAGGATTTTCCACATTCATCCCATAAAAGAAAAATGTATAAGTCTATATTGAACAAGACTAGGGGTAGTATCGCTGAGAACTCGGGGGATGAGTCTTCCTCCATTACTAATGAATACCAAAATCCAGAGCAAAGGAGAAAAGCGAACCAGTTCAACTGTAGCTCACTGCCAAATTTATTCAAAATAAAAGACGAAAAACATATGAGATCAGTACCAGGCTTTTTCAAGATGAGTTTGCACTCACAAAAACACAGATTTATATACTACAAGTAATAATATCACATGATCAAATGTGTTAACAGCTTAGTTGATAGGCAAATACATTGTTAATTGGTAACCTAGTGCAAACAGAACCACTGAGCCATGCTCTTAAAAAATTGTAAGCCATGCAGTGATAAAAACACTTCTGTAGTACAATAAAATGTTAAAAAACATTAAGAAACATTGATAAACATTAAAAAACATTGAAAAACATTAATGCATTATTAATCAATCCTAAAAATCTTTTTTTAAAAATCTATGTTAAAGTGGGTAAATGAATAAATAGAACCTATAAAATCACAGTGTGTGTGTTCAATACACTTTATGCAAAAAATGCCTACAAAAAGTGATGAAATGTATTAGTTATTTATACAACAGATAGTTTTATTTATTTATTTATCAACTAATAAATTTCATCACTTTTTGTAGGCATTTTTTGCATAACCTTCAAAAGAATAAGAACTTGGCTATTATACCGACAGATAAAGGAGGGGCCATTGTTGTTATGGATTGGTCCTCATATCTTGCTAAAGCTCGTAGACAACTGTCTGATTGCATGTTTTATATGAAAATGCCTTTAGATCACACTTTATGGTTTAAAAAAGAAATTGATAATTTTCTAAGATTAGCTTTGGAGGAGGGCATTATAAGTCAATCAGTTGTCTATCATCTCATGGTACCAGATCCACAACGCCAATATCTATATCTGTTACCCAAGATACATAAAGATTTGTACAAACCTCCTGGCAGGCATATTGTTTCAGGCAATGGATCCCCTACAGAACCTTTATCAGCTTTTTTGGCCAAATATTTGAAACTTCTATTAAATGTTGTTAGACCCAGATTACATGACACTACAGAATTTGTGAAGATTATTTCTGATATCCAGCTCATACCTAGATGAATTATGTGTACGTTGGATGTACCAGCATTGTACACTAATATACCCCATTGGGCGGGTCTTGCTGCATTGGAATATTGGTTTAATAAGACCTCTCTGCAATTCTCCTGCATTTAACACTTTTTTAATTTGTCTCACTGAACACGTTTTGACCAAAATGTATTTTATTTTAATGGAGATTGTTTCTGGCAAGTTAAGGGTACAGCTATGGGGGCTTCTTTTGCCCCCATTTATGCAGATTTATTCATGGGCTACCTGGAGGAATGACTTATTTATGATAGTAATCACAGTATATTTTTGAAGGAGATAGATATTTGGTGTAGATTTTTGGATGACTGTTGGATGGTATGGAGGTTTGATGTAGGTTATTTGGAGGAGTTTGTGGACTATTTGAATGATAATAAATGGGGCATTAATTTCACTTTACATCATCGTATTGATGAAATTACCCTTTTGGATGTAACTATTTGTAGGAACTCTGATAATACCTTGAGTAGCACTGTTTTTCCTAAACACCCACAATATAATACATTATTACATGCCACTAGTTTTCATCCATGTCATATCATCCATAATATTCCAAAATCACAGTTTTTATGTATAAAGTGGCTTTGTCCTTCTGATGACTCCTATGAATATTACAAACAAGACATGACTAATAGCTGTGCCATTCATGGTTATAAACAGGACCATGTGGCCTGAGCTAGTGATTGGGCGTTCAGACAAAATCAGAGTTTATTATTAGATTATAAGTCTAAGGATCAGAAGGTTAGTTCTATGATTAGGCTGGTTACCACCTTTGGATGCAATATCAATATATTTAGAGATAACATTCAGAAACATTGGGATATTTTGCGGGCTGACAACAAGTTATTGGAAATACTTGCATTGAAGTATCTATTCTCTTTTCGTAGAGGCAAGACTTTGGGTTCTTTTTTTATTCACTATAAATATAGCCAGCTTTTACGAGATAAAGAGTTACAAGTTACGTTGGCTGATACCAGATTGCCAGCTTGTTGGCCTTGTGGTCATTGTTCACAATGCAAATTTGTTCTGAAATCTAAGCAATTCATCAGTAAAAATACTTCTCAGGTGTATGAAGTTAAATTTCTATCTAATTGTAGTACTGATTGGCTGATTTATTTAGCCACTTGTACCTGTTCTGGGTTTTATATTGGGCAGACTTCACGCACTTTGAGGATTCATATTTCTGAACATATAAGTGACATGAGAAATAAGAGAGTATCTAATGCTCTGTATAAACATTCTATTAAGCATTCTACTGCACAGTTAAGATTTATGGTTTTTGATAAAATTGTAGGGGATAGTACTAACAAAATTGGTTGACATGGCATACTTAATAAAAAGGAAATTAGTTGGATAATAAGACCGGGGGTTGTTTTCCCCAGGTCTTAATGAGCATCTGTGATTATCCAATCATATGTTGTTACATTTTTATGTATGTATGTATGTATGTATATATATATATATATATATATATATATATATATATATATATATATATATATATATACACACACACACACACACACACACACACACACACACACACGCACACACACACACACACACACACACACACACACACACACACACACACACACACACACACACACACATACACACACACACACACACACACACACACACACACATGTGGTTGCCTAATGAAATGTTTTCACTGAAGAAGGCAAGTTGTTTGCTGTTTTCTGAAACCGGTTTAGTTTTTGAGGATTTGTACTTTACACAGTCCTCTGGATGTGTGGCCACAATTAATAAATAAGTGTTTTATACATTTCTCCACTATCAGAGTGCTGGCTGTGTTTGTTTTTCCACAGACTTTAAGCCAAAATGAAGCAGTCTTTGCTTGAATTGCTATCCGTGGTCTGCAGACTGTTAAACTAGTGTCCTACTTCCCTGACTATGAAAATCAAGCCCACAGGCATTTGGCAAACAAGCAAGTAGTAAACCAAACCAGCTCCAGGACAACCAAAAACTTTATTGGACCGAACACATAAGTCAACAAAAAACAAAAAAATAAAACACATTCACTTAGTGCTTTCACCCGTCATAACAACTGGGCATCATCAGAGTGAGAAGAATAGTTTGTAACTTCAGTTTTTAAAAACACTCAAATGCACACGCCCCCTACATAGAACCAATCGCAGATCTAAAACAATTAAACAAGTAATATATAAGTAAATGTAATAAAGTAGTGTGTACTTATAAATATATTTATAAATGAATAAATAGATACAAAAACATATATGCAAACTGTAAATAGCAGCAAATATTTGTTGCCTTCTATGGTAGTATAAACTATATCACTTTATATATTAAAAACAATTAAAAACTAACATTCCATATGAAATCCAGTGACCTGAAACCCTTTACATCTCAGTAAATTGCAAAAAAGTTAACAATATCTCCATAAACTGTTGGTGCAATCTCTAAGTAGTGTACTAAAAATTTTATTTATAAAATGCATACTACTATAAATTAATAAATCCCTGTACAAATTATTATATAAAATGGTTGTTGTGATTAGATCATATCTGTCATTTTAAACACAGTGAGACCTGTGTTTTAAAATACTAGACAATGAAATATAGTCATTAATCTCTGGTAACTTAGATGCATCTAACCTAAGCTGCCACAAACACTCTTTGACTTCCAGTAGGGTCTTAGCGTCACCGCCTCTGTCATTGTGTGGAATTCTGTCCACCACAAAAAATATAAATTTTTTAAAATTGATGCAAGTCTGACTATGTGTAAATAGGGCATTAGATGTTCTCTTGTTCCTAATGTCTCTAACGTGCTCCAAAATTCTGAGTCTTAGTTTCCTAATAGTTTTTCCTACATAAAAAGTAGGACAGCTCAGACAAGTGACAATATACACCACCATTTTGGTGTTGCAATTGCAGTACCCCGGACATCTAATGGTCCTGCTGAAATTTTGAACTGCTACATAAGGACCATTGTTGATATACTTACAAGTACTGCATAAGCCAAATTTTCTCATTCTAGAGTTCCTATAAATCTCTGAGTTAGTTTCCATCTCCATTAATTATTTCAGGTTCCTACCTCTACTGTAAGTAAAAACTGGTGTTTTACCTACTATTGTTGTAGTATCATTATTGAAAACACTTCGCCATGTATCAGTTATGATAGTCTTAATTTGTCCAGCAACTTTATTATATGGTAAAATCATAGCCCGTCTCTTGTTGTTACCCTCAGAATCGTCATTAATTTTGTCAGTGTTAGTGGTGTTTTCACTAATGTCTTTAACTAAACCTCCTTTAAGTATTGGTTTAAAGACTGTATGTCTTTTCACCTCTATCTCAGATCGTATGTTCATCAGAATATCATAAGGGTAACCCCTCTCAATAAACATATCCACCAATTTTGATAATTCAATTTCTAAGCGGTTATCATCACTGATAAGTCTGGACAGCCTGACCATTTGACCTTTCATAATATTCTTTTTTTGAAAAAAGGGGTGACAACTCTGAAAATGCAAAAAAGAATTAGAGTATGTCTTTTTTCGATATATACTAGATTTTAAAGTAGCTTCATCCCTTTCTTTATACAATAGTATATCAAGAAAGTCACAACTTTCGCCATGTATCCTATGGGTAAATTTTAAAAAATATGTGGTTGTACCCAAATAAGTAATAAAATCCTGGATTTCATCCTCTGTCCCCCTCCAAAAAATCAATATAATGTCAAGGTAAAGCAGATATAATTTTACCTTGTGCATGAAGTCAGAGGTAAAAACCCAATGTGTCTCCCAATCTGCCAACACCAGGTTGGCATAAACTGGTGCACACCTAGCAGCCATGGCTACACCAGTAACCTGCTTGTAAAGCTCACCTTCAAATATAATGAAGTTATTAGACAAAATCATTTCTGTTAAATCCACAATTAGACTGCGTTTGACCGTGTGAAAACCACTGTTTTTTTCAAGGCAGTTGTTAAACATGTCAAGACCCTGTTCCTGAGGTATGGTGGAAAAAAGATTGATTACATCAATAGTAACCATCAAAAATTGTTCATCTAGGTGTGTGTTCGTAATCACGTCTAGACAATGCCAAGAATCCCTCAGGATATGTGGCAGTCATTTTGTAATATTCTTACAATAAAAGTCTACATAGGAAGCCATAGTTTCTGTTTTTGAACCCTTAGCCAAAACTATCGGGCGAAATGGTGGATCATTTCAGTTTTTATGGATTTTTGGAATCCCAAAAATGGAGGGGGTAACTGGTGAATCAACAAACAGGTAATCATATTCATTCTTATGAATGACCCCCTCCATTAACCACTCATGTAAATGCCAATCAATCTTAATGTAGGCTCTATTCATTTAATTTCTCGAAACTCTAGTATAAGTAGTAGTAGTATCATTCAAAAGGTTTAGCATCTTGTTAGAATAATCAGTTTTAGACATAATCACAACACCTCCCCCTTTGTCAGGTTTCATCACCCTGTAAAGGTTGGTAGATGTTAGCTCATGGAGACAAAATCTCTCACCTGAAGTTAAATTGTCGGTAAGTGTTTTCATTCCCTTGAACAACCTCCTTAGCTGTAGTTCGCACATCTGCTCAAAAATGCCACATGGATTTGTCCAGTTGATATTCCTGTATTATGTGATCAACAGATCTAGTCTTATGTTCAGAAGTCAAATGGAACCAGAACTTGAGCTCATTATGTTTAAAAATGGTGATTTTGTTTGAATCTGAGGTTAAAAAAATTTCTTGTGTGAATGCTATGGAGAATAATAAAAAAAACCTTCTTTATTTTAAGATGTTGATATATATATAATTTCTAAAGTTAATCATGATATAATGAATGTAACTAGCAGTATGACTAGGAGTTATATAGGTGGCAAAAAATCTTTTAAAATCCATAGTGTAGGATTGCTTATTATTAATAACTTGTCCGTTGAGGGCCTCATTATTAACTGCATAGCTGAAAATTCCCAAAGTGACTTCCATTTGGCTGAATATGAAGTGTCTAAAAGTTCTGTAATTTTTCTGATTATGGAGAAAATCGAGTAAAGATTTAAATCTGGAAATGCTATCCCACCATTATTCCAGCTATTAAGATGTTGATTAAATGCTATTCTTGTTTTTTTTTTTTGAGATCGGAAAAAAAATAGTAATAAAGTATTTTATTAATAAACTTTTTTGAAGGAAGAAGTTGAATAGATTGTATAATATACAAAATTGTAGGTAGAATTATCATTTTTATAAGGGTTAGGAGTCAGAGCTGGATGTGGCAGAGTTAAAGATGTTAAGATTTGCAATCGGTGTGACTAGGATGGATAGGATTAGGAATCGGTATATTAGAGGGTCAGCTCATGTTGGACAGTTTGGAGACAAAGCAAGAGAGACGAGATTGCGTTGGTTTGGACATGTGCTGAGGAGGGATGATGGGTATATTGGGAAAAAGATGCTAAGGATGGAGCTGCCAGGTAAGAGGAATAGAGGAAGGCCTAAGATAAGGTTTATGGACGTGGTGAGAGAGGACATGCAGGCGGTTGGTGTGACAGAGCAAGATGCAGAGGATAGGAAGAAATGGAAAGAGATGATCCGCTGTGGCGACCCCTAACGGGAAAAGCCAAAAGAGAATGATGATGAATGATGATAAGGGTTAATCTTTCCTCTGTGGTGAATAATATCATATTCCATTTAGAAAGTAAATTTTGGATATTTTCAAAACACTTGTTACAGTTTAGTTGTACTATTGATTTAACATCTTTAGCAATAATAATTCCAAGATATGTAATTTGGACTATATTTGGAGTTTGTTGAACATAATAATTAGATTTGTTGCTTCTTCTTGAGTATATGGGTAGAATTTTAGTTTTACTATCATTGAAAGATAACCCTGAAATCTTTTGAAAAGTTTTGAATGAATCAAATAAAGATAATATAGAAAAGTCATTTCCTTTTGTGGTGATAAGTACATCATCAACAAATATTTGGATTTTAGCTGTTATATCTTTATCTACTTCCAAACCTTCTGTATTGCTGTTATTTCTTATATTACTTGCCCATAGTTCCATTATCAGCGTGAACAATAATGGGGAAAGGGGGCAACCTTGTTTGGTACCTTTTATGACATCAATTTTCTTGGAGATGTATGAGCCGATTTTAATATAAGCAAAAGTTCCTTCACATAAATGTTTAAGAGATTAATAAAGTTGTATGAGAAGTTTAAACACTCTAGAAGTGTGAACAGGTTGTTGTTGTGTCTTTTGGCTTTTCCCGGTTAGGGGTCGCCACAGCGGAACTCCGGTCCGATAATGATTGGCAGTAGATTTTTAAGTGCCGAGTTGCCAGCCCTGATGCACAACCTTCAACGAAGGTACGCCCATTCATGCATGTCTCCACACAGAAGATGCTCTAGCTGAGAATCGAACAGGACAACGTCTTACTATGAGGCGACAATGCTACCGCAGCACCACCACCGCAGATGGACAGGTAATCCCAATTAATTGAATCAAAAGCTGCATTTATGTCAAGACTAATTAATGTCAAGTTATTTTTTTTCCTTTGAGAAAAATCGGTAAGGGCTAGTGTTTGCTTTATATTATCAAAGGTGCTTCTATTGGTCACAAAGCCTGTTTGATCATCATCTATTAATTGAGGTAGAAACATCTTTAGTCTTTCAGTGAATATATTCATAAACATCTTATAATCGACATTTAATAGGGATATGGGTCTGTATGGGGAACAATTTTTAGGGTTTTTGTTAGATTTTAGAATGGGTGATATGAAGGTATATTTCCATGAAGGAGGTAGTATGGTATCATTCTGGACTGTATTATATACATTATGTAAAAGGGAGATAGCTATTTTGGGCATAATCTTATATATTTCGGAAATTATGCCATCATTTCCTGGCGCTTTGTTAGGTTTAAGCTTATTAATTTGATTTTGTACCTCTGTTAAAGTGATTTGTTTATCGATAATGTTTATTTATTTATTTATTTATTTATTTATTTAGTTTATTATATAAGTTTTTATTAATAAAATTCTTTATTTTATCTGTTGATTCTATTTGTTGTATGGTTTGATTGATTTCATGAAAATGAATTCTAAATTCTTCTATTATATCTTGTATACTGTGTACTTCCTTTTTGTTCCTTTCAGAGTATATATCTTAAATGTAATTATGTTTGTTTAGTCTTTTGGTTTTGTTTTTGAGGTTGGTTAAGTGTTTAGAATTTAAGAGTAGGCAAGAAATTTATATTTTTCAAGACTGATCATCGTTTTATGATGAAGAGTAGTCCTATATTCTTCATTTAGTTTATCTCATCTCTTGTATTTTTGGAAATAAGATAATCTTTATTGTTGAGATGCAATGTATCTAGTTTATCCTGTATTGTTCTGATATCTTTTTCCCAAACTTTTTTTTTATTGTAATACCATTTATTAATTTGCCCATACAAATAAGCTTTACGGGCATCCCAGACATATATGCCACGTGTATTGGAAGTTGAATTTACAGTTATAAAGTTTAATATTTCTTCTTTTAGGAATGATTGGAATTCTTTAAATTGTATAAGGTATGCCGGAATTCTTTTTATTTGAGCATTGGGAATAATGTTAATATTGAGCTCGAATGTAATAGAGTTATGATCTGAAATTGGGCAGGATATAATTTTACTATTAGCTAGATCATTTATTATCTGTGTAGAGAATAATATTCTATCTATTCTGGAGAACGTTTTGTGTCTGCTAGAATAAAATGTATATTGTATAGGTTCATACATTCATAGGTTCATACTAGGCTATCTGCCCTGGGGCATTTATAAGCCTAGCCCGAGTGTGTTTGGCTTTCGCCACCCTTTAATTTGAGTTTACTGTGCCCTTTTTAAGGTTAGTTTACTGTGCCTCTGTCTAGTAGTGACACAGAAGTAATCCCCGGGGTAAACCTATGATCCCCTATCCACTCATCAAGATTCCTCTTGAAGAGAGTCAGTGAGGGGCTCTGACTAACATAGATTGGGATTCTATTCCAGAGCGAAGGGAGCCTCTGGGTTATGAATCTGTCCCTCCAGCATGTTCTATTTATTTCTGTGCTGAGGTTCAAGTCCCTCTAGCGCGTGGCTCTAAGGGATTTGGATTTTCTGAGGTGGAGCATGTCCATTAATTCTGGGTTGGACATAGCTTTATATGACAGGCATAGATCGCCTCAAAGTAGGCGGTATGCAACTGAGTAGAGCTGGAGTTTTTTTAACCGAGCAGCATATGGCATCTGTTTGAGTCCCTTGATCCTCTTTGTGAGGTACTTTTGGGGTCTTTCTAGTTGCTGCAGGTGTAGGGTAAGGTACATCCCAAAAGGGGCATTGTATTCTATTATGGGCCTGATGAGGGATGAATAATGGGGCACGATGACCTCCGTTGATCTACATGTGAATCCTTTCATGATAAGGTGGGCTATGTAGAAGGTCTTTCTAACCACTTTGGCAATGTGTTTGTCAAAGGAGAGTTTACTATCAACTTGGGTTGCCAGGTCCCTAATTACTTCCTCTGTACTTAATGGGTTACCACCTATGTGGTAGTTTGTGGGCACTTTGTTTTTGCCAAAGGGTATGACAATACACTTTTTGGCATTTAGCTTTAGACCATGGCTCTGGCACCAGTTATCTGTCTCTGTGAGACCTTTTTGAAGGATGCTCATGTCAGCTGGAGAGTCAATTATGGCATCCAGTTTGCAGTCATCTGCGAACTTGGTCAGCCACAGTCCTCCCGTGTTAGCCTGTACCTTGGAAAAATATATACTGAACAAGAGAGGTCCCAGGACTGAGCCTTGTGGGACACCACATGTAACTGGTTTTGAGTCTGACATGGCTCCAGCAACTCTGACTCTGTGGATTCTGTCTTTGAGCCAGTTTGCAACCCATCTTGTGACATAGGGGTTTATATTTAAGCTGGATAGCTTATCTATGATGCCCGAGTGGGGTATTGTGTCAAAAGCCTTCGCGAGGTCCAGATAGGCTGTGTGGACAACCTTCCCTTCATCTATGGCCTTGGTGACTGTTTCAAAGAAGTCGACCAGGTTCAAGAGGCAGGATCTGCCCTTGACAAAGCCGAATTGGGTAGGATCTAGTGTCTGTAGGTCCCCAATGTCTTTGTTTATGAGTTCCATGATGATCCTCTCCATAGCCTTGCAGACTAGGCTAGTCAGGCTTATAGGGCGATAGTTTCCAGGGTCTGTCGAGGCACCACCTTTGTGGAGAGGGACCACTGTTGCTGTCCGCCATTCTTTGGGTACATATCCTGTAGTAAGGCTGAGATTGTACAGCAGTTTTACGTGAGGTTTTAGTTCCTCTTGGAGTTCATGTAGGACACAACCTGAGACACCGTCTGGTCCCATTGAAGCAATGTTTTTTGCTTTGGAGAGGGCGTTTTCCACCTGATCATCTGAGGTTAGGGAGGCTGCACTCTGCTGGGATAGATATTTGCTCTTTTGGGGGGGGGGAGAAGTTTGCACTAAACCTGTCTGCCAGGATGTTGGCAATGTCTGTGGGTTCAGTGAATTTTTTGTCATTTAAAATCAACTCTGAGCATATATGGGAGTTGCATCCCAGGTTCCTAACATAGCTAAAAAAAGCCTTGTGATTGTCTTTAGTGTCCTGTGCAATTTCTTTCTCGAAGCCGGCCTTGGAGGATTTTATGAGGGATCGTAATTTTTTGCTAGTACTGATCCGAGATGCCTTCCCTTTTAGGGATTTTGCTCTATCATGTAGTAGCTTCCTCCTTCTGTTGCACAGCTTATTTATGGCTGGGGTCCACCAGACTGGACGTCTGACTTTGGACGATTGGGTCTTGTTTGGGATAGCATGATCCATGCATTCCTTGAGGTGTCCATAGAATGTGTTTATATAGGATTCTGCAGTTTGGGCCGTAGTTTCCACTGGCCCGGGGGCCTTGAAGGATTCCACCTCAGTTTTGAGAAGTGTGAAATTTGCTTTTGAGAAGTTTTTCACTGTGGTTTTCTGGGCTGGGGGTGGGGTCGGGTTATGGATATCCAGTGAGATTAATTTATGGTCTGATCTTACCAATGAGGGGTTTACTTCTGGTATGGAGCATAGAGTCCCCATGTTGGTAATGATCAGGTCGAGTATGTTTTCCCCTCTTGTGGGAATGGTGACTAGTTGTTCCATAGCATTTGAGTTTATAAATTCCAGGAGCCTTTGGGCTAGGGTGTTGGGGCATGAGTAATGCTACCAGTCTATGTTTGAGTAGTTGAAGTCACCCAATATAATGGTGTTCGGAGAGATCTTCATGTTCTCCAATGTTTTCAGGAAAGCCGAGTGGGATTCCTGATTTTGAGAGGGTGGTCTGTAGCATGCTATAAACTGAAGAGCAGTTTTGCCCACTGTTAGTTGCACATGGATGGACTCCGATGCTTCGTGCAATGCCACTAACCTGGAGGTGTGGGTATCCTTGATAAATATGGATACTCCCCCTCCTTTTGTGGTTCGGTCCGAGATTTGGGACCAAAAAGCATGATATGAGGTATAACCTGGTAGTGCTGGGGTGCTCTCTGGAGCCTTGAACCAGGTTTCTGTCACTACACAGATATCGATGTTTTTCATACTGAGGAGAGCTTCGAGTGCATGCATCTTGAGGTTTAGACTTCTGGCATTTAGCAGCATTACCCTTAGTTTATTGTTCATTGTGCTGCCTATGGAGGTGGGTTTGTCTTTTGAGCTTTGCCTAAAAAAGGCACTATGGGGGTGGCAAGAGCCTTTGCCAATATCCTAAAGCCCAGGGGTGACAGGTGCAAGCCATCCCTAGCGAAGCAACGTGCCTTGTCGAGCATGTCATCCCAGGCTGACAGACACTGGATCCCCTTTGAATGACACCAACATTTTAGCCAATTGTTAAAATGTTGTAATGAGTTATGTTCTACTAAGTTATTAATGTCTTTGAGTAGGTATGTGTCCGTGAATTTTATTAACTGCTTAGCTTGTGGTGTAATTTTTCTTTTCCCTAGAGTAGTTGTATCATTTGGATCTAAACTGCAATTAAAATCACCTGCCATTATAAGGTTTCCTTCAGAATGGCATATTATTTGATTTAAAAGTTGTCTGACAGTATTTGTTTATTAGAGTGTATAATTTTTTGTTTATTTTAACTATGGCCAAACATAACAATCTTCTGTTGTCTTGATATGTTTTAATTATTTTAGGTATAGGGGAAGATTTATTCCATAGGATGGCTACACCTCTTTTCTTTTTTATATGTTCTGAACTTGTAATAATTATGTATTTGTTTGTATCTAGAAACTTACTATTGTCTTTCAATAAGTGAGTTTCTTGTAAGAAGATTATGTTTGGTTTGTGTAATGCTAGATATTTGAACATACTACTTTTTTTATAGGGGTTATTCAAACCATTTATGTTAATTGATAAGCCTCTTAACATAGTCATATTATATAATAATGTGTATAGGATTGATTAGTAGCATATCAGTATCATGTATGTAGTTAGCGGATCTCACTCCAAAAAAAATTGTTTAACCTGTGACAAATAAACCTTAAATCATTGTGGGAAATATGTATTTCATAAACTTTATATCTAATATTTCTCTGCATATAAGGTACACTGGATGTCAAAAAGAACTTTTTTGTAAAGATGGTGACATGTTTCATATTAAAAAAAACACAATACAGCTCCCCGCCTGGAGTTATAAACTCTTCATCTCAATGACATCAGCCACTGAGAACAAATCCTTAAGCGGAAGCAGCAAAACACAGCCTCCACTAATAGTATATATTATGTAATTAAAATGTGAAATAGAACTAGAAAGTATTAGCAATTAAACATATAGATTCATAGGTTCATAGGTAAGTACTAGGCTATCTGCCCAAGGACATTTATAAGCCTAGCCACAGTGTGTTGGCTTTCGCCACCCCCTTAGATTAGTTCCCTCCGCCTCTGAAGAGCACAGCCATTAGTTCCCTGCGCCTCTGTCCAGCAGAGCCACTGCAGTGATCTCCGGGGTAAATTTTCTGTTTCCCATCCACCCGTCAAGGTTTCTCTTGAAGAGTGCTAGTGAGAGGCTCAGGTTATATTTTGAGTATCTCACCAAGTATGAAAAGATAGCTAAGAAGACAAAACATACTACATGTAGATTGTATATGTCCAGGGATAGAATAAACTAATAGAACTGCTTTAATTAACTTGTAACATTTAAAGTAATAAATAAGACTGAGTAAATCTATAACCTTAGAGCTAGTGTTAAATAGTAGCTATTATTTATCTATATAACAATTTATATTAGTTGCTGAACATCAGGTAAGATTATATATGACCAAGATGATATTATCATAACAACTGTCATAGTCTCATAGTCATATAAATAATACAATCATATTGTATTCATATATTATAATACAATCCTTCCCTTAGAAGTGCAAGTGTAGATGTGAACAAATAACAAAAAAAAAGGTATAATAGGTATTGATAAATGAGTGTCATTATAAAAATGCAATTGATAAGAATCTTTTGCAAGAAATGATTTGCCTGATGAAATGTCAGTGAGAGTTTACCATGGTTCTAGGCTAAAAAAGTTTAAGATGTTATTGAAACCAATTGATATTAACTCTATATTTACATTTCACTATCCACTTATGAATAAGCTTGCTGATGAGTTAATGTTAAGCCCTTACAACACAAGAGAACAGTATTATTATTGCATTTTAACTCAAAACAATACAGCAACTGTACTATACTAGGCAGAGATTATTCTTACAATATGAATATATAGATCAAGAGCGTAAAAACAGATATTCAAGGCTGCTATTTAACAAATCAGCAGATGACTAGTATGATTAATCTCACTACAAGATGTATTAATTGCATAGCTTAAAACTGATATAAATTAAATTATACCATAAAAACATGAAATGCCAAAGTAACATAAATAATATATGTAAAATTACATTGCTGTGAGTGTTGTTGGTGAATATAGATGTACTTACAGTTATATCTTCACGTTATGCACTTTCTTTTTTTCTCCTTATTCTTCTCTTTTTCCCTATAAGCTTGCTTACCTCAGGAGATCGTGATTTATGTATTCCACAATGAGGTATTCAAGAAACTGTCATGTAGCCTCCAAACCAAGTAAAAAATTAAAACATATTGAGTATAGCATTAATTTAAGCTAATAAAGTTACTTCTCTGCGATTTCCAAGCTCAGTACTTCCTGGAGATGCATGTCTCTTAGCGCTGACGTCATCAGTAGGCATCGCATTGCCGAAAATACGGACCAAAGAAGTTAATGGTGTTTTCAGGTTGAATGGATGATTATGAAGCAGTGGAAGCTTGTGGATAGCCTGCACAAGGTGAGTAACATGCAGAAAGTCTCTCTAGTTATTAAATTGGTGGGAAATCCACGGGGACAAAAGCCAACAGTTATTTTTAAGTATAGAGTGCAGCATTAAGAGACAGCTAGGTTTCAAAGGCCCTATTACAACTGTTAGAGCAAAAAAGGAAGTAGCATGAGTTTTTTCCAATACTGTATTCAGAAGCAACAAATGAAGCAGGAAATCACAGCACCACAGCAGGTCAAAAACATCACAAGCACATTTCAATACATTTCACCAAATAAAAGATGCCCTTTTCCATCATATAAAAAAAAAAACCCAAATACTTTTGCCAGCTTGTCATGTCTACCAACAACAAAGGGACTATATAGGTTAAAACAAATAACAGCATGACTGTATAAGTTAAAATAAAATATGATATAAAAAAAACATAATAAAAGGCACTGCAGCATATGAGACTGACTGACAAACAACAAAGCTGGCTCTGCAGTCATTACTGACATGTAAAATGATGTGTAAGAAATGTTAATATATTAATTTAATAAACATGTCTGTTAACTATCTTTAGAACAAAGCCTGAAGTACAAAAGAAACATATGATGCATGGTGACTGTATATGAAAGAGAAGGGTAAACAATATTAACACTATAAAAGTTTTACTTAAAGTGTGTATATAACTTGTATGAATATGCATCATAAATGATGGTCCATATGACAAGTGAAACATATGTGTACATTATAAACTTGGTTCATTTATTTTTTTGTCTCTTTTGTTTTTCAGAAGTTTTCCAAGTGGAATTAGAAGCCATTCTTTTAAGGGAAGGACTTGCCCATTCCATTTCTTCTATTTTCTCCAGCAGTTTATGAGCTTTAAAAAATGCCAGTGCAGAATCCAATCTTCAAATATCTTTGGTCCTTCAGGAAGGAAAACCCTCAATCTTGCAGGGAACAAAAGGTGAGTCTTAATCTGTATTTTCTTTAATTTTTTTACTAAAGGTAAAAATGTCTTTCTGTTGAATAGCCATTGAAAAAAAACAAATTATAGAATCATTGTATTTTAAAGGAGACTTAGACCAGGCAGTCTTTAAAACTAACTCTTTGTCAGATGAAGAGAGAAACTTTAGTATGACTGACCTTGGTTGTTTTTTATTAATGTTGCTGGTAGCTGTTAATGACCGGTGAGCCCTTTCTATTCTGAAGGACATAGCTTCTGGGAGATCAAGGGTTTTAGGTAACCAGATGTTGAGAAAGTTTGTCATATTGTTTCCTTCTATATTTTCAGGGAGACCAAAAATCCTCATATTATTTCAACGGGATCTGTTTTCAAGATCATCAGCTTGTCTTGTAACATAGTGTTTCCCAGGGAAAAAATTTGCTGTTCCAACAAACATACAGACAACACAAGCACACCAAAATAAATAATCCACACACATACACTTCACAAAACCCTACACAAAACCACACATACACCACTAGCTATCCAGTTACCTTAACCCAACCCTAACCCTAACGTCCCTAACTATCGCACACTCACCTTACCCGCTCCCTAACCCTAAAGTCCCTATCGCACACTCACCTTACCAGCTACCTAACCCCAAAGTCCCTATCACACACTCATCTTACCCGCTCCCTAACCCTAAGGTCCCTATCGCACACTCACCTTCGTTCGCACACTTACCTTAACCCGGTCCTTAACCTTCACTCCACAGTTGAGGAAATAGTGAAGCTGCAGAAACGGCCCACTGAATACTTTCCTTAGGAATGTATTCGGTGTTCTGCAGCTTTGCTATTTTAAGCGTTCGCTGAATTGGGGTCAATATTATAACATTCAAAGTTGTAAGACTTAGATGTTATAATATAGACCTGTGAAGCCAGCTGGCATATTTTATTATGGCTGTTTTACTAACACCTAACGTAAGTGTGCACAATTAAGTGGCTGCAAATTCATGTTTTTGGAGATTGTCTGTGATGAAAAATGACTGGGAGGAATGCAGTGCATCTAAAATTAGTAAGTTGGCCATATTTGTTTCACTTAGAAACAGTCACCAATGTACACTGGCTCTGGCGGTTTGGGCAGGATGTGTAGGGTAGTAATTTATCATGGGCACAGGGATGCTCCATTGCTATCTCACAGCACTTTGGTTAAGTTTAGCAGCAATTCCTTCTGGAGTCTCCATGTACTCCCAATGTCTGATTTTATCTAGGTGCTCTTAGCTGCATAATGCTTTCTTATGATTTAGAGTTACCAACCAATACTTTTTGCAGGAGGGTTCCTATTTGAGGACTTATGTCCTATCCCCCAGTCACCCTAAACTTTTTAGACAATTTAAGTTTCCACTTAATAGTTGCAAAAATACATTATACAGAAAGACAGCAGAATTCTACAAATGCTAGCTTTTATTTTGGCTAAATAAATCCAGTCTTTTACAAGAGACGTGGGTATACTTTGTCCTGTAAAATCTTGCATTCACTAAAATCCCACTTTGAGCATATGAAAATGTGGCAACCCTACTGTTGCTATTTTCATCCATTTGACATTGGTAAGTACTACCAATGGAGGTGCATCCTACCACACTTATGTAAGCCAAAGAGATCCCACACTTAGCTTTAACTAGTTTTATATTTTCAAAAAAATGAAAACCAGTTCAGCAATACAATACAGTTGCCTATGAAGTATACTGTCCGGTACCTACAAAGTATTTCCTACACCAGTGCACAATACTAGTTTTTGTGCAAGTTCCCACCTCCAGGCCCTGCCAGCATTCAGGGGCTCACAAGGATCTGCTGAGGTGTCTATTTCCAGTAACTGCATCCTAATCAATCAATATTATAAGTATTTAAGGAACAGCAAATTTCATTTGCACACTACTTTGGAAATCCTTTATTGCTGACTTGTAAGTGCTCAGCATTGTGTCCACACTGCTCTTTCATATGAGGAAGGGAGAGGTGGTACTCAATTATAGAAGTGGCACATGTAACATTGTTCCCCACCCCTGTAATTGCTGTCCACTTAACCTTTGTTCGCTACAAATAAGTGACATGCTAAGCACAATCACTGAAAGCAATACTGCTGCAATGTTAACATCTCCCAATACCCCCCTCCCAAGTTTACACCAATAAAAATGCTGTAGAGCTTCCTCACGAAAGAGGAAACCACAAGCACAGATGATTCCTGGATGCATCTTCCAAACACTAACCAACTATTAAGATTCTTGTTCACCTCTTTGGCAAACCTGGTAACAATATAAGTAATCAAAAGTGGTCTCTTCAGATCATTTTCAGAACAAGCTATGCACAGCCAGCTTATAATTAGCCAAGTTTACCACATGCATTAAACATGCTAAAAATGGTGTATAATTGACATCTGCATTGAGCTTGCATTATATAATCTACTTAAAATCCCAAGTCAAAACATATTAACCCCAAGAGTGTTCGTGGGCATGAGTTTACAGAGCAAAACTCCATTCCTTGTTCTCCTTGCCAAGTAAAGTCAGCTGAACAAATTGTTCTCTATTCAGGTAAGGCAGGGGTGCAAGCAGGCAAGATTACCTGCAAGGGGACACAACACAACAGCTTACACTTAACTATCCATCCTAATTCCTTTAGCCTTCAACTATTTCACCCTACTGACTTAGTGGATATCAAACCAGCACTTTACAGGGAATACTGTGGATCAATCTTGCTCAAGAAAGAGTTGCTATGCCAGCATAAGATTGCTCAATGCCAGCATAAAGTGGGATTTTTAAAATTAAAATAGTGTGTAGGTACTCCATTCCCCACTGACCCAACATTTATTGAGTGACTAGTACAAATTTAAATGGCTGACCAAAGCTGAGATACTGAAGTGTCAAATGGGAACACCAAAACTGTTCTGTACTTGTAGAAGTTGGGGTAATACACCTCCACATCCACATGGGTACTGTTTTCCTCATTGATCCAAAATGGGATCTGCATTCAAGCAAATAATGACAAACTGAACCCAGTCTTTACTATGTAAAGCAGTGCAGTGAGCCTTTTCTACCAATGTGAAGGGAGGACTTCACACAGAGGCCAAAATACACCAACAATATTGTTACTAAAAAAGCTGGACAAGCTAGAGTAGTTTCCTTAGTTTGACCACTAAAAGCTCAGACCAGTTAATGAGCTGCTTCCTGTATCAAAAGGTACAGGGATTATTTTGACCTGCCATTTACTTTCTTTGAAAATGAGCTAGAGTGCTTCTGGGTCACACATTAAAAGGGCACTTGTCCAGTGGGATTGCCTTAAGGTCCAATTCTTCAACTGGACCGAGTGTTTACAGAATTTCTATCCCCTTTGATTCTTCATTTACCAGTCCAATAAATTCTTATTAGGCATTACCTTGGCCCCCACACTACAAAAAAGTGGGCCAGTATGGAGTAGCCATTACCTCTCCACAGCCTCCAGTTATAAAAAATTATTTGAGAACTTAAACAGCTGAAATACCTGATGCAGTCACTATGCATGGCAAAACTGACCCCTCCATGGGGAGACTGTCAAACAGCACTCTTCAGGACTTAACCAGTGCTCCCAAAGTCAATAGTTCATCACTAATGGGACTGTAACAGCCAAATTATGACCAATTAAAATGACTTAGACTGGATCCTAGACTTTGGGTACCAGATGGTAGTGGAATCTTAGGAAACCTTTAGACTCAAGAGTAGGAGTGCCAGCAGGCTACCCAAACACTGCTAAAAGACAAGTTAATGCAATTATTCCTTAGAATGAGCCACTGTAAATTCAGTAGCAATTGAAAATGGGTATTATAAAAAATATTCAAGATGTAAGTCATTCTTATCTGAACTTACACATTTATGCTATTATCAGTCAGAGTTTTTGGTCCTACTGATTTAAACAGAAAATCAATTACTTGGTCAGTGGAAAATCAGAAAGGCTTACTGATTTATGTTTGCTCTGCACATTTCATGTTATCTGAACTTACACATTTATGCTATTGTCAGTTAGAGTTTTTGGTCCTACTGATTTAAATAGAAAATCAGCAGTTAAGCCCCTCCACCATGACAAGGTAACGCCTATGGAAGGGTAAATAATCTTCTCCTTTCAGCTTTTCCATTACCGGTCACCACAGCAGAACAGCAGTCTGCAAAATGATCAGCAGTGGAGTTTTGCAGTGCCAGGTTGCCAGCCTAGTACCCAACCTTCCTCAGAAGGCACACACACCTAGGGTCAGTTTAGAGTGTCCAATCCACCTACAGCATGTCTTGTGAATGTGGGAGGAAACACACATGACTCCAGTGAGGGCATGCAGACTCTGCACAGAAGGCACCTCAGCCAAGAATTGAACCAAAGAACCTCTTGCTGTGAGGCAACACTAACCACTGCAGCACCACAACCACCCTCCTGTGGAAGGGTAAATACAGTATAAAAAGTTTGGTAAAAACTTTTTATTTACAATCCAAAAAGTATTTTTTTTATTTGCATACAATCCAAACAGCATTTTTTTTGTGTGCAATCCAAAAAGCATTTTTTTTTGCATACAATCCAAAAAGCATTTTTATTTAATACTTATGCTGAGGTTTAAGAAACAGTTACACAGCCTTACAGTAACACCTCTGAGGTGGAGTCACCTCTAGTAGCCTATATACTTCTTTGCATTCTAGTACACTCTTCTTTCCTCAAAAAGTGCTTTATTGAAAAATATGAATTCGATAACACAGTCCCCGGGATTCATCAATGGTGATTTTCCATGCAGGAACAGTGTAACCTCTCCTGCATGGAAGATGGACATCGAGCGATCCAGGTACATGCCATTTTGACGTGCACGAGTGGCCCTATACTGTTCCAACACAGAATGTTTGTTGCTAATCAGCTCATTTGCTGGTGAAAACCATGCAAATGAGCTGATCTAGTGATCCAGGAAGTTGGCAGGTCTCCATGCTGGAACAGTGTAAGGTGCAGAAATGTATTCAGTTACTAAAAAATTACACAATGGAGGCATGTCAGCACTCAATAAAGCATGTATTAGAGCGGTTATGCATGCCAATGGCCAAATATATGGCCATTGGCATGCAAACCTGCTTCAAAGAAAAAAATATAAAGTTTTATTTTTGATGGCCGATCTCAGCCATTGAGTGCATGGGTAACAGTACACTAGTGGGAGTGGGGAGAAAATGTAAAAAGAAGGGTGAAAACATGAAAAGTAGGGAATTCTGCATTTTGCAAATACAGGCAATGACATGCAGAAAGTAAACAATGTCCGGGAACAGTGGTTGCTAGGGGGGAAGGCTCATGTGTAGTGCAGTAACAAGGGCTGAAGGCAGTGGGGTATGTTAATGAGGGGACTGATACTGAATCACAAATTTCTTCTAAGTGTCAGACTGCACCTAACCATGTAGGTGTTCTAACATGATCGTGTAGGAAGGAGGAGCAAGTAACATGAAAAGGGGGTGTGTCATGCTTGCTGTAAGCACACCGGAGCTCTGTTGGCTGGTGTCTGCTTAGCTAAGCACAGCTAAGCAAGAGGGTGTGTTTGAGGCTGTTTGCTCTTATTCCATGAACTGAGGAGCATGTTCATGGGCAGGGCAGGGCCATTTCTTGCTGTTTACACTAGCTAAATGGGTCTGGGAGGTGTGCCATGGATTAAACAGGAAGAACGTAGAAAAAGTAAAAGGAAATAGAACAAGGGAAATGCAGTACAAACAGCAATATGGGATATGTCAACACACAACGGGCCATTGAAAGCACTCATTAATACAGCTGGCAGGTGGCTGCATAGCTGAAAATGGGAAGAGATGTAAAAAGCATTAAAGAGCAACAGCACAATAAAGGAGAAATATGAAGTAGTTATCAGTAATATGTGACTATTGCAACCTACAATGGGCAGCAAAGCACATAATACTACAGCTGTCAAGGTGGCTTCATAGCTGAAAGTGGGAGGAGATGTAAGTAAAAAATAATTTAAAAAAGGCAACACAGAATAAAGGCAATCATGCACAAATTACCAGTAATGCCTCTAACACTCACAATGGCCAAATCAAAGCCATGAGTAACATAGGTGGCACCTGGAATGTATCATAGTGAGCCAATCATACAGGCAGCATCTGTAGCACCACAGTATAAAGTTTGGAAACATCTTACAGTCTAGTTTATCCCACAAACTCTGCACCATTGGTATATACATTCAGGGGAATTTTAACTGGAAAAATGTTAGGGGCCGCCATTGCTTTGATCCATCAGTATGTGCCAGAGGCTGAGGGCAGAGAGAAGGATAATGCTGACAACCGCCTCAGACCTAGGATGAGGAGAAGAGTGTTCAGACCTGGGGTAACCTACCAGGGGCTACACGACCTGGAGACAGTAGAGTGCTACAGGGTGGACAGGGACATACTTCAGCAAATTGTGGAGCTGTGCTGGCCTCGCCTCACATCCAGAACGAACAGAGGGGAACCTATCTCAGTGGATACTAAAGTATGTGTAGCCGTAAGAATACTAGCTACAGATACTGTCCAAAGATCTACTGGGGATATCATGGGGGTGTCACAGGCATCTGCATCCAGAGTACTCCTCCAGTTCCTGGATGCCATGCTACCAAATACCTGTGAGCACATATACTTCCCAACACCCATGAGGAATTGACCAGCAATATGCACCTCTCCCACCATGTAGCTGAATACCCGGAGGTACTGGATGCCAGAGACTGTACGTACATCCACATCAAAGCACCACCCAGTGAGCAGGGTGGGGTCTACATAAACCACAAGGGCTTCCCCTCCATCAACTGCCAGGTCGTGTGCAATGCCCAGGGCATTATCATGAATGTGTATGCTGGCAGCCCTGGAAGCTATCATGACTCCTCACAGCTATATCAGGGATTTGCCAGGGGGGACATCCCGTATGGCCATCTGGTGGGGATGCTGGCTATGCACTGGAGCTATGGATGATGACACCCATCAGAAATGCACATACACCCATGCAATAATGCCATAATGAGCCACACGTACAAACTAGGATCATTAGAGAGCATGTGTTTGGGATGCTCAAGTCATGGTTCCACTGCCTAGACATATATTGTCGAGCCTTGCAGTACTCAACACTCACATGTGCACACATGTTCATAGTATGTGCCATGCTACACAATATGATCCTGCAGAAACAGCTGCAGCAGGAGCAGGATGGGGAAGGGCCACACAGCCCCACACCATTGTCAAGGTCCCCACAGGCACAGAGGGACATGGACAAGGAGCCCCCTGAGCCAGCCCCTGTAGGCAGATGGAGGCGTGCCCAGTATGGCCTGGCCTTGGCAAAGAAGCAACGTATAGCACACACACTGACACTGTAGGCACCCAGGGACTGACACTTCCCTTGAATTGCACACACAGTAAAAAGGGATGACAAACACCACACTACCTGTAACTTAACATGTATAGGCAGTGCACTGTGTGTATCCAACATAGGCAGCCCTCAAGCCCCATACACACAACTGCCACAGGCACATGTAAGTCAGTTGCCTTAACAGTAAATTAATGTATCAGTATGTTCTGCTAGCATATGTATGGTATTGTTGCATCCATGCAAGGGAATGGGGTGGACTACTGGGATAGCATCAGAAAACTGACAGCTATGTGGGACACCAGGAAATGTCTGCCCAATACTGGTCTCCCAACAATATGTTGTAGTACCCAAGGTGGCAAATCCCACTGCAGTATATGTGTGGGGCCAACTAACTGGGGAGTTATAACTCACAGCCATGGATGTCAGTGTGGGGTCCCATACCCACCCCTCAGACCCACACAGCAAGTCAGCGGTAGAAAACAGAGAGAATGTCTGGAAAAGCTCCACAAATGGCAGCAATGTTGAATCACCCCCCACTATAGACCGACACAGTCATAGCACAGCAGGTCTCGCAGTTGCAGTAAGGATCTGAAGGGTAACAAGTCTGACATGCAAATGTATGCCATAACAATCTCACATGTGCTCCTCACTGATATTCCTGTAGTCCCCAAGACAGGGCACAATAGTATGGTAAATGGAATCAAAATGTAAAGCAAATAGCAGCACAGTCTCTGTAAATGTCTACAGTTGACAGGTATGCCCCCCCATATACCCACAGAAATGCAGTAACATGTATGTTTGCAGGGAAATAGCAGCAGAACACTGATTGGTAGGGCAGTCTCAATACACATGAAAACATGTTGCATATGATCAATATGCAAGGGGTCAATGAGCTATATCCATGTGTGGTCAATACTATCACGATCTGACCAGCATGTTCTCCCGGCTGTCATCTTGTACTGTCCTAGGTACAGGCTGTCTGTCACAGGGCCATGTTCAGATAACTGCAGTGGCAACAATTATGCATGTCAGTGACACCTAGTGCTCTGCCACTAACATACCTGAAAGTCACAGTGCTATGTGGAATATACTACACATATAATGGACATCTTGAGGGCTGTGTAGCCAAGGCACTAGGCCTTTTGTGAATAATCATGCTTCTTGGTACTGTTGCCAGTGGTCATTGTCAATATGGCTTTTTCCTTGTTTTATGTCTGCTTTTGTAGATAATGGACATGCTCGCACAGTACAATGCAGTCTGTACCCACACCCATAACACAAAACCTCTGACAGCAACATGTCCGAACAAGGGCCGAAGTAAATGTGGAACAAAGGCACAATGATAGGCATGTGCAGTAAATATTGTCCTGACATACTGAGAAAGTTGGTAGGGTGAGGGGTTTGCAGTAGTGGGAATTGTCTGAAGGTTATGTAGGCTGACACAGTAATGTCTGTCAATATTTTGTAACATCACTCTTCAATTATACTGAAATAACTTACTATAAAAACACATGTTTATGCAGACTGGACAAAACCTCTAGCCAAACACCCAGACAATCTGCCATAAAATGTAAAGCAGACAGGTATGGCCACACCAGGATATCACATCTCGGGTTACACAGATACCACAGAAGCAGAAGATCCCCAGCCAGTATATCAACAAGTTGCTGGACTGTCACTCAACTGGCTGTAGCCACACCTCCCAACTGGCCTTGGTGGACAAGAATATACATAGCTGCCATTATAATATCAGTCTATGCATCATATGACTAGTATTCCTCTGGTAAAGCACTGTGATGATTTGAGGATGTCTGACACTAGGTAATGGCACAATACATTGTACTGTCAGAATACAGATATGTCAGAAAATGTCTGCCAAAATAAACCATTACCCCAAAGAAAGTCATCTGTACTTCTGAGAGATATGTCTGTAGCACACAAAACCCTGGACCAGAGTACACTTATCTCTGGAATGGAGTCCCACTCTAACTATACAAGGTCACACTGGGCATGCTCCTACACTTAGAAAATCACAGTACATGTTGGAACCTACATTGGTCTATATGACTATATTGTTTAGATATATCTGTGCATACAGACAGCTATGTACACCTTAACTGTCCCTACACACACATCAGACAGGATTACCCCCAGCTAGCTGTAGGTGGCCCATATGTGATATATCCACATCTATTGTGTGTAACACACATGCAGACATATATGGCCAACAGATAACTAAATATGTCAAGCATACACACACACACACACACACATACAGATGTGGGGAAGTGAGAGACAGACAATGATAGACAGTCACAGGGGACAGATACACATGGCTACCCTGAATGCCATGCAGTGATGTCCTGTTGTGGGCAGCTGCATACTGTTTTTAAACAGTGGCACATGCAAGCATAAAAGGTGAGCCCCATTGTGTAATAGTACTGAGATTGGGGTGTTAATGTTACATCACCTGCCTGTGTGTGTGTGTGTCTCTGTAGATCTAAGTATTAGCAGACTGTTCCCACTCAGTACACTTCACATTGCCCAACTGCACGAGATCTGCTGCTGTCATTCACCTTAGAAGTACGATTGGACACCTACTACCCCTGTAAGCTCTGTACCACATGTGATAACTGCCTAACACTATAGTACAAGTAACTAGATAGGTAGGAGTTCTAAACCCAATACTGGCAAGTGTGTGTGTGTGTGTGTGTGTGTGTGTGTGTGTGTGTGTGTGTGTGTGTGTGTGTGTGTGTGTGTGTGTGTGTGTGTGTGTGTGTGTGTGTGTGTGTGTGTGTGTGTGTGAAAGTTGTGTGTTTGTTTGTTCATTTTTAGGTGAAACAGTTTTATGTCATTCCCATTCACAACACTTCCCACTGTCCCACTTTATTAGTCCAGATGATGTTATTTCCTTTGTCAGCAACCTTGGTCAGCTGTCAACCCAGTAAGTGGGCGGCACAGTGGTGCAGCGGTTAACGTTGTCGCCTCACAGCAAGAGGTTCACCGGTTCGATTCTCGGCTGGGGTGCCTTCTGTGTGGAGTTTGCATGTTCTCCCTGTGTTCGCGTGGGTTTCCTCCGGGTACTCCGGTTTCCTCCCACATTCCAAAGACATGCATCTGGAGCATTTCTCCCCGGGCCTCCGCTGAAAACAGGCTTTGTGGAACCTAGTCGGACATTCCTGGTCAACAAATGTTAAATAAATAAATAAAAATAAAATAAAATAAATAAGTTCAGTAGTGCATGCGATAAATGCTTAACACTGTAGTCGAAATAACTAGTTAAGCAGGGGTTCTACTCTCGTATCTGGCAAATGTGTGTGTAAGTGTGTATGTTTGTAGGCAGAAGTATTTTGATATGTTTCCCACCCACTGCCCTACCTTATCAGTTCAGCTGATGTCATTCCCCATATCAGTACCTTTGGCCAACTCTCAGCTCAGTAAGCTCTATAGTGCATGTGATAACTGCGTAACTACTATGGTGCAAATAACTAGTTAGGTAGGGGTTCTACTCTCACATCTGGCAAATGTGCGTGTGTAAGTTTGTCTGTTTGTAGGATGTATTTTGATACGTTTAATACCCACTGCCCTACTTTATCAGTCCTGCTGATGTCATCCCTCTTATAGGTTCATAAGTGTGTAATAGGCTAATGGCCCAGGAGCCTTAACAAGCCTAGCCCATAGAAGGGCTCTGCCATTGTGCCACTGAATGTTACCTCCCAGTGCCTGTATCAAGTAGAGCCACCAGAGTGATCCTTGGGGTGAACTGTCTATTACCCATCCATTCATCAAGACTTCTGTAAAACAGGGTCAGCTAGGTACTCTGCATGACATGTATGAGAAGTGTATTGCAGGGCATGTGCAGTCTCTTGGTGAGGGACCTGTCCCACCAGCATGTTGTGTCAATTGTGGTAATGAGGTAGAAGTCTCTGCAATGTGTGGTGTGGAGGGATTGGGATGTCTTCATATGTAACATTTCTAAAAGAGCTGCGTCAGACATGCCTTTGTAAGTCAAGCACAGATAGCCTCTAACTAGGTGATATGACATAGAGAAGAGCTGGAGTCTTCTGAGTCTGTCTGTGTAGGGCATGTGTTTAATCCTAGTAACCTCTTTGTGAGGTACTTCTGTGGCCTCCCCAGCTGTTGCAGGTGTCTAGTGAGGTACATGCCAAATGGGCCATAATACTTGGATGAGTGGTCTAATGAGTGAAGAGTAGGCAGAGATGATTACCTCTGTCTTCCTGGATGCAAAACCCTTGGTAATGCGATGTGCCACATAGAAGGAATTCCTGACCACAGTGGCAATGTGGTGGTTGAAGGAGAAGTTGCTGTCAACCTGTGTCCCCACATCTCTTATAATGCCTACATTGTTCATTGGGCTCCCATCAATGTGGTACTTACTGGGGACTGAGTATTTTACCAAAGGGGATGATGATGCATTTTGTGGTGTTAAGCTTCTGGCCATGATTTTCCCACCACTCATTTGTCTCACTGAGGTTTTTATGTAGGATGTCTTCATCACTTGTGGAATTAATGAGGCTCCCAGCTTGCAGTCCTCTGTGAACTTGGTCAGCCAGAGTTCTTCTGTCTTTGGTTGGACTCCTGAGAAGTAGATGCTGGACAGGAGACTACCCTGTACTGATTCCTTTGGGACTCAACTCATGACTGCTTGCCAGTCTGACTTGGAGTTTGCCACAGTCACGCTGTGTGTTCTGTGAACCAATTTGCAACCCACCTACTGATATAGGGGTTGATGCCTAGTTTGGTGGGTTTATCAACAATTCCTGACTGATGAATGGTATCAAAAGCCTTGGCCATATCAAGGTAGGCTGTATACCTTGCCTTACCATCATATACAGTCCTGGCGACTCACTCAAAGAAGTCAACCAGGTTGAGCAGGCATGATCTGACATTCACAAAGCAAAACTGTGTGGTGTCCAGAGTTAGGAGATTACGTATATCTTTGTCAATCTGGTCCCTGATGATGCAGTCTATACCTGTACATAGTAGACTCATCAGGCTAATGGCTCAATAATCCCCAGGGTCTGTAGTTGCTACCACTTTATGGAGAAGGATGACTGTAGCAGTGCACCATTTTGGAGGGACAAAGCCTGAGGTGAGGCTGTGACAGAACAGGGCACACAGATGTGGTGCCAGGTCTCTTTGTACATCATGTAGAACACAGCCACAAATATGTTTGGGTCCCATAGAAGCTGCATTATTACCTGTGAACAATGCAGGTCTAACCTTGGCTGCATTAATTCTGGGTGCCTGGCATTCGTCTACCAATGTGATTGTTCTCTTAGAGGGGAGTGAGGGGTAAAGCTGGCACTGAATGTGTTGGCAAAACTGTTCCCAATATCTATTGGCTCAGGATAAGAGTTAGCATTGTGGGGTAACTCACATAACTTGTGGGTATTGCTGTGGAGGTTGTTGGTATAACTATCAATGGCTTTTGTGATTGTTGTCAGTGTCTGCTGCAATTCTGCCTTCATAGCTGGCTGTAGATGATTCCATGAGGAATCTCACATTGTTGTTGAGGCTAATAAGGGGGGGTTACCAGTCTTGGGACACCATCTTTTTCTGCAACAGTGTATTCCTTCTGTTGTACACATTAGTAATTGCAGGGGACCATCACATTGGCTTCCAGTGTTTGGAGGACAGCCTCTTGGTTATGTTGGCTATGGCTAGTACCATGCATTCATGTACATGTTTGTACAGTGCATTTGTGTATGAGGTGACAGTCAGGCAGCTATTTTCCATTGGCATGGGTACAGCAAAGCCATCCACCCCTGTTTTTATGACAAGTCAGCTTTGGAGATGGTTTTCAAATTAGTTACCATTGTGGGGGTGTGGGTGAGATGTGGATTGCCATGGTGATTACATCATCTCTGGATCTGAACAGGTAGGGATTGACTACTGCTGTTGAGCAACTGTCCCATAAGTAAGTAATCAATACAGGTCAAGGTTGTTGCATCCTCTACTGGTGGCAAGT
This sequence comes from Protopterus annectens, assembly GCF_019279795.1. NCBI lineage: Eukaryota > Metazoa > Chordata > Ceratodontiformes > Protopteridae > Protopterus > Protopterus annectens. The sequence continues at coordinate 129,498,797 of NC_056742.1, read as the reverse complement.
ATGAGCCAGTCCAGGGCATTGGAACTGATGAATTTCAGGAAGCGTTGGGCAAGTCTATTGGTGCTTGACTACTTTTCCCAGTTGAGGGAGAGGTAGTTGAAGTCTCCTACTATGTCAGTGTTGGGTTGGACCTTGATAGATGCCATAGGGTTGAGGAATGTGGATTGACAGTCCAGGGACATGGATGTGGACCCATAGCAGTCTATGACCTGGATTGTACTATTACCCAAAGTCAGTTGTACCTGAAGTATCTCAGATGCATTATGCTGGGATACTAGTCTGGAGGTATGCATATCTGTTATGAATATGAAACAGTATAAGATTTCAATGCATATATATCTAGTTAATCACTCTATATTAATCAGATCAGATAATGGTAGTAGATGTAGCGAACTTAAGCTTGTCCTAAGTCCAAAAAAATATATATAATTTGAAATATTGTACAGAATTATTAAGTATTCAAAAGTAATCCAAGCAGGGTAGGCAGTCTGTTTCCAGTCGAAAATCCTGGTCTGTATACTTAATAAAGGATTTTCAACTGGAAACAGACTGCCTACCCTGCTTGGATTACTTTCGAATACTTAAGAATTCTGTACAATATTTCAAATTATATATTTTTTTATTATTTTTCTGACTTAGGATGAGTTTATGTTCACTACTTCTGCTACCAGTATCTGATCCAATTAATGTACAGTGATTAACTAGATATATATGCACTGAAAATCTTCCACACAGTGAAGTTCTTTACACTGTTTTGTTTTTGGGCCCACTATACTTGTTTAGTGGATTGTTTGAGACTTCTAGGATATCACAGTGATTACTTGTTTTATTCTGTTATGAATATGGAGATACCCCCACCTGTGGAGCTGTGGTCCATGTTCTGGGGCTGACAGCTGTGGAATGAATCATAGCCTGTTAGCGCAGGGCAAGTGCCTGCTGCTGTAAACCAGCCCTCCATTACAGCACAACTGTCAATGTTCTCCAGTTTGAGGAGTGCTTTGAGTGACTGCATCTTGAGAGTTAGATGTCTACTGCTGAGCAGCATGCCCCTCAGATTGCACTAATTTCTAGCTGTTACGGTGCTAATGTGATTTGGAACACTGCCTAAAAAGGCACTATAGGGGTGGGAAGAGACTTGGCCAATACCTAGAAATCCAGGGGTGACAGATGCAGGCCATCTCTGGCAAGGCATTGAGATCTGTCAATCATGTTATCATAAGCAGAAAGAGAGACTGGATCCCCTGAGAATGACAAATGTTAAAGTCAATCATTTGTTGAGAGTACTGCGGCATCATTCTGGGTGATGGTAGTATACTGCTCAGGGCTACTGACATACCTGCCTGGACCACATAATCCGAGAGCTCAACCACATCTCTTGTCATGCAGTCCAGGGAGCTGCATCTTAGGTCATTCACACCCACATGGATGATGACAGAGTGATACTTGTAGTTGTTGTAGAGTGACCTGACTGGGTGTGTCATGTGTTGGATGCTGTCATGTGATAGATAGCTGGCTGTTACCTTCTCCATATTCAACCTAGTGAGTTGGACATCTGTGTGCCTCAGTATTGAGTCACACATGATACTGTATTGGGCAAGGTGGTTAGCCTTACAGGCTTAGGTTGAGGGGCACACTGTGTAGGTGACATATGTTTCCTTTGGCATGTACTGTGTTGTGGTGGCTGAGTGGGTATCTGTTTTGCTGGTATGTGCTGATTGGGTAAATGTCCATTGAGAGCCTCTGTGAAGGTGGGTGTGTGGTTTGTGAGTGTATGTCAGGGCTATGATACAGGGGTGTTCTGGCAAGCTATGTGTTCCACATGGTGTGGTGCAGGTGTTGACCTCATCCTCTTTACCAGCAAGTCCAGTCTTCACTGGAGAGTGCATATTTCCACATTTGGTGATAAAGGGGTAACTTTCACAAGTCTGAGTGTTTGGAGAGTAGAGGAGAGGAGTGTCTGTGTACATAAGGCAGTTGCAACAGAGCCTCAGAATGGCCAAGTGCACCAGAATAATGGGCAAAAGCAGAGAAAACTGCACTTCAGTCATGCCAGGAGTGGTGGTCATGACTCCCAAGTACTGGGGCTAATTCTGTGAGGAAAGATTACTGATGATGGCTCCCTGGTGTGCTACACTTATTGATTCAATAACCTGTTGAAGTGTAAAGGTATTATGCTGTTTGAACTGCACAAGAGAAAGAACTAGCAAGACCTAAGGGAAAAATTAAGGTGGACTTTCTGCCACCTGTAATACTTTACCAAAGCTGTTCAGTTAACAGCGCCTTTAGTCAGTTGTTAGTCCAGTAAGTTCTGTAGCGCATGCGGTAACTGTGTAACACTGTAGTACAAATGACTAGATAGGCAGGAGTTCTAATCCCACTACTGGCAAGTGTGTATGAGAATCAAATACTGTGTATGCCATACCATTTTGAGTTGTGTATCACCCTTTACACTTCCTCTCACCCTAATTTACTGGTCCTGTTGATGTCATTCACCTTACAAGTACCTTTGGAGTAGATAAAATTGTATAAGCTCCGTGGTGCATCTGATAACTGCATAACACTATACTAGAATTAACTAGATAGGCAGGAGTTCTATTCTCAATACTGACAAGTGTGTGTGTGTGTGTGTGTGTGTGTGTGTGTGTGTGTGTGTGTGTGTGTGTGTGTGTGTGTGTGTCTTCGGGTGAAGATCATATTCTGTTTGCCTGATACCATTTTGATTGGTATATCATCCACACCTGTTTAGCACCTCCCGATGGCATTACTTTATATAGTGTCATAATGGCATCTGCCTCACATGCAGCATGTTAAACCATTGTGCAGGCCATAACACTCCTCTGTGCAGATGTCTATGGAATATCCAGATGTTTAGGTTCATAGGTGTGTACTCTACTAGGCTAATGTACCTGGAGCCTTTACAAGCCTAGCCCATAGGAGTACACTGGCATCATGCCACCCAACATTAGTTTATAGTGCCTCTGTTGAGTACAGCCATTGGAGTGATCCCTGGGATGAGTTTTCTATATCCCATCCATTCAGCAAGATGTCTCTTGAAGAGGGCATAAGCATAACATAAATTATTAACTACATTAGGCAGACCCCCTCACTAACACTCTTCAAGAGAAACCTTGACGAGTGGATGGGTAAAAAAAACACACCCCTGGGATCACTTCATTGGCTCTTCTTGACAGAGGCTCAGTTAATTAATCAATGGGGTGGCAAAAGCTGACACACCCTGGCTAGGCTTATAAATGCCCTTGGGCAGATAGCCTAGTACCTACTATGAACCTATGAACCTATGAGATTGAAGGAGCTGGTGAGAGAGCTCAAGCCAGTTAAGGGATTTAAGTGAAAGGCAGTGGTGTGAATTGTTAAGTTGATTTGCAGTGAACCTAGTGATTTTATTATACGAGAGTTCAAGTTTAGACTTTAGGGAGGATTGTTGGTTAGTTAAGATTGGAGAGGCATAGAGTGGGAAGAAGATTGGTGTAGGCAAGGGAGAGTCTAGAGTCCTTGGTGAGGAAGTATGTTGTTTCTATAGAGCAAGCCAAGTTTTTGATGAGTTTTTATACAATTTTGAACATGTAGATCAAATTTTAGTTGATCATCAATGATAACACCAAGGAGCTTGGTTTGTGTTTTTGCATTTATTACAGTGTTGTCAAGGGATGGGATTGTGAAGGAAGATTTAACATTAGAGATTTTGGGAGAAATAAGAGAAGTTCATTTTGAGGGGGGGTGTTGAGTACAAGTTGGTTGTCTGTTAGCCACATTTCAACGGAGTTTAAAGAGTTTTAGATTATAGTATGGAGGTGATAAAGATTATCAGATGTACAGATAATGGTGGAGTCATCAGCATATTGTATAATAGGACTGAAAACAGGAAGTGTGCAGACACTTAGTGAAGATGTTGAACAGTAGTGGACCAAGAATGGAACCTTAAAATACTCCTGTGTTAGCAGGTAAGAAGTGTGAGAAGAAAACCATGGACTACTGTCTGTTGGAAAGATAGCTGGAGAACTATTTGAGTGCTGGGTTGCAGAGACCAAGATCAGATATTTTAGTGAGAAGTTTGGGGTAAAAAACAGTGTCAAAGGCTTTGTAGAGGTCAGAAAATAGACAGGATACTAGGTTATTGTTATCTCTGGCTTGAGAGATAGTATGAGAGAAGGAGATTAGAGCAGAAGTTGTGCTATGGTTAGGGCAGAAGCTGTGTTGGGTTGGAGTGAGTAGATTTTCTTGCAGAAAATCATCAAGGAGCTGTCTGTGTACACATTTTTTGAGTATTTTCAAGAGGGGGACAAAATGGCAATGGGCTTGTAGTTTGAGAGGTCAGTGGAGTGTCCTTCTTTGTGAACTGATATAGTGAAGAATTGTTTCCAGATAGATGGGACTGTTGATTTTTGGATAGATATGTTGATAAGGATAGAGATAGGGTAAGCTATCGTGTAAGCTGATAGCTTTAGGAAGACCGGTGGCAGAATATCTGCTGAGGGAAAGCAGGGTAAGATACTGAGTTAGCTGATAGCTTTAGGAAGATCAATGATAGATTATCTGCTGAGGAAGACCAGGGATTTATTTTGCTCAGTAGTGATTTTATGTAGGCAGTGGGGACAGGTTTCAGTGAAAAAGTAGGTTTATAGTCAGAGGGAGGAATAGTGAGACTGGAAGTGTGAATAATTTGTGTTTTTTAATGGAGTCAATGAAATAGTATAGTGGTGATTTCCAGGAAAGAGTTGTTAGGGCAAGGGTTAGGTGTACTGGGAGAGCCTGGATCTTGTTAATGGTGTTCCAGAATTTTTTGCTGTGATGGTAGAATTGAGACATTAGATAAAAGTTTTTTTGTTTTGTTTTTTTTTTTTTTTTTTAGTGAAGTTGCGGAGTTCTTTATAGGATTGAAGGTGATTGGGGGATTGTTTTTAGCCAGTTCTCCCATGCATTATCCCTCTTGTGCACTAGGGAAAGTATGGAATTAGAAGGCCAAGCTACATGGAGAAATTTCAGTTTGATTTTCCTAAAGAGAGAAAGGGAATTGAGAATGTCTAGAAAAATACAGTGGAATTTCAGAAGAGCATCCTCTATTGGATTCTATTGGATGAGGAAAGAGGAAGGACCAGTTTATGCAGGACAGTCTAGTGTTGAACTCGTCAGGGTTGAAGTTAGATAGACTATGGTACTCGCTGTTACCCAGTTTGGTGGAGAGTGCCTTTGAATGCTGATGGGGAGGTGGTTATTGATGGAATCAGGCAGTGTTTTGGGGTTGTGGTACAAGTTAGGATTGGATACAAGGATCTGGTTAATTGATTTGCTCTAGTAGATAGGCATTGAAATTAGTTGCGTGAAGCCATGAAGATTTATACTAGAGGTAGGGGAGTCAGTGGCCAAGGTTTGCCAGTTGATGTTGACATCCCCCAGTATTGCTCCATAAGATATGTACCGGGTGATTCAAGAGAGAACATGGGGGAACGAGGGAATTTATATAGTGGCAACCGCATTGTGATTAAGTTTGCAGCTGACTGTTAAGAGTTCTGCAGGGTGAAAGTTGGGCAGTGAACCTGATAGTGGGGACAGGTTAAGCTGGTCTGAATATATTATAACTACATCTCCTTTTTTTGTAGACCTTGCCTGAGTGGAAGATATTGAACCAAGGGGGAAGAATTTTGTTGTCTGTGATGTGGGGTTTAAGCCAACTTTCAGTGGGAATTATTATGTCGGGTGAGTGTTGGGCAATCCAAGACTGAAATTCACTGACTTTGAAAATGCTGTGAATATTCAAAGATTCTAGTTAAGCACTTGGCAGAAGACTTGGAGTGAGAAAGGGATGGGAGTGTAGGGAAAGTGTCTTGAAAGAGAGGGGAGTGAGGGCCAGGGTTGGGATGAATATCTCCTGATAAGAATATATTCTTGGTGACGTGTAGCAGTGTGGGTATCTTAGAGCTATTAGGAGTATTTAGGCTTAGTTTTGAGAGTGTGACAATTTGAATTTGTGTACAAGATGGTTAGATTTGATCCTGTTCTACCTGTCTGGCAGAATTATTTGCATTGTTTGTTAGTTTGCCACTTCATCCTGTGGAAAACTAGTTTTTGTGTGAATTTATTTGATTTCCTGTGATGGCTGGTGTGAACGAGGATCCTTTAATGGAGATGCCTGTTCATCCTACACCTAATTCCAGTGAAGGAGCTGTATTGGCTATGTTGGTGCACTCTATGAATAGTATGCAGAAAACATTGGATGAGTTCATGAGGGCCAAATAACCGACAACAGTAAGACATTTGAAGTTTCTTTCTCCTTCAGTTATTTCTGAGGATGATATTAGTGAAACCACTGTTATTGACAACAGAATGGCTACTGGTTCACATTCGACTACCAATAATTGTTTCAAGGATATTCGAGCTGTTTTGGACTATGATTATGATCCATTTAACAATACGGATGATAGTCTGAGATCTTTCACATGGCTCCTGAGAACACCCGAAATTGAGATGGAAACTAGAGCTCTTATAACAAATTTGGAGAAGTGCCTGAGGAGGTATAGGTCCCTTGTGGTGGAAACAAAGTACTTTGAAAAATGTATACATTGAAAGTGGTTCCAAAAGGGCTACTTTTTTTCAAGTGTCCTAATGGTGTGTTGCCCTCTGAACAGTTCTTTGAAGAGGTCATTGCTTTTTTTACTAATTCTGGATTGGAATTTTTGCGACTATTGATTGGTAGAAATAAAGTACGGATTGCTGAAGGACGTGGTGAAATCCTTAACTTTGAGGATTCCCTTCAAAGACTTTTAATAAGTTTACCAGTTCTTAATAAAGACTATTCAGGGATGCTGGCTAATACTGAGGACTTTGAAAAAAGTCTAGTGCAGAGGAAATTAAAGAAATTACAGTGAGATATTGCAACCTATGGCTCAAATAGTGCTTATTCGCATTTTACAGAAGTAAAAAATGCACAGAGACCTCATACACTTGTTACACTCAATGGAGGGGAAGGAGGGCCCTCTAATGTCAATGTTCCCCGAGAGGATTTTGCTGAAGGAGCTGGAACGGCTGTAACCGAGTCTGGCGATGATATTAATACAAACGGGGGTGTTGTGTCCCCTTTAGGGGTTTGTTTAATGAGTGAACAGACATGGAAGGAGGACAGCAAGTCAGCATTGTGGAAGACTTCAGTGAGAATGAAGAAGAAATAAGAGGGATAGATTGCCAGCGTACATTTACTGGACTCTCTGGTAAAGTGTTCAATTTGTCTGACTGTCGATTTAATGCTGAACAGATTTCTGTTTTCTCTGGGTTTGAACTTTATTCCGATTAGGAGGATGGATTTGAGAGGGACTTTAATTGATCTGAAAATGTACTGTCACAAGCTGAATCTTTTATATGTGTTTTCTGATGTTTCACTTAAGAAAAGTGTTTTGTATAAACCTAGTACGTATAATCCTGCTCTTATTAATGCATTAAAAGTTTCTGAAAACTGTTGTGAGGAAGACATTAGGAAGTTGGCAAGTGGTAAACCTAGTAGATTATTTTACAATCTTTCTTCAGGGCAACAGTCAGCCATGGAGGAGTTGAAACAACTCACACATTTAAGATTTATGAAGGCTGACAAGGGAGGGGGGCTTGTTATAATGGAGTAAGACAAATATGTAGCAGCTATAGAAAAAATGCTGGGGAATGCCAATGAATATTTAATTGTGGAAGCTCAATGGTGCCTGCCTGTTATAGGAAAATATGGTCTGAACTATATGAGTTATTAATGGAAGGTTTCATTTCCTCAGACATGTATGATTTTATGATGGTTGAGCAACCGTTATTGGGGGTCCTTTTTGGGATCCATAAAATTCATAAGGCTCCATCTAATCCCCCTTTCCGACCTGTTGTTTCCTCACCTCAGTGTGTGATGGAAGGAACAGCCTTAGTCCTTGATTTTTTATTGAATCCTGTTGTTCAAAAAATGCAATTTTACATTAGGGATTCATGGGATTTTTTAAACAAATTTAGCGTTTTTAGTTTGGAATATGATTTTGATGCTATGAAAAATTTTATGTTTACAGTGGACATTTGTTCTCTGTTCACCAGTATACCCCATGATCTGGGCATTGATTTTGTTAAGCACTTTTTGTCTACTTTTACCCTTTTTTCTGCTAATGATCTGTATGTTTGCAATGTACTTTTGGAACTTCTTCTTCATAACAACTATTTTTTGTTTAATAGAGTGGTTTATAAACAACTGAATGGAGTTGCCATGAGGTCGGCTGCAGCCCCGGCATACGCCAACTTTGCTTGGATGGTGAGAGCAAAAAGTTTTGAAACTCATCATGTCAAAGCTTCATGTTAATTTTTATGCTAGATTTTTTGATGATCTGTTTTTTGTCATTGTGGGGACTGAAAACGAGGTCTCAGAATGAATTAAGTACATGAATGAACAGTCAGATTTTTTGAAATTTACGATAGGTGACATAGGTTTAGAAGTCAGCTTTTTGGATATTACTGTTAAATGGGAACCTCTTACCCAGAATTTCAGTAGTAAGATTTTTAGAAAAAGTACTTTTGTTAATAGTTGCTTACACTATGCTAGTAACCACCCTATGTTTATGAAGAATATCATTCTAAAGGGGCAGTTGATACGTGCTTCCAGGATGACCTCCAAGGATTTAGTGTTTGAAGAAGAGGTTGGATTCATTGTTAACATGTTTATAGAAAGAAGGTATAAGGGAGATATGCTAACTAAGCCAGTAGAGGAAATTAGACGACGTAGGCATACTGATTCCTCCCACCTCCCATTTTGAGGCATGGACTGGTCCTTAAGGAGCCTCACACTAGGGCATGTTCTGAGAATAGTATTAATAATGATACATATTGTTGTCTTGATATGTCTGTAGATAGAAGTAGCATTGAGTCGATTGTTACCAAGAGCTGGAATATTATTAAAGGTAATATGGACCTTTTTAGGTTAATGGATGAAAAACCTAAATTTGACTTTAAGAGCACTTTTAACTTAAAAAGGTGTTTACAGAGGGACAACTTTAAGGTTGGTAGTATGAGTAACAGCATGAAATCAAAAGGAATGTATAAATGTGGTTTTTGTATGGCCCGCAGATATATTTTGGAAGGCCCTTTCATAGAATTGCCCCATATGGATAGAACTTTGCCAGTTAATAGGGTTTACAAATGTAAGACACAAGGGATTGTCTACATAGCTATCTTCTCATTTTGCAGGGAATTTTATGTAGGTATGTCCAGTAGGTGTTTATATCAAAGAATTAAAGAACATTTATATGCCGTTAGGATGAAAAATGTTAACAATGCTCTATATAGGCATACTGTTAGGTGTCTTGAATATAACAATTTTTTATTCTCAATTTTGGAACATGTACCCAGGAATTTGAGGGGAGGTTGTTATAAAGATCAAATTGAACAAAGGGAGACTATGTGACAATTAAGGTTGGGAGCAGAAAAACTGCCAGGCATTAATGATTCCACCAGCATAAAAATCTTTTTTTTAAAAAATAGGAGGTTAAAAGTTTATAAAAGTTTGCAAATATGTATCTAACTTTATGACAATTTTATTGTTGTTTAGTCCATTTTTATGGTTTTCCATATATTTTTTCTGTATTGTTTCAATGGAATGTGAGTATGTACTTATCTGCTAATTAAGGCATTAGTGGTGTTACTTGTTAATTAACTGAGGGTGTGTTTAACCTTATTTAAGAGAATAGTTTTTACTGTCTTAATGGTTGTTCTGAGGAAGTCTCTTTGGGGATGAAAGCGATAATAAAAAGGTTTTTCACTAGTACGCTGGTTTTATTCATTTATTTGATCCTGTTCTACCTGTCCGGTGGAATTATTTGCATTGTTTGTTAGTTTGCCGCTTCATCCTGTGGAAATCTATTTTTTGTGTAAGCTATCAAGGCTGCAATCCCAGGCACTAGATAGTGAATCAGATAAGAATCCAAACTGGAAGGTGTTTCATCTTTTTTAAAGGCAGAAAAGGAAAAGTAAAGGCATCACAGCAGGATAAGAGAGTTAAAAGATTACAGCATTTCATTTTCCTGCATCTACCCTGCAAGGAGGCTCTTGGTTAGCATCTTACATTCAGTTCAAAACTTAGTATGGTGCACTATGCACAGGCATGAAAGGCATCAGCATAGATAAGGTCATGACAATTTGTCACCCTAACCAAACCGTTGCACTATTCTCATCACCTTTAAAAGGCTTCCACTGTAAGTCACAGGACTCAAGCCTTTCGGAGTGGCCATTTCTATGCCAACAGGCCCATGGGACAAAGAACCAAGGCTCAGATGTATTATTCTGTACCAGTATTACTGCTGCCATTGCATAGTCTTCCAAGAAATCATGCTTTGCATTTCAGTCTTCCTTAATACCTTAACACATGCAACACTGTCAGAAACTCAGTATCCTAAAGCACTCATCCCTATGTGTCAAGATAACTCCACTTTCAAAGGCAGTGGGAGAAAGTGTATATCTCTGCCATCTGCATGCAAACTCATTGCACAGCCAGTTTCAGTGCTGCATTAAGCATCTCCTACAACTCAGATATTTGAGGTTTCTCAAGGACTGCCAAACCCTATCAAAGCTATGTATTACAGCTAAGATATATCACAGTACTATACTAGCCAACAATCCAACTGTTGCCTTCCAGCAAAATAGTGACAGCATCAATAAAACCCAGCCTACAGTTCTCCTTAACAAGATAAGCTAGCAAATTTCATTAAGAGCTTGAATGTTTCCTGCTGCTGTGTACAATGTTGCACAAACTTTTTTAACTACTATAAAAATGTTCTTTGCCCGCCCAACTAACTAGCATTGTTTGGAAGCCACCTTTATTATTCCATCAGTCAGCTAGGCCATGTTGCACATGACAATGCAGACAGGCAGCTGACTCCACAACCATCAGTGTACTACAGCTGCCTTACAGAATCACATGTGGGATTTGTGTTGTTCCATTTCTAATCTCTTTGCTTAAAATAGCAACTCTGCATGCTTACATTTGTTCCCCTAATAAATGGGGAGTGAGGCTCTCTAGAGCATATCACAGGTACCTCCATGCTTTACTGGTTTCACAACATTAATATGGTGTTATAATCCAGTGGCTTACTACTGCCAATGACCATTACCCACACCACTCAGCATTTTAAAACAAGTCATCTTAGCTTTAAGCTTTCTCCAAGAAAAGGCATGTCCCCCTAAGGCATAGTCGGGTCTTATTGCTTATTAATCATATATAGATGATATACATTTACCTTGAACACTTTGAAGTGGCAACTTCAAGTGAAAAAAAAGCTACTGTATGTGATTGAATGTCAGCCAATAGCAAGTTACAGATCTTTAGTGCTAGACTGCAGTACAGTGGGGATTGGGGAATATACTTTCCCCACTGTAACATTTAAGTTGGTATAATTAGTAGAAGGCTTGTGGGGTGTACAAGTGCTTGCCCTCTGCAAAATAGTTTCAAATCTTAGTGATTTGATGTGAAGCGTATACAAGTATTTGTGATTTGAACTGTTTGTGCTATGACAGGCATTCAAGTGTGTCATAACTTACTTCATACATACTTCTATCATTAGAGTAGTTAACAGTTAAGCAACTGAAATTTTCATCAAAATTCCACATCTACAGAAAGCATAGTACACTACTTTGTCCAGCTGTATACCACAGGTGGCACCCAAGGGACAATTCCTATTAATTATGCCATGGGTGACACCTTAAGAGATTCAATACATGATAGTAAATCCAGCACCCTTTTTCAGCCCTGACTGAAAAGCAAAGCCCTTTCCACGGAGGCTGCCCAAATCTGCATTTTATATGCAATGAAGTAAAACAGCTTTCCAGAGGTTTGATTTAAATGATGAGGTATGCTCCTTACATAAGTGACCCAAAACACAAACCCATTTCCCCTCCACAGACACAAGGAAGGATATATAGTTACTTATCCTCCTCCCCAGGGTTAATGCAGATGTCTGCTACATAAGCATGCCATCTTCAGACATTCCATTTTTAAGCCTTCAGTACCAACCCCAACCAAATCTTAACTGCTTTACGGCTCATCATGTGCTTCAATGTTTATGTTCTTCTCACACCCAAAACCAGTACAGTTTATAGTAGCAACCTCATTTGTCTTGCAATCCGATCTTACAACTGCATAAAGAAACTACTCTGAATCTCAAAAAGCTGTTTTATGGTGTGACATATTGTGAATTACAAGCTATGAAGATATTTTAACTGCACTTGACAAGCCTAGGACTAGATATACAAGGCATTTTGATGCACTTCATCCATACCTTTCAACTATCCAGATTTTCACAGAATGTCCAGATTTCTGGCTAATATTTTTGGTCTGTTCCTTATAAAATTTATGGTTTTCTGACAAATCACTGTGCTGATCTGAGGATTGAAGTTACTAAATAATGACATGCATTTGAGTTTCAGACTTCATACCCTTCAGAAAATGTAAATTAAAACAAACTCCATTACTCTAACAACTTTCTAAGTTTATATGAGCAATGTTTAAAGTCTGTCCCTATTTTGGGTCTTTGTCCCCCCATTTTGTTGGGCTTTGTCCAGATTTCTTGCACAAAGAGGTTGAGAGGTATGACTTCATCTCTGGTTATTAATCAAGAAAATCAGCATGGTAGAAATTAGCTACACTGATCACAGCAGGGGTAATAATCTTATCCAAAAGGGAAATATCTAGCAGATAACATATGTCAGTCAGGTACAAGAGTAGCCTATGCATGCAAAGAAGACTAAGTGATGCAGAGACACTAGTGATTTAGCAGTTATTCACCAAAATGTCAGGGTTGCCAAAAGAAAGTAGGAATGGCAGACTTACAGCTTGCCATTTTATTCAAGTTATTAACTTCCAGAAACATTTATCAGAGGCTGTCTACAGCTAGAGACATTATAACATAGCTTTTCAAGACTTTAGGGAAAATTAAAGTCTAGGAAGAGACAATGAAATTGCAATCAAGCATGTAGGGCAATATGTGGAAGCTGAAGGGGAAGCAAGTTGCTAGCACAATTTGATGTCAAGTACTTCCATTTACATTAAGTTATAGTCACTATAAAATGTTAGTGAGATAAGATATAGCTCTCTCATTTGAAGAGATATGCAAGTGCCCAAATGGACCAGAAAATGGACTGCAGTTTGGGAATGCTCCTGCAGAGCTTGTCTAAAATTACAGGTGAGATTTTAAGCTCTACAACTAAAGATCAACAACAAGAATGCACTCAGCACAAGGAGATCAGTTCATTGTCTTATGGTTTAGGGTTAGGATTTCTAACCCAGCATACAAGGGGAGAAAGTCTGACAAATTAAGTTATTTTTTCTTATAACTGTCCCCTGTTCTCTTGAGCATATACAGCCTACAGACAGTTATGGTTATAGACTATGACAATCCAAGTACTTATGCACCACTGCCCTGGTCAAGCAGAAAACTGCTTGAGAATTGGCCCCTTGTGTTGGATTTCAACTGCTAAGGACTTATTCTCAAAGATTTACTTCAAATGCAAAGCTTTAGGATGCTACAGTTTTGTCCACTGTATGAAAATTGTGGACTTCAAACATTCCACCTACCACATGTGCAAAAAAGTAACAAGCTCAGGCGCCAGAAGCTGTTGAAGACTGGGGGGGGTGGAGGGTGACAGGGGCACTTAGGGATCTAAAAAGGGCAATTTTTTAAAACTATTTACTACCACAACATAGGTTCACTTGGGGGACATTTTAAGCTTAGCCAGTTTCCATGTTGGTGCCTGAATTAACATTTCCTGATCGGTCTTACCTATCCCATGGATGATAATTGTATATAAGCCCAAGTGAGAATAAATATGATCACACTGTAGATAATTTGAGGGGACCCATGTATGGGATGCAGCATTTAGGAACTGCCTCTATCCATTAGTGGCACGAGGAGTAATGGAGTACATTTTCTATTACCAACCCTTAGATCCAAGTTGCATTTGAACATGGACAGGGATGAGCATTGTTTTACTTGAATGGATAGTCTGTTCTGGATATATATCCATCTCTCCGCAACATTCAGTTTAGATACCTGAACTGAGTATTTCTGATGCCATTTGACTTGCTGATGTTCAGTAGGTCCATCAGCATTAGGTTGCAGGATGCCTTGTATGCCAGACACATCACCTCTAAGCACTCTGTAGGATACTGAGTATAGTGATAAATCTTTGAGGTGGTCCATGGAAGACCTATTGTTTAGGACTTGTATCCTTTTAGCAAGGTATCTCTGTTGGTATTCCAATTATTGCATCGGTCAGGACAGATACATGCCAAAATGGGTATTATACAAAATGATTGACCTAATGAGGGCTTTGTAAAGGGGGACAATAACATATTTAGTTCTAGTCACAATCAATTTGTTTATAAGCTATGCAATATAGAAAGACTTTCTCATGATCTGGGCATATGTTGGTCAAAAGTTAGGTCACTGTACACACAAGTTCCCAAATGCCAAATGACTGGGTCACTTCTCAGGGGGCATTGTCAATTTGGCAGTTCCCTGGAGTAGATGACTTCCCAAAGGATACGATAATGTATTTCTTGGAGTTTAGTTTCAATTCATGATTCTGGCACCAGTTATTGTTTGGGACAAACCTTCCTGCATGATGGTTATGGGGATTCAATAATTGCTCCTAGCTTGCAGTCATCTCAAACTTAGTCGGCCAAAGCCCTTTGGTATTTCCTTTTACTTTTGAGATGTATACGCCAAACAGAAAAACTCTCAGCATTGAACCCTGGGGGACACCATTGGTGACTGGTCTCTTCCACTATTTTGATCTTCTGCATCCTGTGAACAAGCATACATGTATACGTTCTTTGATTCAACTTCCTGATTGTATTAACCTGATTGTATTAAATTATATTCCTTGTATAATGCAGCACCACTTGCTAGAATGTATTTTAAATTTGTAGTTTGGAACAGTCTTCTAGTGAGCAATGAAACAAAATGTATGAACCAATAATAGCAAAACTAGCCATTTCAGAAAATTTCAACCATAAAAGACCACTAAGATTTCTGTCATTATAATCCACCAATATTAGTAAATATGCAAAATCTCTGCAGAAGTAAGTCATCTAAATAATTCCCATTAAAGGGATCTGTAACTAATGAAGAGGTTGCTGCTAGCAAACCACTTTATATTTAATTGTTTCATCTACAAATAAAATGTGTTGCCCTTGAGGAATAAATTGCCTACGGTACATTAAAAAATGATAAGCTAGTAATTTTGCAATGGGGAATGGATGGCAAACTGAAAATGGGTTCATAGTTACTAAGTAACTCCTCCAAAGGAGGACATTCAGAGGACTGCAGCATCCACTCCTATTAAAGTACAACACAGTCCAGTATCAGCAATCCATCTGCATACTATGGGAGTAGAACCCACAGCCTTCTGCATCAAAAGTAAGTATACTACCTGTTGTGCTACTAACAATGCAAGCAAATTAATATAAGTAGCAATAAACTTCTCTTCCCCTGAACCGCTCAGCTCCTTGTAAAATCAACTTCGCAGCACAAGAAATCTGGACAAAGCCAACATTTATTTGGGGGGGGGGGCAAAGGCCCAAAACCAGGGACGCATTTTAAATATTGCTTGTATAATCTTAGAAAGTTGCTAAAATAAAGTGTTTTGTGTTACCATGTGTTTCCTGAAAGATAGGAAGACTGAAACTTAAAGAGCTGTCATTATTTAGTGAATTCAGTTCTCACTGATTTGCCAGAAAAACAAAAATTTTAAGAGGAACAGACCAAAAGTATGAGCCAAATATTCTGTGAAAATCTGGACAGTGGAGCGCTATGGACTCAACTCCCTGAATCAGAAGTGACGGTATGGGTAGTGAATTTAGGCTCTTGTTTGAGCCTGAGTAACACTAACCACCAGGTATACCTAACTGGGGCATTTTACACACACACACACACACACACACACACACACACACACACACACACACACACACACACACACACACACACACATGTACAGGAGCAGCAGAACAAGAACAATCTATGTTAGAGTGAAAACTCTACTTCATTAATTTTTCCCGCCAGGTCTTGCAGCTATAAAAGTTGGGGGGGGGGGCTCCCGGTCGCCCTGGTTCTATGGTTCCGGCACCCATGAGCTCCCAGATTTCCAGAGTCTGTTTTCAGTCAGTGAGCCCTTTAAAAGGAGGCTGTTAGGCTTACCTTTCATCAATGCTTTTGCTGGAATTTTTCCAGCTGCACTAGTCTCAGGATGCAGTTAGTGTCGCTTACAAATGCCTTACCAAAGTAGTTCACAAGGCACTAAAGCCAATACACTAAATGGATCTTTTCTTTTCTATGACCCAACTTTTTAATCTGGTAAGGCCAGACCAAGCACAATTGTTTGAATAGGACATAAAAAGAGGCAAAAACTTAAAGCTCCACCCTTTGCACATGACACTTCAAAGTTACTAACCATGCTAGCAGCAGTTTTGAAGAAAACTAAATATGCCAAATGCAACAGACAACCGAGTGTATAAGTAGGTTACACATGTAGCCTAAATACCACTGACAATTAGTGTTTGCTAAAACATTTCAACATGGTGGTTAAAAAACCCTTCACAAAGATTTTTACAGTCCTCATGTCCTCGGCAATATTTGCACATAAAAATTGCACATAGCAGGAAATTATGAATCCAGGTTTTAATCATTCAGTACTATTACCAAAAAGCATACATAATTTTCCCACAATTAAAGTAAACTTTAGAACAGTTTATTGTATCACTTTCTTAAATAATGTTTAAACTTGCGAACTTGAGACATTGTTAAAATATTTAGTCTCACTGCCTGGTAATTGCCACATTTCAGAGGATGCCATTTTAAAACAAAGCTACTGTGATGTAGAAATAGGATATCCAGTGAAACAGTAAACATTTTGGGAAGTTTACTTCAGAAGTGTTTAAGTCATACTGAGCTCTAAAGTACTCACCAAATCATTTTGGACAGAGTCCCTGGATTTCCTACCTGTCAAAATTCTAACAGGTGGTAACTGTAACAAGGTCAGAAAAAATGATGTGTTGACTGCACCTATGTTCTCCACAGAAAACTCTAGAGTCATTAGAACTCATTACTTGCCGCTGTTAAAACTGTGGGCCTGTGTTTTATTTATGCATTAATGCAAACAGCTCTCAGCACAAGATGCAACTTCTGTGACCATGTCTATACAAGTAGGTGATCCCGGGAGCTATTGAAGAGCTTAGCACAGTTTCCCCAGAACTCCACAGCATTGTCTGGTTAACTGAATTAACTGGAGTCACAGTAGAAAATGCAGGTTGAGGGACTCAAACACTAGACTCCAGCTTAATCTCTTAAGTGTAAGCCTCTGAAGGTCAGTTAACATTACTACAAGAACAAACTTATCAAGTCATGGGGATAGATACAGCTCTATAGCAAAAACCATAGCAGGCAGAATTATGATTTTGGTCAGGCCAAAATTGGAAACCATTAAAATTATTCCAAAGTGCTCCAGTTTGCCAAGAAGTACTCAGCTGGGCTGTGGGCAAGTAAAATCTACAACAGTGGGTCATGTTGGATATATACAGCTTTGTTTCAACATTGCTGTACCTTTGTACAACAGAAGTCAAATGTTCTATTTGAGAGGATATCAGTGTCACATTTTGACATGAGTTACATTTTACCAGGCCATAAAAGGCAGCAGAGGTAATAAATTAATTTGTAGTGTGTAAGGTAATTACCTTAACCATTATGCTATCTTCCCTCATAGATTAGTACTAAGCTAACTACCCCTGTAGGCAATTTTAATCATAGCCATTTACCCTGTGTGAGAATCAAACCTTTTATGTTGTGTGTGTGTTTTTTTTTAGAAACAAAAATGTTGAGTAGTCATATCATATTCACGTTGTATGGCTGTGACTAAATTGGTTAATGAAGGGAGGGAGGGTGTCAAGCTCACACCTAGATAACTCTCCCCAGCCTCTACTCTCAGCTATCTGACCACAGTATTTTTCAGAAACAGTTATGTCATCTCCAAGGAAAGCTCTTACAATATTGTTAAACAATAAGACTACAATGTAGAACTTCAGAATGTTATTCATCGGTACACCTCCACAGCCAAGTCCTCCAAAAACAAAAATTGCCATTAGTTTTATGAAGGGAAACATGGAAATGTCTACAATTGCATATACAAATTTAGATAGTTAAAGAAGGCTTCTTCCTCAACTAGAGGAAGATGCTACAGTATAACTATATTAACTTTGTGTCACAACTTAGCTCCCTTTTAAGTCATAAGAAACACACAAACACGCTCGCACGCTGGCTTGCATCCAGGCAAGCACACACCATACATGCACGCACACGTGCACACCCCCCACACACACACACACACACACACACACACACACACACACACACACACACACATGCACGCACGCACACACACACACACACACACACACACACACACACACACACTGTCTGCTCAAAGTGTACACAATGTGGCAGACAGTGGCAAATAAAGCTACTGGTGTAAACATGAGGATAGAGTAACTGCTTAAGAGCACCTGAGAGGTAAACAAATGTGTTTACAAGGCCAGAATAGATTAGTAAAGACATGATTAAGTTCTAGCTGCCCTAGATTGTGACAAGCATTGCCTTGTGGCCAGATTTTGACTGCACTACAGCCCCTCTTCAATAAAGCTTAAGAGTAACATCAAGAAAGGGAGCTTGGTACCTAGATACTCAGGAATAGCTCTTTACAGCAAGGCTGATTGGCTTACTTAAATCCAAACTGCAATACAATTCAGATCCAGGTCAGTCACTTAAAAACTAATCATCAGTCAAATACCCTTTAGAAACAATTACATTTAAAAAGAATCCATGTCAATATCAAAAATTTAGAGTGGTAAAAGCTTCTTGAGAAGCACCATTCTTGACGGTAAAATGTCTTCATCTTCTTATATCATTTCCTCCCACACTTGTACCTTTAAGGTCTGCAGGCAGTGTTACAATCAAACCCAAAATGTACTACCAAATACCTTTCAGAAATGCATACTTTAGAAAACATTCAGACTGATCACAGTGTAAGAATATTTTATCAGATTTAACATTTTCAGAGAACCTGTTTAGAAACGTTTGGCAACAATACCTCAGATATACATTTTACCCTTTTAAAAACCTAAAGGCATACTTACACCAAAGAGTCTTCTCTTACAGACATCACCATCTCTAAGGCTCTAGAAACCAGTGCTGACCATATAAATGTGTATATGGGACTGGCTTAAAGTTCCTTAATCCTTTTCAGCAATGGGGTAGGCAACTAAAGAAAAAGCATTCACATTAAGCCTCACAGGTATTTGAGGAGTATAATGTCAAGTACATGTTATTTTAAAAATAAATTGATAACAAAATAGGCTGACAGGTGACCACAAAGGTTCAAACTACTACGTGCATAAAAAATAAAATAAACAATGTATATTGTTACGAGCAATAAACACTCTCTTTAAAACAGAATTAATTTATTTGGCGTACTCCAGGTAAGCGCTTTCGCAGATGCTTCTTCAGACCGTTAAATTTCAAAAATACAATCAATTAAACTTTTATATCAAACACTCATGTGATAAAATTTTAAACATGTGCATATCAATTAGATATTCAAAGAAACATCATGATAGCAAATAGGTCTATATGCTCTTTATATACTTATGTAAACTCTACATCGATCTGATACAAAATAAATGCATACCTATCTAATAAAAAACAATACGAATATATAAAAAAACAATACGAATATATAAAAAAAAATAATTTGAATTCATGACAATGTCTAGTGATTGACATATATAACTAAAACAAAATATATAAGACCTTAAAACATCTGCCTATTATGAAGTGCTACCGTAACTTAGAAATACACAAATTATATTTAAACTAACGGAGCGCATTCATATAAACTAATCTAAAATTCTTACTGAAATATAACTTATTAAACAATATTATGATCATTCTCGTACAAATCGATGGTCGCATTGAAGTCAGCATGATTTTTGCTATGACCAACGGGGTGAGAACACTTTTCACTGGTCTAAAACGCTTCTCAAAGATAAGAGTAGAAATTGTATGACAGAGCTTCATATAGGACTAAATCTAGTAACCTGTTGAATCAAATACGCTACAAGCTGTGGTAAAAAAAAATTTATATATCTATGAAAAGCTTGTACTAGATGCGCTACAAACTATGATCTAAAAAGAATATAATATGTAAAGTAAAAATATGTACTGAACATCCATAGCTTCTACAGGCGCTATATCGCCCATGGCATGTTAACTAAAGCATTGATGACCGCATACTATGTATAATACTATTACATAAGATGTATATGAAAGAATAAATCAAGACTATATTTAAATATTAGTGCTCGCATATAGTTGCTTGACAATGCTTCGGACGCTAGGTGTTATGTACGAGTTTAAAAAAATAGAACCTATAACATAAAATGTTCTGCAAAATTTACAAAACTATTGCATACGTATATATATTAGAGGATAAATCAGGACTATATTTAAATATTATGACACGTGATGATATATAACAAAACTTCGGACGCTTAATATTACGTCTAAATTTGAATTATAACATAAATTACTCTGCGATGTTTGCATGGGTAAGATATAACCATGAACAAACTTTTTTTTATATATATTCGTATTGTTTTTTATATATTCATATTGTTTTTTATTAGATAGGTGTGCATTTATTTTGTATCAGATCGATGTAGAGTTTACATAAGTATATAAAGAGCATATAGAGCTATTTGCTATCATGATGTTTCTTTAAATATCTAATTGATATGCACAGGTTTAAAATTTTATCACATGAGTGTTTGATATAAAAGTTTAATTGATTGTATTTTTGAAATTTAATGGTCTGAAGAAGCATTTGCGAAAGCGCTTACCTGGAGTACGCCAAATAAATTAATTCTGTTTTAAAGGAGAGTGTTTATTGTTCGTAACAATATACATCGTTTATTTTATTTTTTATGCACGTAGTAGTTTGAACCTTTGTGGTCACCTGTCAGCCTATTTTGTTATTGATTTATTTTTACCTTTTTTGAGGCTGTAAGGTGTTTGTTCCACTGGGGGCTCCACGCACTTGTTTATCTACATGTTATTTTAAGGCTAATGTCCAACGAGCTTTACAAACTAAGCTCTATAAATTCATAAAGGGTCCAAAACAGGCTAATTCCAAACACACCTTACCAAGTAGGAAAAGATACAGCTCAGGAAAGTGTGTGCAACTCTCCACCATGCCTGATATACATACAGCTGACAGTATAGACTTGAGTACGTGTGTGGGGGGGTGTAAGGAGCGACTCACTGAATATTTAGTTTTTTAAGGCCCTAGTCTGCTAGAGACTAAGATCTTTTTGACTCGGATATTAATACTTAACTCAAATTGCTGAGTTTAAAAGTTTGCGTGCAAAGTTCTACTTACAGCAGATATAGAAACCATGCTTTTTAACTTCATCTGCATAAGATACAGAGCATTTGACAATATTAGGCTTCTAGCATGGTTAAAGTTTTCCCTTCCTAATAAAGGAATACTTCATTCTCAAGGAGTTAACAAATTCATTTAGCAAAGTTAAATGTTTCCAGACAACATAAAACTACAGTCCTCAGCATAGCTGAAGTGTTTTTGCATTAAAATCAGAAAGGTACTCATACTCACTAGAGCTACTTAGATTGTAGCCCTATCCTATATTTTTAACCATTCCTTTCTGTTGTGATGCAAAATCTGTGACAAGGGAATTTTAAGGACATCAGGTAAACCATAATAAATGGGGTGGGGATATTAAGTACAATTTTTAATGCTTCGTTCAAAGAGCAACCCCTTTTCTAACTTACAGGGTTAAGCAGAGCTTGCCCACCCTAATGGAACAGAAATGGGGGTGGGGGTGGATACCACCATATATGCAAGTTCTTGAAAAAAAAGTCCCAGACAGTTCATCTTTGCAAATGAAACCTTAACTGGTTAGAGCACATTTAGAGTAAACTCTCAGAGCAGTAGAGAAGCAGTTAGCCATTGACCTTGTCTCAGTAGTTTATATGTAAAGCTACAAACACAGTATCCATATCACAGCAGCAGTTCAAATGCAGTTGCCCTCTTAAAACAACCCATGAAATTGCCATCAATTTACTTACCTTCAAGGTGCATGATTATCTCTCTGTTTCCCAGTCAGCTCTTTGAGGACAGAGTTGTACTTTCCCTTATTAATATAGTAGAGAGCCAAAGACTAACAAGCCAAGTCTGTTATTTGACTGTTTGGATCACCTGTGATGCATAAGTGACAGAGAATCAGAAGCTAGTTATCCTTTTTAAAATTCTATATATAATACAATCTTTATCCCTCCCACTCCTAAAAAACATAAAAGAGTATAATTCTTTGTTTCTGAGATTTTTATATTTTCCTAATAAGACTAGATTGGCTTTAAACCATCACATTACAGATTGGACATTTGGTGGTATTGGTCCTCCAGATTTAGAATTTTCCTTATCCTCAGTTGTTAAGACAATAATTTCTTGGTTAAATAACAATTATAATGCCAAATGGAAAGATATTCGGCGATATTTGGTTTAAATCCAATAAGTTAACAAAATCATATCATACTAAAATAGCTACTAATAAATTTTATTGGTTAGTAAAAGTCTATTTTATAGAAAACAAAAACAAACCAGTTAACTCTTAATATATTAATACAATAATAACTGCCTTTAAAGCTTTCATTTTCAGGAACCCTAAATATAAAGCATGGATTTTTTTTTGTATTTCCAGTTGACTAAACTCAAATTAATTTTTACATTTAAATTACCAAAGACTACATTTAAAGACAAAAACCTGTTATTCTGGTATCAATTACTGGACAAAGGGAAGTTACAAAATGTTGACCATATCATTAATAAGTTTGAGTTAAGCAAAGATATGTGGTTAGAAATTCAAAATTGTAGACAATTAGTTGAACATATGATTAATCTAATGCAGCCAATAGTTAGAAATGATTTCCCTACATTCATTGATTTACTCATTATTCTAATGCGCCAGAATATAATTGGAAAGGAACTTCTATCTAAGATATATAAGGTACTTAAAAAATCAACAGTATGTCACAGAGAAAGCTATTGGGGTTATTTTAGACTTGTTAATAATAACTCCACAAATAGAGATGATAAAAAAAACAATACTCCAATCTTCAAAACAAACTACTTTATCAATAAGGTGGAGTATATTCTCTTGGAAGTTCTTCACACAGAACCTTTATCACACCACATAAAGTTGAATTTATGTATAATAAAGACATAGAATGCTGGAGATGTAAACTAAATGTTAAAGCTAACTAGCAATATATGTTTTACGATTATATAAAACTAAAAACATTTTCAGATAATATAAATTCTCTCTTACAGTCTGTTTTTAATGATACATTTAAGCTGACCAAATCTCTTATTTTATTTATTACACCTATTCCCACCTGTGTCACAAAAATAAAATATCCTCTTTTATGGAGTATCTTAACATTAGCAAGAAAAGTCATCACCAAGAACTGGAGGAATCAGGCACTCCTACTATGAAGAGATTTATACACTTGGCAACTGAAGTTTGTCATATTGAACTTATCACAATCAAAACAAGACCATCTAGAATCATCTCTTCATATAATATATGGTTGAAAATCAAAGAACTGCTGGATAAACAGACTTCAATAATTAACTAACAACTACTCATCACATTTATTGTTCTGTTTAAAAGCTTTGTTTTATTGTAGACACCATTGTAAATGATTATTTTAGTTGTTGTTTATTATTTTTCTTTTAGATATGTATATTTATTTTATAATATTTCTATCATATATCAATCGTTGCTAAAATTTTCAATAAAAACAGCTGAAAAAAAAGAAACTAGTCCTAATATAGCTGTGACAATTGTAATGAAAGCTATTCAAAAGAGTTAAAACATTTTGTTGTTTGTTGTGTTACTGTAACATCACTACAACTTATTTGAGGCTTTGAAACTTTATAAAATGTTATATTTTCAGCAAGTTCCAATAAAATAATTCTTAAATTTAACAGAAATGCTTAAACAGTTAGCACTTGGTTGATATCAAATGCCATTAATTATGAATTATTTGCTATGGGCAGTATTCTCTAGACATAATAATAAAATTTAGTTATTTTTGTTTTCTTTTTATCATGTCTTCAAATAGCTCTTACTGAAACTTCCAGATAGCCATGAACCATAGTCTATCAGCAGAAAATAATTTTTAATTAACATTTATGGTGACATACCCCACAAGAGTACAGCACTGAACTATTCACATAATACCCCCCGCCCACCCGCCCACACACACACACACACACACACACACACACACACACACACACACACACACACACACACACACATACAAATACCATCCTACTTTTCACTGACCAGCAGAACAGGTTTTCAAATCTTTAAGTAAACGTATTGGCTCCCAGCTAGTTTTATTGTTTACCCTTTCCTGTTCTTTTCTGTACTATAAACATACATAAGTTGCAAAAAATAAAATAAAATAAAACACCTACACTGCACTGCCAGTTCACAACAATAGTGAGATCACCTCTATAGGCACTCTCCTTCTTCTAGTATTTGCAAAATTTGTAATCAATGCCTGATATACACTTTCATGGAAGTGTTACTAGAAAGCAATACCTTTTTCTCTGGAGTTTGTTGACTATTGCTAGGAAATTTATTACAATAAATTGGAAACAAATATTACTCCTTCATTTAAGGAATTCATAAATATTGCTAAGGCTGCTTGTCATAATGAATTAGTCACTATTAGATTGAGAACAGATAAAACTACTTTGAATCATAATAAATGGGTGCAATTAAGTGTTTTATTAGGAAAATGTTGATTTAAGAGTCCTATACTAGTGCATTTTTCATTATTGAATTTGTATTTCTTTCTTTGAATGGAAATGAATGAATAGTTGTTGTTGTTTGTTGTTTGGGATGATAACACATTGTTTTATTGTATTTAAAACTTATAAGCTTTTCAGAAAAAAAAACTAAGTGCAGCATGATGTCATACATGGCTCTGACACCTCCAAAGAACACATACCCCCAGATTTAATAAACTCCATGTAGGAATAGCTTTATTCCTACATGGACTGAATGGTGTATGTGTCTGCATCTCCCTCTCGGCAGCACACCTTCCATATTAATGAAGGCGCACTTCTGAGGGGGAGCCATGTACACGGTGACTGAATGAGTGCTTGGGGGTGTGTTACAGTGCTCACAGATCTGTAACACCCCCTGCACTGTCAAAGTGCTGTATGGCACTTAAAGATTAAAGAAAGTGCCCTTGGACACTTACAAATTTTCTTTTCATTCATGTCACACAGCACACAGGAGGTGTGTTATAATGGCTGTAGCATACCCCCTATACTGTCAGAGTGCCATACAGTATGGACAGTAAATGTCCCAATATGTTTTCATGTCACATTTATTTTTATTTTTATTTTTGTTCACATTTAAGCATAGCTGAGCATGTTTGTGTGGCATGCCATGTTGCTCAGCAGTGTTTAAACATAACAAAAAGTTATATAGAAATGTATAGCTGAAACCTTTACAGCCAAGTTAGCTGAATGGACTGAATGGTTAGAGTCACTGCTTTGTGTGCAGTTGGTGCATGGTTCAAAGACAGGCTATTCAGCTTTTACATCGGAAAGTATTTTTATTTATATGTCTGTTTTTTTGCCCTAGTTATTACTATTTGTCAACCAGGTTAGTGCAGCTGGTCCAGAATCCCAGTGTCAGTGGATATATGAAGTGAAAAGCCCCAGTTAAGCACAAGTGTCCACTACAGTTCAGTCACACTCCAAGGTACAGTAATGAAAGTAAAATACAAACACATAACAATAAAGTATCAATAATGAATAATTAATGTCAATATATATTTATATTATCATGTAGAACTCTTGTTTGCCTTAGTTAAACCATGCTAAGCAGTGCTAAGCCAAGCTATGCAATGCTTAAACAGGACCTGTCTGACCAGTATTTAGCAATGCTTAGCTCTGTTTAGCCAGTTTGAGCAGTGTTAAGTACTCCCATTCTATGCAGTCCTCAGCTCAGCTAAGTGGATTTGTGCACCGCTAAGCATTTGCCACTTTAAGCACTGCTCAACTAAGCTTGGCAGGATTGTGCACTGCTAAGCAGTGCTTAGCATTTTTAAAAATGGTCCAATGGTGGGAAAGGGTGGGAAAATAGCCTTATTTAAGCTGCATAGGTGGGAATACAGCAAGAACCTGTTGGAGTTCAATTGCTGCAGGAGCTATGGCTGGAGTCAGAGAGGGAGCGTGCTTTTGGGCGCAGTGCTGGGGGCATATTGGAGTCCAGGGTCATGGTTGAACTCCTAGTTAAAGACCATGATGGCAGATTGCTGCAGGGCCTGTACCAGGGTTCTGAATACAAGTCTGAGGCCTGGGACCATCTGGCACATGAGCTCACCAACACCACTGGAATCCCCCGCACTGGTGAGCAAGTGCATCATCATTATGATGATCTAAATTGGAGGAAAGGGTACTCTTGTCCCAATGGATCTAAGATGCTTGGGCCTGGAATGCCCCAGAAGTTTGTAAGTAGAGCAACTGGTGATTTATCAAATTGTAGTATAAATATCTGATAGACAGGCATAATGGTGTTTTTCCCCCTACAGCTGCAGAGAACAGGGCTCGCAATGCGGAGGCCCATGCCAGTTGTCTGGCAAGGCTGTGCCAACGGTGTGGTGAAAACAGATCTATCTTGCAATATATACTACAATAAATAAGAAAGAGTATACATAGTTTACTGCCACTACATATAGTGTGTTCTGAGTGTACTGCAATAAAATGTGTTCCAAATCCACAGTGATATAAGTGAGCAATGCCAGGTACTGTGCAATACAGATGAAGGCATCAAACAATCTACTATTGATAAAAGAAAGCTAATACTGTAGTAATAGTGTGTAGGAATGACATAAGTATATACTGTAATAGTACTAAGTATCTTGTAAAAAAGTACACAGTGATTGAAACCATGAATGTAATAACTGACATTTATTCATCATCTACAGGATATCTAGTATAACTGCATTCAGACCTTTGAATTTAATAAACCACTGTGTCATGTAACCCCAATAAAGTTATTCCCACCAACCAATGTGTTTATTCTAGTCTGTTGTTGCAGAAATACAACTATACAGGTGCTCCACAGCAAATATGGCACCATGAATTGAGTGAAGTTTTGCTGATAAAGAAGTGTTATACTAAAATTTAGATCTGGAGCTGTAAAACAAGATACAATGCATTTCGATACATGCTCTGCACTAAGATCTGAACCTTGAATAGTAATGTGCAATGTATTATAGTGTGTTCCCCTCAGGATTGTCCTATGTTAACCTTTGCATTTCAGCTCTACATATTTCTGAATTTAGGTACACTGATGCAGGCAAGTATGAGAATGTAATAGGTGGAGACTGCAACTATACGATGTGCAAATGTATGTTGGTCAGGTACACAACCCAGCACCCTGCTATGGTCTGTACAGATCACACATATTCACATCCACTAGGGGTTAAATGTGTACACCTGCATTCCAACTATTAATACACAGTTCACCAACTATCTCTGTCATGAATTAATCTGATGCATGTATGTACAACTGTCACTGCAGTCTTGTGTGTCACTCTACTGATATTACCAGCACAGACTTTGTAACCAAGTGAGTTTTAGGCACAAATAAGTCAAGTAGGCCACAGCAGTGGCCTAATAGCTCAGTGTGATAAGAAATAGATATGTTCTTCATTTTTGCACACACAGACCAGTGTTTGAACATAGTGACTGGAACTAACATATATTTATAGTTACAGACAAGTAGTCTTGACTATTTGTAGAAACTGTCATGCACTTGTAACAGATATTTTCTCCACAGTGCTTACAGGTAAAGAAATGTTTGTAGTAGCCATATGAAGGGTATACTAATAAACAGTGTCCAGATGTACAAGTGTGTAAACAGCAGTGCTCATCAAGCTGATAGCACTCCATTTAATAAAATGTCATGCAGCAGAGTAGTATTCCAACTGAATTAGACCACTGAAATTTAGTGCTTAGTAATATTACAATTTTTTTACACCTAACGGAATGTTAGGTATACTACTTCAAGATGCCTGAATGTTTAGTAGAATATTCAGTCTTTCAAGGTTTTTTAGTGTGAACAGTCACAGAAATGTAATTGTTGATGATTGTGCGAATAATAGTGTAGTTTATGGCATTTGTCAATGCATGTGCTAATGTTGCTTGTAAGAAGTCATACCTAACTAGAAGTCAGGTATTTTAACTCAATAGCCTTTAAATGGTTAGTAGAATGTTTTATAATTTTAAAGTTCTAACATATTTTTCTCCCCCCACTCCCTTTACCCTTTCTATTCCACCCCTTTGTCTGGCATGACTGACCTTTCACCAGTTGTTTCATACACCATCATCTGTATCACATTCCCTCTCCCCCCCCTCTTTCATCCCAACCCCCCCCTACATACGTAGGTCTTATATGTGTTATAAGTAACAAGAATCTAGCGCTTGGTAATATTACAATTTTTTACACCTAACGGAATGTTAGGTACACTACTTCAATATGCCTGAATGTTTAGTAGAATATTCAGTCTTTCAAGGTATTTTAGTGTGAACAGTCACAGAAATGTAATTGTTGATGATTGTGCGAATAATAGTGTAGTTTATGGCATTTGTCAACGCATGTGCTAATGTTGCTTGTAAGAAGTCATACCTAACTAGAAGTCAGGTATTTTAACTCAATAGCCTTTAAATGGTTAGTAGAATGTTTTATAATTTTAAAGTTCTAACATATTTCATTTGTAATAGTTTTAGGGATGTAAAAAAAGTTTTGATGCTTTTATAAATAGTAGCTATATTTGCTATTCCTACCAAGAGTGCTATGTGTTTAAAGGTCACAGTGTTTAAATGGTTAGGTGAATGTTTTCATTTTTAACTGTTTTTAAATTGCACAGGATATGACATCAGATTGTTTATGTCACATCCTCTATAAATGTATGTGAAAGTTTTTGAAAAATTGTATAACGGCCTGAAGAAGACCTTGTTGAAAGCGCTAGCCGGATGTTAAATAAACTTTTCTTTTTCTTTAAACTTCGCTGAACGCTTGGATTAGTGTATTTGAATGTCTACAAGTTATTGTTTGGTGAAGTTAACTGATGCAATTGGAAGTTCCTGACAGTGCTGAATAGCAAGTTGTGTCTTTTTGTAACTGACTTTTGAATTTAAAAAACAGTTGATGGTGTGCCATTACAGGCAGCATTTTTGAATATACATGGACATTGCTTTTCAAGAGTCCTGCTTCTCCGTGCAACAGTTTTGACTTTTTATTTGTAGAAACTGTCATGCACTTGTAACAGATATTTTCTCCACAGGGCTTACAGGTAAAGAAATGTTTGTAGTAGCCGTATGAAGGGTATACTAATAAACAGTGTCCAGATGTACAAGTGTGTAAACAGCAGTGCTCATCAAGTTGATAGCACTCCATTTAATAAAATGTCATGCAGTAGAGTAGTATTCCAACTGAATTAGACCACTGAAATGTTCTACTGCTGGTACGGCTGCATGCCAGGTGCATGTGTAAATGTGTGCTGATAGTCCAAACCCATGACTACAAATTCCAGCAGGTTAGGTATATACACCATGTACTGTGCCTGATGCATGTCTCTCAAGTGTCATGCTGTCATGGCTACTGATCACTGTTGCCATTAACCTTGGACACAGATATAATTCCAATTGAAGTATGCCAGTAGCACACTCACACAACATCAGTGCATGGTCCACCTTGTTACTCATATATGTTACCCTGACATGTACAGGTCCCCTGTAGTTATGTACCTATAGTTCTTACAGCTGTGCCCATACCATTCCATGTTGACAGCTTGAGAGGTATGTACTTGCTACAGAAGCTTTAGGGCTCATGTAAATGTAAAGTAAGGACAGACCTGTAGAGTATTGAGCAGTACTGTTGTGAAAAATATAGCAAATACAGTTGTTAATGGAATGTTTTTCTCTCCCCTCCACCCCTTATCTGCACCACAAATTATTATTGTTATACTATGGGTATGGTTTCATTTCCATGTATATTGTTCTGAAAAACTTATGTTGGGCCTTGTGTTGTATTATGGTTCATATATTTCAATGGTTGCATACTAACATACCTTGTTGAAATTACACTGTTGTTAGCTTGTTGCCATAACTGTTCCTGGCATGCTGTTACAATAATGACTGTTATCCCATTTATGCTTGTGTTCTGTGTGATATGCAATTCTATTGTTCTGGGTTAATTGGAACACCCATGCATGCTATTATAACTAACATTTAAATGTTTTGTTCATGATTAACCAATACACTTTGACAAACCTGAACACCATAGCACGTTTGGGTAGGCAGATCCCAGTGAATCCGCATGTCCCACATGTCCTGCCTCATCTGGCCATGGCACTGGGTCCAGGCATGTCTGGGGCTCAACCTGGAACTGCCTCTTCTACTGGTCCTGCAGCACCCTCGGGTGGAACTGCCTCAGGGGACAGAGCCTGTCCCCCCCTGGAGGCAGGAATGGAGAGGACCCTGTCACCTGACACCAGTTCCAAGGTATGGTGTGCAGGGTCATCTAGCAGGACTTGAATGACCGGCTGCACCAGGCAGAGGGCAGACTGGTGCACCTCGAAGGGCAGACTGGCCCTGTCACCCAGCCCCCAGCACAGCCACCTTCTGGGCTGTGAAGAGGCAGTGGAGACTGCCCATGGGTGGAGACCTCAGTCCCACTGTTTCCATCTGGGGGCACTTGGTCCTCCGATTCCCAACCACCCTCCTTGTCCAAGGAGTTTATCCCCCTCATGTGTCATACACCACCCCTGTCTACTGTCTTGTCTGTCTGCAAATGCAACCTCTCCTACCCAACTTACCTCCCCAAATGTACCTACAACCCTTACCCAACATCCCACTCTCACCTTCAAAAAAAAAAAAAGAGCATCTGTCCACAAAAAAGTTTTCCATCCCATACATAGCTCTCCCTTTCACTCCCTCATACACTGACATTAATCAATTTCCCCAAGAATTAATCAAATAATTTATGTTGCCCACACCACTCTCTCTGGGGTGTGAGGCTATAAATTCCAAACTGTCCACATCATGCACAGCTGTTGCTGCACAAGAAATGGAGAGCTATGGTCCTTTCCTACACCCATCCTGTACATCCCTAGCTGCCTTTCATAAGGTTTTCCCCCTGCTTTCCCCCATTTTACCACTTTCCTATCACATCTTTTTTCTTTTCTTTCTTTGGAAATAGTGTGGGTTTAAGTGAGGATAAGCGATGCTAAGCAAAGCTAAGCAGACCTAAGCGCCACTTGGCATTGTGCCACGTCGCATAAACCCAAGCAAACCAACTTAAAACTGCTTAAAACTGCTTTAATCACTCTAGCTCATTCAGGCACTGTTCTGTCCAGCAACAAAATAACTAGCCCTGGCAAGTTTGAAACCCAGCACCATGTGTATTAGAGGTATAGCAATGCATCAGTAGGCCAAATCAGCTCTGGGAAATTAGGACTGCTTTTATAAATATATCATACAATACAGTCATGTAACATTAGGAAAAACAGCACCACTGCCAAGTATTGAACCCAGACGCCTGTGCACTACAATCAAAACAATTCACCACTAGGCCAGCCCAGCTCAGTGGACTTAGGACTGCTTTTGGAAATATATCATGCAGTAGTCATGTAACAGTAGGGAAAAATGACCCCACTGCCAGGTATTGAACCCAGAACCTTTTAAACTGCAGTTAGAGAAACACACCACTAAACCACCTCAGCTCTGGAGAACTACTGCATTTTTTTTTCAAAATATATCATGCAGTACAGTGACATAACATT
This sequence comes from Protopterus annectens, assembly GCF_019279795.1. Taxonomy (NCBI): domain Eukaryota; kingdom Metazoa; phylum Chordata; order Ceratodontiformes; family Protopteridae; genus Protopterus; species Protopterus annectens. Next base: position 129,466,776 of record NC_056742.1, on the reverse strand, counting down.
AAGGAAAAAAGATACTGCTGCCAAGCATTGCACCCAGCATCTTGTCAACTACAACATAGTGCATTACACCAGCAGGCCAACTGAGCACTAGAGAACAAGTCATTTTTGCAAAGATATCCTGATTGCCAGTGATACACTAGTCCTATATATACTGGGACAAATCACAGTGTACATTTTCTAGGGTTACCACCTGTCCCACTTTGCGAGGGACAGTCCTTCTTTGGACAGTTGTGTCCTGCCAAAAAATTGACAAAATGTCTAATGCCCTCAGAGATTAGAACAGATGTTATCCTTATATGTTATGTAATACTTGCATAAAACAGTTCTGTATCTGAAACACCTAAATGTTATCAGAAACAGAATAAGCAACTAAAATGATACAAGAAGAAGTTTTTATTTAGGCAAAAAAGTGAAGTTCTGTCCTTTGTGCTGGCTGTGGGTATGTTTTGGCCTGCAAAATCTGACATCTGTACCAAAAATGTCCTAGTTTGGGCATTTGAAAAGGTAGCGACCCTAACTTGGGCCTCTGACAAAGATAACAAACCAGTACACAGACAAATGCTGCTGGTGGATGTATGGGAGGCCTACAATATCAGATATAGCTGACAACTGCACAAACTGTTACTGAAAGAACATAGTTCTGCCCCCTACTTATGGCATGGTTGTCATAAAACCTATTCTGTGTGCTGACAAACTGGCAATGAAGTGCACAGTGGAGTTATAAACCATGACAGACAGCTCACTGTCATATGTCATACCCATCTGAACACACATGTCCATGTCAATCATGTGTAATACATTGTATGCATGCACATATGTCTTACAAATACACCTGACATAATATAATATATTATTAGAAATATGTCATTTTATATGTATTATGACAGTACAATATGATAATATATGATTATGATCCCATGCAGTCACTGCGACCCACAGTAACATGTTAAAGGCCTGTAGGGTGGGACACATTTCACAATTATGAATATGTGTTTTAAATGTCACCTACCACTCTCTTGATGGCACTATTACATAACATATGTAACAGAGGCACATGCTTCACCCGGACTGTTATAGGTGCCCTCAACCAGGCTATGTTGTGGCAGAACAGCTGACACCACTCCCTCACTGACAGTAACAGCTTGCTGTCCGCCTATGTCTTGACAATGCCTAGCCTGACTCCTGGCCAGAATGCAGCAGCTGCAGACTGCTACACATGTAGCAGTATGTCCAGCTACCTGCTATAGACCTAACATACCTCCCAAACACCTAGAACAGAACATCCACATGATACCCATACATCAAGGGGTGGGGTGCTCATATGAAAGGGACATGTATCACAGTCTCCCCCTACAAACATACACAGCTGATAGAACAGTATCAACTGTAGCAGCATGCACATTCAGATAAAAAGGATGTATGACACTCACATCTGCCTGTCCCCTTACTGACCCCAACACACATTGTTTGACAGTACACTGCTACAGAATCTGAAAGTCTGTTAACAATGACCAGACACAGCATGCAAAACTGGACATAACACATCAGTCCAAACAGTGGACAGTATTTCTACCTACCCTCTGTGATGCTGTAGCTCCCACACCTCAAAATGTTCTCCTCACAGGCCAGGAAAAGGGGCAAGGCCTACAAGAAGGCCTTAATTATAACACAGTGTAGCCATGCCATTGGCAAATGGAAAGGCAACCCAGCTGTTCTGGATGCAATTAGCAAGTTGAAGTCACAGAATGGTGCACAGGCAATCACCTGTTCATAAGCATTACCTACAAAAGGCAAGCTGCTGACTATGGTAAACAGGTCTGCACCTTTATTCATGAAGACAGACTGCGATTCTCTATGACAGTACAACTGGATTTCTTCACTCAAAGGAGTACAGCACTATACCAGGTATGTCATTGAATGAAGCATGTAATGGATGGGGGGATGCTGTCATGGTAAATAAGAATTTAAACTGTAAGTCTCAACAACATTGCCTGGACTGACATGTTGCTGTTAGTCTTCTGTCCAGCACCTACGGCCATCCATTATGGCTCTATCTGCAGTGACATAGATCATAGCTCTGGCCCCTGAGTCACCCCAGCAATGGTCAGCTCACATATGACTGCTAGGTTTATTGTCTGTTGTACAATACTGACAGTAAGAACTGGTGGATACAGCCGGCATATGGCATCATGTACTGTCAGTGATCCCCTCTCAGTCTGTGAATGTCACACAGGCTTCTTTCAAAGATTGTACAGGTGTCCCTCACCATTAATGAGGTACTCTGACTAGGTCACTGTGTACTCCACACCTGCATCTGATTGCCTGACATCTATGGCTAGCATACCTGGTGACCCCCTGCAGCAGGACAGCAGGTTATAGGTACTAGTAGTGGGGGGACACTGGCTGTGGCTCAGCAGCAGTGCATACATATTGAGCATACAATGTAAAGGAACGCATACAGTACTAGATATTCATGTACCATTACTGTGTTCTCAGGGGTCTGTCATGTCACAGATACATTCCCCAAACTCTGGGGACAACCATCACGTATTGTCCAACTGGCATCTGGAAATACACATTTGTCTGGCAGGGGGTCTACATCTATGAGGCACATGTACACATACTGCAAAGATCCATGTACTGCAGATGTCAGACAGCTATGAAGAGGACACCCTACACCACATATGCACTGTTGTCAGATATTGTGTAGCACAGATGTTGTTGGAATGTCCACATGCACCTGTTTTTCAGATGTAGGCTGGATGACATGGTACAGTACTGCTGCCCATAGGGGACACCCAGCAGTCTATGATAGTGATGGGTGTGGACACATAACAACAAACTCTGTCACACCACTCAGGCCATATCTGCTAGTCCTGGTGCCATATCACATTACTAGGCAGTGTGGAGCATGACTTGCACTTGTGCAGCAGTTCCAGCAATATGGAGTCTGTGAGCATACCTCTCAACTGTACAGATTTTCACAGAATGTCCAGATTTTTGCCTCATATTTTTGGTGTGTTCCTCATAAAACCTGTACATTTCTGGCAATTAGCTCAGGATTGAAGCCATTAAATAATGACAAATATTTGTGTTTAAGACTCCACATCCTTTAGATGTTAATGCAAAACCTATTATTCTATCAACTTTCTAAGTTTGTAAGAGCAATATTTAAAATCTGTCCCTATTTGTCCCACATAATTTTAGGCTTTGTCCAGATTTTGTGCTCTAAGAGATTGAGAGGTAGCATACCACACTGAGGTCACCCATGAGGATTATGTATGAAACAAGGTAGAGGACTGGCCTTATGGCCTATCGCTGTGTGGTACATGTTTGATGGCCTGGTATTCCCTGTTGGGGAACCTCTGTAATGCCCCCAGCTGCTGCATGTGCTGTGTGATGTGAATGATGAACAGGGAATTATACACATTAATGGTCCTGACTAGAGGGGGGGTGTGGGGATGTTTATACCCTATGCCCTGTGATGACATACCCTTATGTATGACTTGAGTCATGTAGAAGGTTTATCTTACAATGGAAGCAACATTGTGTTGACATGTCATGTTGCCAAAGACTTGTATCTACAGCACATTCATGACTGATTGCACGCCTAGGATGTTGTTTGTACTCTCATAATATGTGGAGATGTGACTCTCCCATACCTCTCAATACAGATTTTCACAAAATGTCCATATTTTTGCCTCATATTTATGGTCCATTTTTCATAAAATTGTGGTTTTCTGGCAAATTAGTGCCAAATCATTAAAGATTGAAGTTAGAAAATAATGACAGACATTTGAGTTTCAGACTTCATACCCTGTTTTAGGGCCTTTGTCCCACTTTTATTTATGGCGTTGTCCAGATTTCTTGCTCTAAGAGGTTGAGGGGTATGCACTCTCCCCATAGGGGTTCACACTGCATGTCCTCGTATGCGGCCTGAGGCCTTGTGTCTGGCAACAGTCATGTATCTGTGTGAGACCCTCCTAAGCAGATATCCACATTACTAGGGAATCCGGTGAAGGCACACAGCATGCAGTCATCTGCAGACATGGTAGGACATACGCTAATGGCTGTTATGTGCACCTCAGATGTGTACATCACACATAACAGAGGTCCAAACATGGAGCAACAGGTTACACACCTACTTATGGGTGAACCGCATGAGGTGCATTTCCCTATGTGGAATAGGTGGGTCATGTCAGCACACTGGTGTGCCACCCCTATGGTAACATATGGTGTGATGCATACTTGGCAGTGTTATATCTATGATGGCCATGTGGGCTATAATGTCACATAGTTTGCCTAGCTCAAGGTAGGCATTTTGCAGTGTCACCTCCCCATCCACGGCTTTGGTGACTGCGTCACTGAGGTCACCTGAGTGTAGCAGACATGAACCAGTCCTTGACAAAACCTAAGTGTGCATAATGGAGTGTGCCTAGGTCACACATGTCCTTCTTAATGGGGTTCACTTGAAACTGTGCTATGGCCTTGCAGAATAGCCTAGTTAGGGTGCCGTGTCTATCATGTGACTGAGTGGGGATGGTCCACCTTAGTCTAAAGGGGTGACAGCGGTTGTCCATGAAACAGATGGGACAAAGGCAGTAGTCAGTCCTCTTTTGAATACGGTTCCTTATAGTGTTGCAAGGTTATGCTTGGGGTCATGTAGTCATGTAGGATGCTTCCTGTGATGCGTCAGGCTCCCATGGCAGATGTATACCATATCTATCACATGGCAGTGATGACCTGTTCCCCACATATAGGAGACAGGGGACATACAGTGGATATCCTGATGTACTCATGGGGAACATAGGGGGTGCAGCCTACACCGACTCTGTCAGGCATCCGGTATGTTATACTAACAGCAGTGGTATAGCTGGTGTCCCTGAGCCCCACAAATGAGTAGCTGCAGCTGCTTCCTGTGCTGTTGCAGACATATGTGCACTAGGGGAGATGACTGTGTGTAGTGGATGTAGACAATGTAGGGTCTGTGTTTGTTGTGCAGATTTGCAGGACAGATGCCATTCTCATGTACAAGCTAATGAGACAATAATTCAAAATGGCACCTGCCCCTACATTGTCTTGGACAGTGGTATGTCATCCCTGTTATGGACAGTATGTATTGCATGTGTCCACCAGACAGGTATACATATCCTAGCAGAGGATGATGTAGGCCTGTTGGGTATACCTGACTACATGCATCTGTACAAATACACATATAGCACTTATGTGTATGTGTGGAAATTGGTGCTAGTTCTTGATGATGGATTGGGGCCAATGAAGATTTGTATACCCCCCAGGAGGATGTAGTCCATGGATGAGGTGTATGTATGGCTGCTCTAGGTGGATGGGTATTGTGGGAGATGGTGTCTGCAAATCTGACTGTATGATGGTTGCTTTGTCATGGAGGATGACACTGTAGGGATGCAGCAGTGGTAACCTGTGTTGTGTAATGTCAACTGCAATACACCTTCACCTCCTGTGGGGTAGCCTCTGGCTGCACCAAGGTGTTCCTACATCCACTGATGATGGCTTACTGGACATTTGTGTGCTGGCATGGGTACATCTTTCAATGTATATTAGGGTCATTTAACTGACCAAGGATCAGGGTACAGACCAAACTCTGAATACAGTTGATGAAGTCCATATAGGTAGAATGGGCTTCCTAGTTACATGTGGCAGCCAGTAGCTAGCTGTGATTTGAATAGGTTTGTGCTGGCAATTGTGAACTGCCCCTGCAGTGTCCCCTGTACATTTTACTACCTGTACAGCGTGGAGGTGTGTATGTGTCTCATATATAGGGAACCTCCATGTCCCATGGCATTACCAGCTACACTTTGCCTTCTGCATGTATGATAGGATGGTTGACTATCTAAGGCTGGGGTGCTCTCTGCACCTTTGAACTTTGTATTTGTGACTGCACAGACATCTGTAGTTCCCAGGGTTAGAAATGCTTGCAATGAGGGCAAAGTCATGTCTACACCTCTAGCATTTAGCAGCATGGCCTTCAATGTGTGCTGCGCTGACACTTGTATGTTGGTAGTGATAACTTCACCAAAGTTACTAATGGAGTCACTATGGGGCTGGCAGGAACCACTGCCAGATGCATGAAGACCTGTGAAGACAGATGGACGTCATCTCTTTCAGAGCATCATGGTCTGTTTACCATATCACTCCTGACTCAGGTACTGGAACACCTGGAATATCACAGGAGAAATGTGGACATGTTAAGGACAATCATTCCCTGATTATATTGCAGCATCTGTCTGGATGACAGCATAATGCAGCATAAGACTACAGGCGTACCTGCCTGGGACACAACCTGTGTGCACACTCATGTCTCACTGCATATAGTCCAGGGACAAACACGTCAGGTCAGGTCAGGCACACCAACATGTACTGTGACAGACCCATGACAGTACCTGTTTGTGAGAGACAGCAATGTTTATGCAATATGGTGGAGTCTGTCACCTGACACAAAATTAACTGTGACCATCCACATACACAGCCAGGTCAGAGGCACACCAGTTTGTCTCCACTGGAGTCCCCTATGTGTAACATGTTTGACATGAGATGATGCCTGTGTGGCTGTGGGACACAGGTGTGTGGTCATGTGTGTTATGTGCTGTTTATGGCTGTGGTGTTCATGTGTTTCTTTGCCTCAGAGATCCCTTTTGTTTGTGGATGTGTATGTTGAGGACCACTGCAGATGTTTGTGTGTGTTATGTAGGTGTGTGAGGTGTATTGATTGTGTTGACAACCTGTTTTGGGACATATATGTGGCATTGACAGGCAAAGAGCATGGACTGCAGGTTCCTACAGTCATTACAACTCTTACACAGTGTGTTCTTTGGTGGTGTTTGTAGATGGCTGTCCATCCATGTACATGAGGCAGGTGCTACATGGTGCCAGGACACCAATATCAACCACACTGGCTGGGAAAACTGTAGGACATTACCCAGCCATATACTCCACAATCTGAGGGAGGAAGGCCAGGGAGACCTGAGGGGTGGGCCTATAGACCAGGTGATTACTAATACAGTAGGAGGCTGACACCACAGCAGACCATGTAGACAGCCTATGACCAAGCAGTAATAGGCGCAACAGCTACATGCAGTGCAACACCTCATAGCACATGCAGCAAGTAGCATGAAACATCAGGATCAGGGGGGCAATGCATGCTGTAATGCCAGTATGTTGCCAATACCCACGGACATACTGTGCTGGTAGATGGTGGGGGTATGATGTGGGAGTTAGGGGTGGATAGTGCTAGCAATACTGGATGTGCAGGGTATGTACATAATGGTGAGCAATGTATGCAGTCCTGTGATGTGTTCCCCTGTTCATGTCTTTCAGGTGGAATGTACAGAAGATGCAACCCTCCCCCTTCTCAGAAGCCAAGACAGTTGCAATCATTGATGCCCTGCGACTCCATCACTGGGTACTGTTGGGTAGGCGCCGCCAAAAACTGCAATAATGCACTGCCCTGTGGGCAGAACTGGTAGCAACAGTCAATAATGTGGGACACTAGGACAGGAGCTAAGAACAGGTCCGACACCATGCCACTGATCTCATACACCATGCGTGGCAAAGGGCTGCAGCTGTATCCAGGGATTGTGCTGGCACAGGTGGAAGGCCTGCTACACAACCACCACTCTCAGCCTCAGAGGAGTTCCTGGCAAACCTGGCATCAACCACCAGCTCACAGGAAATCATCAGTACATATGTCATGGAGGTGAGTGGCACAGAGTCCACAGCTGAGGAGCGTCCAGGTAAACCTCCAGCAGTCATCATGTTAATACTGTAGCATTCATAGTGCCAGCCTTTGCATACCTCTACGCATATGTCAGGTCAATCTGCATCTGTGGTTGGTGTTTTGTAATGCACACATGTGCGTGCATATTGTGAATATCAGCAAACTGGGTAGTATCACAGCTTGTGCTGTACATGTTGATAAATGCACACATTATTCTGTACCATTGCCATATGTGTGTGTGCTGACAACACTTCTCCCCCACACCTCCATAGGTACTTCAGGTGTGGCTGGGGAACATCAACCTGTAACTGGTGAGTGCGAACTATCATGTTATGGGTCACCTATACCATCGGCATGTTAAAGGCTGCCAGTTTGCCATGCATACAACTGTTAAGCGTAACCATATTGCAATATGTTCCATGTTCACTTGTGGTGGGGTTCACTAAGTGCATCACACTGGTAATCACAGTAGCATATTTGCAGGAGCTGTAACATATTCTCATGTTGTTTGGTATAGGTGTAGTCACTGTGCTATACAGGGGTTCATTACTACTGTGTACACTGGTGCACTGTGTTAGGTGAAGGTCCATCACATACTCTGATTTCTCATGTATCTCACAGGTGTATAGTACTAGCAAAATTAACTGGACATAGCTGCACTGCATGTTGTTGAGTGCCTGTCCAGACTGTGTCTGTTGTGGTCTGAATGGGTGTTGTGCATAGCATCATTCAGAAGGTGTGGTCTGTATAATGCCTTTGTGGCACCTCGTGTGTGTGTGTGTGTATGTGTGTGTGTGTGTGTGTGTGTGTGTGTGTGTGTGTGTGTGTGTGTGTGTGTGTGTGTGTGGATCATCAAACATTATAGTGCAGGAATTAATGTAATCATGTTGTCTTCCCCTCACAGGTGACCATGGGGGTCAAAGTTTGTCCCACTCACAACCAGATGTCAGTGTCTCATCGGACACTGATGATGATGGTGGCCATTGTGAGGCACAGGTGGGATTGTTGGGGGCTGACTCTGTCCTATTGGTTGACATCCCACTTCTACCCTTACTGTCCCCGCACATGGTTTGTATGCCCAGGCATACCCAGTCCCCAGCAGCCACAGATATTGGGCAGTCAGAGGGTGTTGGCATCGAAGAGGGTAGTGTGGTGACTATGGCATCTGAGACTGCAGACATTAGCCATAGCCAGAGAGCTGCCAAGGTCCCACACAGGCAGATTGACAGGGGTGCTCAAAGGACTGCTGCCCATCCAGCCCCATCAGAGGTGTCACAGCATGTGTCACCCAATGCATGTTTCGGTCCATCATGGAGGCACAGGCACGTTGTGAATGGTACAGCAGATGGATCCTTAAGGTCATGGATGCAACACTGCCTGGCATGCATGACTCTCTCCACGGCATTAGTGATGCCTTATGTCATTTTGCTGATGTAGTGGATAGACAGTGGGGTGAGACATTGTCAGTCCTGAACCATGCAATGTCTGTGCTTGAACATGTGGTGGGAGTAGAGCATTGGACAAGTGGATGTACATCAGCAACAATATCAGCTGAGAGCCCACATAGCCATGCACACTCACACTCCTGTAGTGGCAGTACCACCAGCAGCAATGAAGGGAGGGTGCTGTCCACACTACAATGTGGAAGGTCATGGCCACGTGGTCCAGGGCAGTCCCATGAGGGACACAGAGCCAGCAGATGCTGGTCACCATCAAGAAGTAGTAACGCATACTGGCCTTGGACATGGTGGTGCCAGTGCCACTCCTGGCAGAGCTAGTTTCCATGTTCATGGCCAGAGATGGTGAACTGTACATTCTGTCATGTATGTTCCACAGCTATCCACTGTACCATCATGGCTTGACTGTGTGCATGCACACACTCACACATCACTGTTACATGCAGGTCACTGATAGATGCACACAGCTCCTCTCCATGGCCCAGCTGACCAGCATCCCTCCAGACACACACACATGATCTCAACTATATGTCACAGCCTAGGCATTTGGCAACCCTACACCACACCCTGTGCATGTGATGATACCTGTGCCATATCCCTGTTATCCATACCATCAATGCAAGGACATGCTAATATGTGTCTGATGCACAGGGTAAATCTAGAAGAGGTAATGGCATTTTGTAGTGTAGTAGTGTTGTGCCCTGTAAGGTGCTGTCTGCTGCCAATTGTCATGTGTACGCACCAACGTGTATGTACCTCTGTGCCATGATGCTTTATTGCTGTTAGTAATGCTGACTGACTGTTGCTTCACAGACCTTAATCTGTTTCTTTTCCAGGTGTTTGTGTGTGTAAGTGGTGGTGAGCTGCTGCCATTACAGAAGCTCAAGATGGTGGGGTGGCAACATAGACACCTTTTCATCACCAAGGTATGCATGGAACAGTGTATGAGGGACAATGGGGGCAGACAGCATAACGTTGCATCCATACTCCTTGACACAGCAATCTAGTCCTGATACATGTCACCTGGGTGTTCCTTAGGATCACAGGTTCATAGTTACAGAGGAGGTTACTAGAGTACTGGACCTGGGTCCCTTATTTCACCCCAACACAATCATCGATCAGCACTTGTTGGCCATTGCATTGATGTACACAGGTTGGACCCCTGGGACAGATGTTTGTTTTTTTTCTCATCCACTCAGCCTTGAAGCAGTTGATGAGGGTCTGCATGGTACTGTGTTTGGCATGTTTGTGGAGTGCATTCATGAAACAGGGCAGCCTCTGGTTGACAAACCTGTCTCTCCATCAGCTTTTTGTGCTGTGTCATATGTGATTCAGGCCTGTCATGCTGATAATGCACGCAGAGTTATACTCTCATATATGCGGCAGCTGTTGAATGGCTGATCACAACGTTGCCATCAAGGCATGCCACAGATACCTGTGGACAACCTGACAGATAACCACTGGGGCAGTACTGATTATAGGCTGTCTGCATGGAACAGGTGTTGAGGGCAATGGATGACCTTTGTGGGTGTTAACATAGCCTTTACAGTTTATGCAGATGTCTGCAAAGGTGCACAGCAGACTGGCCATGCTGCTATTGCATTGTTGCACTGACTGAGGACTATTCAGAGGTAATGTCCACCTTTTGTCTGGATGCAGTCCCTTTACCTATGTGGTGAACCACATACAAGCCTTTTCTGATCACTGCCACTACTTGCTGCTTGAATGCAACATTGTTAGCATGCTGAGTATCCAGGTCTGTCATCGCAGTGTGTGTGTTTATGGGGTTGCTGATGATGTGGGAAATAGTGGGGCCATGTCTTTACTGTATGGTATGCTGATACTGTTGTCTACATTCAGCTTGAGGCCAGGATTTTGGCACCATTCCATACCCACTGTATGGCCCATTGCAGTGTGTTAACAGCAGTTTGTGGCTCAATGACAAACTGAACACTACATACAGTTGACACAGCCTTAGGCAGTGTCTACATATGTGTGTGGTGGCAGTTAGCATTCATGCCTAGATACATGTGGGTCATTGAGGGCAGCAGGTAGTCACAGGGCCTTCACATGTCTACATACTGCATGCACATAGGCGACACAGATTGTGGTTGCCACCTTATCAAATGTGGACTGTGGGACAAGTCTTGTAGTAACATGACAGTAGGCAGGACATACCATACCCACATCAAGTGCAATACACAGGATGTCCATTGGTTTGCTAATATGACAGTTTCTTTGTGTGACATTACCTTAGCTTACACTATTTGTCATGACATTAAGGTGTTTCTGATATTCAATAACTGTTCTATGCAATTAGTAGACAACTTTATGAAATATTTGTTGTCCTACACTCTGGGGACCACTGTATTGTTTCAGTTGTTGTCACAGGTCACACCTTGCGAAACATGGACTGCACCCTGTAGGGTGGTACAGATGGTGGCCATACCTCTCACATCTACATATTTCTGCAGAATGTCCTGATGTTTTTCACATATTTTATTTCCATTTGTCATAACATAGTTGTTTATGGCAAATTGGTGGAAAATCATGAAAGACTAACATTAGAGATTAATGACAGATATTGTCATGTCACAAGACATACCCTTTGGAAAATGCATTCAAATGCACAAGTTGTTCTGGTATCTACTTTCCATGTGTGTCACAGCAATATATGAAGATTGTGCTCAATGTTTGGCTTTTGCCCAACTTTGCTGTATGGCTTTAACCAGATGCCTTTCTTTGAGGGGGTGAGAGGTATGATGGTGACCATAACGCAGGTAGACTGCTGCAAGGGGATATACATACATACACACATACACCCACTCATGACCTGCCCTTGTTGGCAGTAGAACCTCTACCTGCCTAGTTTTACATACATAACACAAGCACCACAGAGCTACTATAGTTTTGAAGTGCCTGCCACTACTATTCAGGTGGGTGACATTTGCAGGTGCCGTTAGGATTGCCGATGTGGGGGTTAACAAGCCCTTAACATGGTAGAGCCATCTGAAACACACACACACACTGCTGCATGGGGACATGCATTGAAACACACATGCACACACTTTTCAAATTAGAACACCTACCTATCTTGTTATGTACAATACAGACCGACATGACTATTGCATGTGCCACAGTGCCTTTGTGTTAGAAAATGTGTAACTGTGCTTCTAAGGTGGATGACATCTGTAGGGCCCCTGAGTAGGTTGACAATGGGAGAGTTAACAGGGTAGAACAGGCACTCAAAATGGTATAACCATCGCATACACACAGGCAAGATAGCCACAGGGGATATGCATACAGAAACACACACACTCACACAGCTGGCAATAGTCAGATTAGAACAACTATCTATCTATTTCTATGTAGTACAGTGCTACATACATATCGCATGTGCCACAGAGATTATATGCCAGGGACATAACTCACAACCTCTTACAGCAATTAATCTTGAGAATGCCTTCAGGAAGGGTGGGATAAACAACCCCAAAATAGGGACACTTCTCAAATATTGCTCTTACAAACCTAGAAAGTGATAGGGTGACAGGTTTTGCATCAGAATTAAGTTTCAGTAGGGTGAGACATGTAAAGCTGACATGTCTGTCACTATTTGTGACATCAGCTCTCACAGATTTGCCAATGATTTGACAGAAAACCCCATAGTTATGAGACATGGACCACATATATGTTGCAAACATCTGGACATTCTGCGTACATCTGTAGAGATGAATGGTATGGCCTGTAGAGTTTCAAATGGTGAATCTAAGGCAAATAACATCAACAGGCCCTTTAAAGTAATGCCATGGGGAGGAGGTTCAACAGGCCTTAAAATGGTATGAGCGACACACACACTGGCCTAGCTACCTAGTTGTATGTACTATAGTGCTACCTACTTATCGCATGTGCCACAGAGGTTATATGGCTGAAGGGTGTCCAAAGGCATGTCTAAGGTGGATGACATTAGTAGGCCTTTTAAAGTAGGGCAATGGGAGGTTTACTGGGTGGAAAAGGCATCAAAATACCACGCACACACACACACACACACACACACACACACACACACACACACACACACACACAAGGTGGGTGATGTGAGATGACAACCCCTCCCTCACTACTATTACACAATGGAGCTCACCTTCATAATGGCACATGCCACTGGTTACAACTGGTGTGCAACTGGCTGCACCAGGACATCACTCTATGCTTTTCAGGATGTCTCTCTCTCTATGCCTCTCTCTCTCTCTCTCTCTCTCTCTCTCTCTCTCTCTCTCTCTGTCTCTGCCTGTCTATAATTGATATATTTGTATATGTTACCTATATATATATATATATATATATATATATATATATATATATATATATATATATATATATATATATATATATATATATATATATATATATATATATATATATATATCTATCTATATATATATATATATATATATATGTCTATCACACTCAACGGATGCAGATATATCACATATGTGCCACCTACAGACAGATTCATAGGTTCATAGGTAGATACTAGGCTATCTGCCCTAGGGCATTTATAAGCCTAGCCAGAGTGTATTTGGCTTCCACCTCCCTATTAGATTAGCCTACTGTGCCTCTGTAAAGTAGGTCACAGAAGGTACCCTTTTAAGATTAGTTTACTGTGCTTCTGTCTAGCAGGGACACAGAAGAGATCCCAGGGGTGAATTTGCGATTTCCCATCCACGCGTCAAGATTTCGCTTGAAGACGGTCAGCGAGGGGCTATGTCTAACATGAATTGGGATTCTATTCCAGAGTGAGGGGAGCCTCTGGGAAATGAATCTGTCCCTCCAGTATGTCCTATTTATTTTTGTGCTGAGGTTTAGGTCCCTGGAGCGTGTAGCTCTAAGGGACTTGCATTTTTTGAGGTGGAGCATGTCTATTAATTCTGGGTTTGACATGGCTTTGTATGTCAGGCATAGATCGCCTCTGAGTAGGCGTTAAGCAACCGAGTAGAGCTGGAGTTTCTTTAGTCGAGCTGCATAGGACATCTGTTTGTAGCCCATGATCCTCTTGGTGAGGTACTTTTGGGGTCTCTCCAGTTGCTGCAGGTGCCGGGTAAGGTACATCCCAAAAGGGGCATTGTATTCAATTATGGGCCTGATGAGTGACCAGTAGAGGGGCACAATGACCTCTCTTGATCTAGATGCAAACCCTTTCGTGATAAGGTGGGTTATATAAAAGGTCTTTCTAACCACTTTGGCAACGTGATTATCAAAGGAGAGATTACTATCTACGTTGGTCCCCAAATCTCTAATTACTTCTTCCGTACTTAATGGATTACCACCTATGTGGTAATTTGTGGGCACCTTGTTTTTCCCAAAGGGGATTACTATGCACTTTTTAGCATTTAGCTTGAGGCCGTGGCTCTGGCACCAAGCATCCGTCTCTGTGAGACCCTTTTGGAGGATGCTTGTGTCAGCTGGAGATTCGATTATGGCCCCCAGTTTGCAGTCATCTGCAAACTTTGTCAGCCATAATCCCCCCATGTTAGCCTGAACCTCAGAGAAGTATATACCGAACAAGAGAGGTCCCAGAACTGAGCCCTGTGGGACGCCACTTGTAACTGATTTGGATTTGGACATGGCACCTGTGATTCTGACCATGTGGGTTCTATCTCTGAGCCAGTTTGCAACCCATCTTGTGATATAGGGGTTGATATTTAAGCTGGTATGCTTATTTATGATGCCCGAGTGGGGTATTGTGTCAAAGGCTTTTGCGAGGTCCAGGTAGGCAGTGTGGACTACCTTGCCCTCATCTATGGCTTTGGTAACTATTTCAAAGAAATCAACTAGGTTTAAGAGGCAAGATTTGCCCTTAACAAAGCCAAATTGGGTAGGGTCCAGTGTCTGGAGGCTCCCAATGTCTTTGTTTATGAGTTCCATGATAATACGCTCCATAGCTTTACAGACCAGACTTGTCAGGCTTATGGGGTGATAGTTTCTGGGGTCCATTGTGGCACCACCTTTGTGGAGTGGGACCACTGTAGCTGTACGCCATTCTTTGGGTACATATCCTGTAGTAAGGCTAAGTTTGAACAGTGACTTAATGTGAGGGTTCAGTTCTTCTTGGAGCTCATGTAAGACACAGCCTGGGACACCGTCTGGTCCCATAGATGCTGTGTTTTTTGCTTTGGAGAGGGCAGCTTTCACCTGTGCATCTGTGATGTCAGGGAGGTTACATTCAGTCGGGATAGGCATTTGCTCCTTTGGGGGGGAAGGGGGGGAGAAGTTTGCGCTGAATCTGTCTGCCAGGATGTTGGCTATGTCTGTAGGTTTGGTATATTTTGTATCATTATGCAACAATTCAGAGCATATCTGGGAGTTTCTGCCCATGTTCCTGACATAACTAAAGAAGGCCTTGTGATTATCTTTAGTGTCTAGGGCAATTTTTCTTTCGAAACTGGCCTCTGATGATTTTATGAGGGATCGAATTTTCTTGCTAATACTTATCAGAGATGCCTTCCCTTTTTGGGATTTTGCTCTGTCATGTAGTAGCTTCCTCCTTCTGTTGTATAGCTTATTTATGGTCGGGGTCCACCAGACCGGTCTCCTGTTTTTGGAGGAGTGAGTCTTGGTTTTATTTGGGATAGCACAATCCATGCATTCCTGCAGGTGCTCATAGAATGCATTTGTAAAGGATTCTGCAGATTGGGCTGTATTATCCTCTGGCCCAGAGGCTTTGAAGGATTCCACCTCAGTCCTGAGAAGTGCAAAGTTGGCTTTTGAGAAATTCTTTACAGTGATTTCCTTGGCTGGGGGTGGGGACGGTATATGGATGTCCAGGGGAATTTGTTTATGGTCTGATCTTACCAATGAGGGCTTTACCTCTGGTGTGGAACATAGAGTCCCCATGTTGGTGATGACCAGGTCCAATATGTTGTTCCCTCTTGTGGGAGTGGTGACCAGTTGTTCCATTGCATTAGAGTTTATAAATTCAAGGAACTGTTGGGCGAGGGTGTTTGGGCTTGAGTAGTTTTTCCAGTCAATGTTTGGGTAGTTGAAGTCACCCAATAACATAGTGTTTGGAGAGATCTTCATATTCTCCAGTGTTCTCAGGAATGCCAAGTGGGGTTCCTGTAATAGGGAGGGTGTTCTGTAGCAGGCTACAAACTGAAAGGCAGTTTTGCCTGCTGTTAGTTGCACATGGATGGTTTCCGATGCTTCGTGCAGTGCCACTAACCTGGAGGTGTAGGTATCTTTGATGAATATAGATACTCCCCCTCCTTTTCTGCTTCGGTCCGAGTTTTGGGGCCGAAACACATGGTATGAGTTATAACCTGGTAGTGCTGGGGTGCTCTCAGGAGCCTTGAACCAGGTTTCTGTTACTGCACATACATCGATTTTCTCCATACTGAGGAGAGCCTCGAGTGTGTGCATCTTGAGGTTTAGACTTCTGGCATTGAGTAGCATTACCTTTAGTTTTTTTATCCCTGGGCTGTCTATGGAGGTGGGTTTGTCCTTTGAGCCTTGCCTAAAAAAGGCACTATGGGGGTGGCAAGAGCCTTGGCCAGTATACGAAAGCCTAAGGGTGACAGGTGCAAGCCATCCCTAGTGAAGCAACGTGGCTTGTCGAGCATGTCATCCCAGGCTGACAGACACTGGATCCCCTTTGAATGACACCAATACTTTAGCCAATTGTTGAAACTGATCATTTTGTCTTTATACTGTGGCATCATTCTTGGTGAGGGCAAGATGCTTCTCAAGGCCAGGGTCATACCAGCCTGGGCTACATGGTCAGAGAGCTCCTCTATGTCTCTTTTCATGTAGTCCAGGGAGGTACGTCTCAAGTCATTCACACCAGCATGGACAATGACGGAGTCATACTTGTACTTGCTTTTGAGTGACCTGAGTGCTTGCGTTATGTGGCGGATCCTGGCACCCAACAGGCAGCTTACAGTGACCTTCTCCTTGTTCAGTCTGGTGAGCGGGACGTCAGTGTGCCGGACAATAGAGTCCCCTATAACAAGTGTATTTGGTGTGTTGTTTGGCCTTAAGGGCTGTGACTGTGAGGCACACTGATTTTGTGAGATATCTGATTTGTGGGTATTGTTGAGGGGTGGCTGTTGCTTGCATATCTGCTTAGGAGTTCTTTGCTGTTTAGGCAGATTTTTATTTAGAGCCTCTGAGTATGTTTTTGTGTGTTTATGTGTTGGGTATGCAGATGCAATAGGTCTATGTGAGACTGGATTTGTGGTGTGGGTGGTTACCTTTTCCTCATGACTGACTGTGCCAGTCTTGGGTTGAGAGAGCTCTGCCTTCAGTTTGGCTGTGTAACTGCAACTCTCACATGTATTAGAGTTTGTTGGAAGGAGGAGAGGGTTGTCTGTGTACATAAGGCAATTGTAACATTGCCTCAAAATTCCCAGATTCACCAGCTGGATGAGGGTAATCCTGTCTGATTGGGGTGGGTTGAGACAGTTAAGGTGCACATAGCTGTCTGTATGCAAAGACATATATGGACAACACAGTTGTATAGTCAGACGTGGGTTTAGACATTGGCTGTAATTCTCTTAGTGTAGTAGCATGCCCAGGGTGACCTTCAATAGTAAGAGTGGGACTCCATTCCAGAGCTAGCTGTACTCCGGTCCAGGATTTTGCGTGCTACAGCTGATTGGCTGATGAAACTGTGTAAACAGTCCAGCACCTCAGTGATATACTGGCTGGGGATCTCCTAGCTGTGTGCTATCCATATCCTGGTGTGGGTACAGAGTGCATTGGAATGAGCAGAGTTTTCCATAATAAGTGTAGCATATTCTACATAGCACTGTGATTTTCTTGTATGTCAGTGACAGACCAGTATAGAGTAATGTAATGAACCACTGACAGACATTTGTTTACTGACTGCATACACTGCAGGGAACTTATATTACTGTACAAATTGTTCTGGTGTGCATATTGTCCGTTTATCTAGCCAGTCGTTCCACTTCCCCTTATATGCGTCTCTTTGTCCTTCTGTAGTCCAGTCAAAGGCTTTGTCCACAGTTGCTAATGTTATATATTTGTAATTATGGTGTGAGTGGGGTAGAAGTCATTACATCACACACAGGGTTACGGACTTCACACCTCTGACTCTACCTGTTTAGCAGGTTGCCCATCATTGCAACCCTACTTCTGCTGTGGTACTCAGACAGTTTGTGTTGCAATGTTATTATAAGGCTAGATGTTGGCCATAGCTGTCAAACTCTTACAGACTGACATCTGGACAAGCCCATATATAACAGTCAGACACAGGCCCAGACATGGAGACAGGGTGTTAGTATTGCTCTTCCAAACATAGATAGTGGGTAGAATGGTTTTGTATTAGCTTGCATTTTTTTTATGAGTATGACATCTGCTTTTCAACTGTCTGTCAATGATGTTTTCAGATCAACCTTTATTGTTTTGCAAATAGTTTGTCAGGCAAATGCAATGTTATGGCAAGCAGAACAGATATATGAGGCATACGTGTGGACATTCTGTGACACCCTGTCATTCCAGGGGTATGGATGGTGCCCACTGACTTGTCAGTACTGACAAAGTAACGTACCAGCCATTTATAACTTGGCACTACACTGACTTGTCACAACCTGCTGTTCTACTAGGCACTGCGTAGGTTACTCCGTGCTGCGTACTGTCCATATGTGTGGTCCCTGTCCCTCCATTGTCCAGCTTTCCTGCAGTAACAAATATTGACTTCTAGACAGTGTGTACAAATCGTACCATAGGTGTAGCTGACATGCAAAACAGTTGGCATGGCCAGTCTTGAAACATGGACCCTATCAACCACAGTACTGTACTTAGTCCACTAAGCCACAACAGTGAGTGCTGTCTACTTCCTGACAGTATTAACCATGCACATACATAGCACAGTGATCCCTGCATATTGTGGACATGGAAGAAGTTAGCAAGTTGATTGTGACAGCTGCGGGAATGTATGATCTGCTGCTATTACCTTACAAACATAACTGTTACTGCATTTCTATGGGAACACGGGTGTGTTGGAGGGGGGGGGGCATACCTCTCAACTGTACAGATTTCCACAGACTGTCCAGATATTTTCAGCCCATTTATCATAGTATTGTGGTCGTCTTGAAAAATACTGGGATATCATTAAAGACCAAAGTTAGAAAGTAATGACAGACATTTGAGTTTCAGACTTCTTACCCTTCAGAGACTTAATTCAACTGCAAGACCTGTTCTAATTTCACTATCTAAGTTTGTAAGAGCAGTATTTCATAACTGTCCCTAATTGTGGGTCATTGCCACACATTTCTTTATGGCTTTGTACAGATGACTTGTTGTGAGAGGCTGAGAGGTGTGTATGGGACTCCAACATTGACATCCATACATGTGACCTATGACCCTGCAATTTCTTAGTCCTCCACATATATTGCAGTGCATTTTGCCACCTTCGAGACTACTGCATATACTGGGGCAGCCACTATTTGATGGACATTTCCTGTTGTCCCACAAAGCTGTCAGTTGTCTGCTGCTATCCCGGTGACCCACCCAATTCCCTTGCATACATTCAGCAATACCATAGATATACCACCACAGTCTACTACTCCATTCATCTGTTGTTAAGAAGAGTGACTTACCTTGTGCCTGCAGCAGTTGTGAGGACAGTGCTTCAGGGCTGACTCTGTCAGATGCATGCAATACACAGCGTGTACATGGAAAGGTACATATAGTGTGATGTGTGTGGCATCCTTTTTACTCCGTGTGCAAGTCAGAGTGAGGTGTCAGCCCCTAGGTCCCTAGGATGTCAGTGTATGTGCTATGCATTGCCTCTTTGCCAAGTCCAGGGTGTACTGGGCATGCCTATGTCTGCCTACAGGGACAGGCTCAGGGGGTTCCTCCTCCGTGTCCCCCTGTGCCTGTGGGGACCTTGGCAATGGTGGCAGGCTGTGTGTCCCTTCACTGTGATGTTCCTGCAGCAGCTGTTTCTAAAGGATCATATTCTGTAGAATGTCAGGTAGTATGAACATGTGTGCACATGTGGCTGGAGAGTACTGCAGGGCTTCACCAGATATGTCAAGGCAGTGGAACCGTGACTTGAGCAGCCCAAACACACACTCTACCATGTTCCTAGTTTGTGCATGTGCCTCATTATTGCATTCTTCAGTTTGTGTGTCTGCATTTCTGATGGGTGTCATCATCCACCATTCCAGTGCATAGCCAGCATCCCCCACAGCATCCCCCACTAGATGACCATATGGGATGTTGCCCCTGGCTAATGCCTGGTACAGCTGTGATGCGTGCCAGTTGTGGGAGTCGTGGTAACTGCCAGAGCTGCCAGCACACACATTGATGAAAATGCCCTGGGCATTGCACATGACCTGGCAGTTGATGGAGTGATATCCCTTGTGGTTGACATAGTCTCTACCCTCCTCACCACGTGGTGCTTTGATGTGTACATGGTGGAAGAGATGCATATTGGTGGGCCTCTCCTCAAGGTTTTTGGGGAAATTAATGTGCTCACTGGCATGTATTAGCATGACATCCAGGAACTGGTGGAGTACCCTGGATAAGGATTCCTGTGAGACCCCCATGATGTCCCCAGTAGGTCTTTGGAAAGTACCCATAGCTAGTATTCTTAAGGCTATACATACCGTTGTTTCCACTGGGATGGTTTCCCTTCTGTTGGCTCTGGGTCTGAGGTGAGGGTGGCAGAGCTCGGTGAGTTCCTATAGTATGTCCCTGTCCACCCTGTAGCACTCTACTATCTCCAGCTCATGTAGCCCCTGAAAGGTTACCCTGGGTCTAAACACTCTTCTCCTCCTCTTCAGTCTGGGCCAGTTGTCAGCATCATCATCATCACTGACCTCAACCTGTAGCACTCAGAGATGTAGCAAAGCAGCAGCAAGCCAGCGACCCCTATCATTTTGTCAGTTAAAACTCCCAAGTGTGTACTCCAATGGTGCAAAGTATGTGGAAAAAATCAGATTTGAAGGGTGTCTGCATAGTTTATACTGGTGTGCTGCAGATGTAGCCTGTGTGATTGGCTGACTATGATACATTTCACCTGCCGACTATATTATTGAGGGGTTTGAATGGGCCAGTGGGAGTGGCAGAGGGATTATTAGTCATTCATAGTTGATTGGCTTTTGTAAGCTATTTCCTTTTTTTTTCAATTCCCTCCATTTCTAAGCCCGACACCGCTCCTTACAAACCTGCAGCTCCAGTGTAAACATTGTTTAGCAGATTAGAACCTCCCCTGTACATGAGCACACTTAGCTTTTATTTAGCTAGCTAAGCACAGCTTAGTAGCCTCAGACACACACCCCTGCTTAGCTAACACAAACAGGAGCCACTGAGCTTGAATCTGGTTACACAAACCATGACATACCCCCTTTTCATGTTAGCTGTCTCTTCTGCCTACACTAACATGGTTGTAGCCCATACACAGTTAGTACCTGTGGACACGGTGGCCCATTTTGCTATTCAATAAAATTAGCTCATTTACATACACCTAACTGCATATACCCTAGATACTGCACTACACCAGAGCCTATGTCCTTAGCAACCACTCTAACCTGCCATTGTATGACTCTGCATACTGGCCAGTATAATGGGAAAATTTAGTATAGCTTTAAATGTCATATTTTACAATTTACATTTTTTTTTTTTTGCAAACTAGCATGTTTGTGCATTGCTGCACGCCACTTAAATGTGGCCTATGTGGTAAAAAAAAAAGTTTAATTTTTCATTAATTGTATCACTTTTAAATGTCAATGGCCATAGTTTTGGCCATTTGCATGCCATCTGAACCTAATACATGCTTTTATTCGGCCTGTCACTGCCCCTGTTTTATTTTTACATTCCAGTACATGGTTACTAACCACATTTTTCCTGCAGACACTGCACCTACACAGATGCCTTTCTGCTTTCTGGATCACAAAATCACCTCATTTGCATGGTTTTCACCAGGAGATGAGATGATTTACATTCCGCGATTGCTTCAGTGCCTGCTGTGTGTCTGCACGCTCATGCACGCACCCAGCCCTGTTTTCTGGATCGCTCGGCCGCCATATTTCATGTTTTGGCCGCAACACTTTTCCTACATGGAGAATCTTTCCATGTAGGGTTTATTGAATTACCCCCATAGTGTCAGACTTGTTCTCAGGAACATAGATGTTGGACAGCTATCAGAGTAGAGTTTTTATATCAAATAATAAGTATCTAAGTTGGTAAAACAGTGAAGATTTATTAACGAGCTTTGGAACAGAGGACTAATAGAAGTCATGCTCGCTGAGTTAAACACCTACCTACTTAGGCAGAGTCTTTCAGGTCGAGCTAAGGCACACTTGTACAATCCCATGTACCAAGTGAACTTAGCTCTTAACCTCTTTGCTCAAGAGCAAAGGACAAAGACAAAAATAATAGGGGGACAAAGGTCACAAATCAGGGAAGATCTAAATATTACTCTAATTCAATTAGAAAGTTATTATAACAGCATATTTTACATTACCATGCATTTGTTTGAAGAATAAAAATCTATGCAACTCTAATGACTGACATTATTTACTGATTGTAATACTGAGTGATTTACCAAAAATGTTACATTTTATGAGGCACAGAGCAAAGATATGAGGCAAAATCAAGGATGTTCTTCAAACTGGGGAAAGTTGAGAGATATGTCTCTGAAGTTGCACATGCCTCAATACCTGGGAATTTACTTTCTTCTCCATCTTTATTATGAACATCCGACAGGACATTATAAAAATTCCTTGTCTGTTTTAACAAAATGATAAGAAATAAAACCTTAGTATTGACTTCCCTGGAATCTGTTACATTCAGTGAATCTGGACTATAAATCAGTATGTACAAATCCATAGCTGAGCTCCTCAGAATCTTGAGCAAGTATTGTTGTGGTAACTGCTCCACTTCTTATCTGATGGCATTTGTTGGAGAATCTCAGATGTCATGATATATAGATGGATTCCAACATGATGTTCTCAGGGAAAAGCACCAGATTGTTTCCCACAAGATGCTCTGACAGCAGAGTACATGGAACAGGATCACAAGAAGACAGTGCCTTCAAACTCAACAAGCCACTGGAAGGTGTATGATACTGCAATCACACATTGTAACTTGTAGCATTACACATTCACTATGTTTTCCATCCATGGAGGCATTGCAGAATAACCTTGCACAATTCTCCACAGCATTTCATACTGGATAAACAGATTCTTTGCTGCCCAGAAAAAACTTTCATTCTTTCCTCCTCCCACTGTGTACTTGTCAAAATTTTCTTCAGACCACGACTTGAGTCATACCAGTATAATATAATCATACTTTGCACTGGAACCAAAACCAAAAATAAGAACAAAGGCATACTTTCTGGCCTATAAATCCTAGAATTCATTATTGCATTTCATACAGAACATTACTAAGTTAGAAGACTTCAAGGAAATTAAATATATATATATATGAAATGCAGGTGGCTGGTTACCTGTGCATTGGATGGTTAGTAACTTTCTGCCTGATATATTTAATTAGAATAACTTCTGCTTTAAGTGGTTGAAATGAATATTAATTTATTTAAACAATTAATTATGTGTATCTGCTTTAATGAGCTGCCTTGAGTAAATGTTTGCTTTACATTTTACCACTGTATTTTCATAATTCTTGCAAGATTGGTTTTAGGTGAAATAGTGCCCTAGGTAAAGGGCTCCATGGCAACCTCCTGTGGCCCACTGTTATGTCTTAAAACACACACAGCCCCCAGTCCTCTTTATTTATCTCCCAAATACTTGCCTCCCCACTACATCCAGTTTACATTTTTCTTCCTTTTCTCACATTTTGTCTTACTTTTCACTTTTCCTACATCCTTTCAACCTACCCTGACTTACAAGATTGTGTAATATTTAATTGAATTAAACCAGGAATAGCAAACCATGGCTTCGTAGATGCTCTGAATTGCATTTTAGTTCTTGTTTTAAAACAACCTTTTCATTCCACGATGATCTGAAAAGAACTGTGACCAAAGAGTAAAATTCCATTTTACTGTTTGACTTTATTTTTTCTTGCAACCTTTCAATAAATGCTAAATGGCCAAGAGTGTACTGTAATAACTGTGTAGGAAACAGCTGACATAAGCCTGGAATCAGGAGCCACCAGAAATCATGGTGTTATAGATGCCATGATGTGCATTTTAGAGCATTTTTTCCAACTTTTTGAACCAGTGATGGCATGAATAAAACTCATGAATAAGGAAAGAAATTCTGCCTCCCATCCAACAAATTAGTTATGTCCAAGGATTAATGATCAAAACTAACAAAATAGTAGTTTACAATAAACTGAGAGGACAAATGTCTGTAAGAATACATCAATTCTATCTGGAAATAGAGTGTCTGTCTCCCTAACACCCCACTAAATATAAGAAAGACAGCTTCTGTGTATCCTTCTGATGTTAGATTAGGATGAATGGGAAGATACAAGTGGCCACAGTTATATATTTCAAGTGGCTGCTGTTACATATCTATACAGAATGCCTCCTCACCCCTACCTCCAAAAGACAGCCACCTTCTGTGTACCCCTCTGATGTCAGGCTGGGATGAAACTGAACAAAGCAAAGAGAGCACTGTAGCATATTTCAACCTTGTTGCTGTCGGACATATATAAATAGCATGTCTCCTTTCCCCTTTCCCCAGAGCCCAAAAGATAGTCTCCTGTATGCACATCTAATGCTTGATTGTAAGGAAAGTGAAAAAAAGATCACAGCAGTGCATTCCAACGTGTTGCTGCTGGAGAGTACACTGATCGTATTCAGGCTGTGCGGACCTTCTGTGCACTCCTCTGAGATTTGTGAGAAATATTAAAAAATGATACATGCTATTGCAAACTTGCATGCACACTTCTGAAGACAAAGTAATAATGGCCACATTGACCTAAACCCCCCAAACAAGGTATAGCAACCTTCTGTGTATATCCTGGAGATTTCATTGTAAGGAAAATTAAAAAAAAAATCATAACCAAACCATCTCTAGCCCCCAAGCCAACATACAAAATTTATAGCAACCCTCTATGCACACAACTGAGCAGAGCTTCTTTTGGAGTAGGTGTAGTTCAGGGCAGACACCACTAGTATGCCCATGTCAAAATCTACCTATACAGTCTAGATTAGAATGTGGGAGCCACCAGTTCCCTAGAATCTCTAAGGGTCTGGATATTCTATGATGTATTTTATGCCTAATGTCTGAAACATAATGACTCATCTGTTTTTTACTGTTACCCAGAAGAGTCATGTATGTGCCCAATAATCTGTATTGTGTGTGTGTGTGTGTGTGTGTGTGTGTGTGTGTGTGTGTGTGTGTGTGTGTGTGTGTGTGTGTGTGTGTGTGTGTGTGTGTGTGTGTGTCTGTGTGTGTGTGTGTGTGTGTGTGTGTGTGTGTGTGCGCACGTCCAAAGACAAAAATTGGAGATATTAACACCAAAGCATACCAGTTTTAAATTGATTTCAGCAAAAGCAATACTTAATGTGACACCAAGTCAGCCATGCCAAATCAATGACTATTGTGTAATACTGATCAAACAACAGCAGTGGTAAGTCATTTTTTTCCACATGCGGCCTCCTTACCCATCAATTAGTGCCACTTTATTGACTGAGTACACCTTAGCCGTCTGATTGTGGTAATGAAATAATAACAACAGTCATGGTAATCAAGTTTGTTTCACACAAACACATTGTAATTATAGTAAAGCATTCCATCTTACTTCAAACAAATGCATACTAGTACAGCAAAGCAAAAGTAGTGCCTATTCAAATTGAGCAAACAACAAAAAAGTCATTTACTTTCATCCACAGACAGCGCACATCTTACCAACAGTTATATTCATTTCTGTATACATTTCAGGCATTTAATTGTGATAAAAAAAATGTCCATGTAATGCATTTCAACTATGTTCAACAAAAACAGTAGCCACACATTAAAGAATCCCAATTCACACCAAGCACATTAGTCCTGCAAAGCCAGAATACTGAGCAAATAGCAGCAGACAGTTGTCATTTTCTTCCACTGAAAGCCAAAGCAACTATAGTTACTTAAATAAAATAAGATATGTCATCAGTGTTGTCACAAATGAAGGGCGTGGTATCTCTAATATAGGTGTACTGCTATCTAACAGTAATCCTTTATGCTCTGATACCACATTTCATCAGGAAGGTCACAGAAGAAGGACAGAGCATCTCTATCACAGGTATACCGTTCTATAACAGTAACTCAATACGCCCCTGTACCATATGGCATTGGGATTGTCACTGATGATAGGCATGGTATCACTATTATAGGTGCACTGCTATGCAAAAGTAACTCATCATACTGTGCTGCCATATGGCATCAGGGATGTCATAAAAAAGGACATGGGATCTCTAATATAAGGGTACTCCTATCTAGCAGTGACTTGTCATGCTGTGGTACATATTGCATCAGGAATGTAATTGAAAAAGGCCATGGTGTCTCTAACATAGGAGTGTTCCTGCCTAACAGTAACTTGTCATGCTCCAGTACCATATGGCATCAGAAACATCACCAGGTAAAACCATAATGTCTGTAATGTACTCTTACCTAACAGTAATTCATCATGCTCTGGAACCATATGGTATCAGAACTGTCACCAAGGAAAAGCAAAGTTCTTCCTTTGCATGTTCTCCTAAGTGTACACATTTCTCCTTACATGATCTTACTAATGCTGTATGAATGGTAGGATGATCTTAATATCTCTGTATTCCATTCTTTTACCTTTCTACACTATAAGGTATGCATCAAATTTGACGTATCGTTACTTGAAAATCTTTTTCTTCCGCTATCCTAGTGAATGTCACCCACCAGGACTCTGCTTTCCATAGGTTCATTCTCCAGGACACATGTCCTTGCGGTCATCTCCCATTTATATATCCTCAATACACTCTACTAAAGAGATCTCTACAGACTTTAACCCCAGTCCATGAGAGAACCCTGCTTCAGTGCTAGCATCATGTCAAACAAGTTTATGTTGCACTCTAGATGGGTGAAATATTTGAAGCACAGATAATGATCAGGTTTGTTCTTAGTACCAAAACTCTATGGCACTTTGTTGACCATTTACTTCCATATAACAGTTCATCTCTGACAGCCAGACTCTGTTTAAAAATAAACACAAAGTTTTTGTCCCTTTCTACCATTTTGAGGCACATGTAATTTCAATATTTGGGATTCTTCTGTGAAGAGCATTGAGAAAACTATTGTAGAAATCTATATTTACCATATCCATGATATCCCCTTCATCCACCTAGGTACTGGCACTGCAGTAAAAAATGGATTAAGATGGACTGACAAAAGATTTGTACCGTGAAGCCCTGATATGTATTAACATTTACGTACTCGGCCCATTTTTCACGCAGAATCTTTTCTATGAGGTCCCCTAGAATAAAAGACAGACTATCATTAAAGTGCTATTAGTCTGAAATGTCCCTAGATTATCTAAATGCTTAAAAAGATACAGCTATATAATTACATAAGAAGACAAAAAGAGAGGGTTCTAATAAAGGGTCAACAACAAATAAGCAGTTTAGGCAGGACAAGAAGACTGAGATGGTGACAGAGCGGAGCAGTAGTCTGGTCTAGGAAGATCTGTGGTGGCAGAAGATATATGGTCTGCAGAAAAAGACAGCACCTATTGCTATCATACTTTTGGCTCTAGATAGTATGGTCTTTAGTGACTGCTCCATTCTTGTCATCTTGGTACATGAATTCACTTCCACCTTCTACAAGAAACACAGGCACCACCACCACCTTCAAACAAATACTGAAAATCATCTCAACTCTTCCTGGCTATGTTCCTGTTCTATAACCTAACCTCTTCCTTCTCCTTATATGATAACTAAACTCTTATGTTTTTTTCTACTAGTGACTGATGATACTTTCTCCATATTTATTTTTTTCAACCTCTCTGATTGAATTCATCTGGCAACCAACTAAATTCCTGCTTTTATGTATATATTCTGTATATATTACTGTAATCAAACCAACTAGATTCATGCTTTTATGTATATATTCTATATATATTACTGTAATCAAACCAATGAAATTCCTGCTTTTATGTATATATTTTGTATATATTACTGTAATCACTATGTGTAACACTGTTTCTACTTCTGTACCAATTAATGTTTAATTTTTTTCTGTATCTATGTTCTTGTCAGAGCTTTTCTCCCCGGGTCTCCACTGAAAATGGGCACTTTTAGGCCCAGTGGACTTTCCCAGTAAATAAATGCAATAAAATAAATAAATAAATGAATCCAGACAAAGGTGCACTCAAGAAATACATTCCCAGCAAACCGCAGTACTGTCTCTCTCATTTGTGGAAATGACACTCATGTGACAGTCATTGGTATCCTTTCAGATATTTGGCAGCAAAAGAGTGTGCAAAATGCCTGCTGTACCCACCAGTGTGGGAAATAAAATAACTCAGACCGTCAGTCTTATAAAAATATATTTTATTATATACGAATAAAATTAAATGCAGTGTTTTCCAGGCAAAGACAAAAGTTTTGTGGTTTAACCAAAAACACATGTACCTTTAACTCAGTCTGGTGTTTACTCTTATATTGTTGGGAATAATTTATAGTTTCTTTTTCAGGTCTTCCTATACTGTGGTTCTTTAGTTCTTCCAGATTTGCTGCTCTGGACACCAAGTTCTTTTTCATAAGGGGTAAATGCTTTATGCTTGGGCTTCTTTCAGCCATTTTTTTATGTTACATGTATTAGTTCATTAAACAAATTTGTTCTTGATAATGAACTTAGGAGTCCTTGTCTGTTAGAAAACAAGTTCAACTTCAGAGAAACACCAATCCTTTAGACAAATGCAGCTATATCTACAATGAGCCATTTTAAAACTGATGTAGACATTAAACAATTTTATACATTTTTGAGTCAGTTGTACTCTTCCAAACAATAAGATTCACCACACCGTGTAATAAAAAAATGCACACACACACACACACACACACACACACATATATATATATATATATATATATATATGTATATATGAACTAGTTGGAACTGGTCTGGCATAGGGTGTTTAGCTAAGAGCTCAGGGACAAGGGTGAATTGGTCAATTCCAGTGTTTCTATTTTACTTTAATTTTTGTGGTATTTAAAATCCTGTATTTGCATGGGTTTGCACTTGTTTGTGCATCACACACCACCGCAGTGCTGTTTTAACCTTTTGTGAGTTATCTCAGCTGCATTTTTTCCCTTCCAGCACTCCTGTGTGAGACCCTCCCTTGAAGCTACTGTATTGATTTTATCCAGCCCTACTCACACAAATAGGTGCTCTCCTCAGATAGTATCTGCTCTACTATCCCTGACCTCTCTTCCACTGATTCTGACAACCATGGACAGACAATTTCCTATGGTTTCTCCTGCTAGCCTGGTCGATATGGGCATCCTGAGACAGTGTAGCAACTGCCTCATGTACACGGACAGCCCTCTACTACTACCACCTAGGAACACAATTTGTGAGAGACGTAATTACATTAAGAACCTAGAATCCTTGCTCTCTCAATCACAAGCCAGTACTTCTGGCACTGGGAAGGCTGTCTGCACAAATAGACAAACACCAACACCACACCTCTAACACCACCCACACCTGTACAATACACTCCCACATATGCAGAGGTTTTCAACAAAAACATACCTAAACAAAAGAGACCTCCAAGGCAAAGACCACACGAACATCACAACCCACAGCACCAAGCACCACAGATAGTACACACGCCTGTATCTCACAGTATCTAAGACCCAGCCATAACCCCAGCATACTAATCATAAGAGACTCTATCATGAGACACACAGATGTGCCCCTCACTAGGCTAGACAAGGATAAAGTCACGGTAAGTGCCTTGACAGTTGCTAGAAGCCACCATATCATGAACGCACCAAAGTCTCTTAACAACAGGTACTGCTATGACTCTGTCATAGTCCATGTTGGTGTGAATGACTTGAGATGCACCTCTCTGGACTGTATGAACAGAGACATGATTGAGCTTGCTGAATATGTGTCCCACGTAGGTATGTCGCTAGCCTTAAGCAGCATCCTACCATCACCAGAATGATGCCTCAATGCAAACAGAAAATAATTGACTTTATCAACTGGCTTAGTTTCTGGTGTCATTCCAAGAAGATCCAGTACCTGACAGCCTGGAAGGACATGATTGACAGACCACAATGCTTTGCCAGAGATGGCCTTCATCTGTACCCCCTGGGCTTCAGGCTTCTGGCAAGTGCTCTTGCCTCCCCCATTGTGCCTTTTTAGGCAAAGTCATGAGGGCAAAATTATCAACGTGAAAAATTCTTCTAAATGAAATTTAAAGGTCATGCTGCTAAATGCTAGGAGTCAACATGAAACTACACTCATTGCAAGCATTTCTTGGCCTGGAAGATGCTGATATTTGTGCAGTCACTGAAACCTGGTTCAAAGCTGCAGAGAGCATCTCATCCTTACCAGGTTACTTGTCCTACCATACTTTCAGACCCCAAAAGGAGAGCTACAAAGCCAAAGGAGATAGAGTTTCAATATTTATCAAAAAGACATACACACTTCCAGGCTTGTCAAACAATATGACGCACAGGAGACATTCCAGGTGCAGTTAACTGTTGACAAAACACCTATTCAAATCATAGCTAGCTACAGACCCCCAACCATGACTCAGGACACCCACATCACCTATCAGGACTTACTTGAATCCATCAAGATTCAACCCTCTATGCTGATCCTGAGCAACTTTAACTACCCAACCACAGAGTGGAAAACCTATCCTAGCCCAAACACGAACACCCAGAAATTCCTGAACTTTGTCAATGCCAATGCATTCCATCAGCTAGTTGACACCCCCACGAGAGATGAAAATGTCCTGGACCTGGTACTAACCAACATGATTAGCCACTGTAGCACCCCTACCGTGTCATCCTTCTTGGTAAGATCTGACATAAAGTGATCACTTTCAAAATCACCATCTACCATGACCCCTGCCAGGGTAAAGCAAAAAAACTTTTTCAAAGCTGACTGCAACCTCCTGAAAGCAGGTATAAACAGCTTCACAGCCACCATCCCTTCAGCTGGAACTAGCACTAATTTCCAAGCCTACTCCAAAAAACTATATGAGCACCTACATAGCTGCATGGACTCAGCAATACCTGACAGGACCAAATCATCTTCCTCAAGGAAGGACAAACCTGTCTGGTGGACAGCAGCAATATACAGACTCTGTAATAAAAGGAAAACATTGCTGTCCAGGACCAAAAAGGAGCAGGTGCCAAGTTGGAAGCAATCTCTCCTTTGTCTAAACGAGCAAATAAGGTCACTGGTAAAATCTTCTAAGGCTAACTTTGAGTCTAAATTAGCCAAATCCACTAAGGACAGTCACAAGGCCTTCTTCACATTTGTCTACAATCTCAAAGGTAACACCCAAATCTACTCTGAACTGGTGGTAGATATAGCCAACCTGCTGGTAGATAGGGTCACCTGGGTCAGTGAAAACTTCACCATCCCTGTCCTCACCATCAGTAAACCAGGACATCGACAGCACCAGCTCCCCTCCCCCCTCATCACCAGGGAGCAGGTCTTTAATGCCCTGTCAAAGGCAAAAATACAGCCTCCATGTGACCCCACAACATCCCTGGCTGCATCGTACATGAACTCAGGCAGGAGCTCTCAGCACCATTAGACACCCTATTCATCCAAAGCCTGAGCACCTGCTTCATCCCAGCCAAATATAGGACAGCCACTGTCATCCCTCTACACTAAGGTGGAGCGTCCACCAACCCAGGCAATTATAGGCCCATGAGCCTACCTAGCTTGATCTGCATAGCCATGGAATGCATTATCAAGGACCTTATAAACAAGGACATTGGCAACCACCAAACGCTTGACCTCACACAGTTTGGTTTTGTCAAAGGGAGATTATGCCTGTTAAACTTGGTCGACTTCTTTGAAACAGTAACCAAAGCCATAGATGAGGGGAAGATGGTGCACACTACCTACCTTGACAAAGCCAAAGCTTTTGACATTATTCCCCACTCAGGCATAATAGTTAAACTCTCCCAGCTAGGCATCAACCCATTTGATAACAGATGGGTAGCTAACTAGCTCACTGATAGAACCCACGCAGTTAAAATAGGGGAAGCCACCTCCAGTAGTAGACCATAATGAGGAGCATACTCCAAGGATTGGTCTTAGGGCCTCTACTGTTTGGGATATACATTTCTGAGGTGCAATCCAAAACTAGTGGTCTGTGGCTGACCAAGTTTGCAGATGACTGCAAGCTGGGTGCTGTCTTAAATTCCCCTAGTGATGTGCACATCCTCCAAGATGGCCTTACCCAGAAGCATGGCTTCAAACTGAATGCCAAGAAATGCATCATTATCCCCTTTGGGGAAAATGGCACCCCCACTAATTATTACATTAATAACAATGTGCTAAGCACACAATCAGTCATGAGGGACTTGGGCACCTAGGTTGACAGCAAGCTGACATTTGACCACCACATTGCCTCCATTGTATAGAAAGCTTTCTAAATGGCCCATGTCATAAGTAAGGGTACTTCATCCAGGAACAAGGACGTCATAACATCCCTGTACTCCTTCCTTATCAGACCCATTATTGAATACAATGCCCCCTTCGGCATGTACCTTGCCAAGCACATGCAGCAGCTGGAGAGACCACAGAGGCTTCTGACCAGGAAAATCCAGGGTCTCAAACACCTAGCCTATACAGATCTCATACAGACTGCTCAAAAGTGACCTGTGTCTGGCATACAAGACCGTCTCAGACCCAGCCTTGATGGAGTTGCTGCATATCTGTAAGTCAAACTCCACTTGTGTAACCCACATGCAAGGCCTCTGCCTGGTCTGTAAGATTAATAGAATTTGTTGGCAGGATCGATTTTTGTCCTAAAGCCTCCCCATCTGTGGAATAGACTCCCTTTCCATGTCAAGCACAGTACCTCATTAGCCCTCTTTAAGAGTAACCTGGATGACTGGATAAGAAACAGAAAATACACCCATGGAAGCCCACCTGTGTCCCTGCTGGGCAGGGGAAACAGGTGCTGACTTTGTGGGAACATGGTCGAAATTCCTGGCTAGGCTTATAAAGGCCTCTGGGCCAATAGCCTAGTATCACCCTATGAACCTATATATATATATATATATATATATATATATATATATATATATATATATGTATATATATATATATATATATATATATATATATATATATATATATGTGTGTGTGTGTGTGTGTGTGTAGACTAAGTTGCATGCTTTGTATCATGTAGTCCAGTACGTCCATTTTCACCAGCTGCTGCAAAAATTGTAAGCTAAATAAACCTCTGTGTCTTTATTGTTACACCTTTTCACAGAGGTCTAGATATTTCAGAACAACTCATAATATTTTCTGGTCTCAGAACGGGATAAAAAAGCAGTAGAAGTTCAACATTTCTGGTCAATACAAGACACATGCACAAGTACTCCACTCAAAGAACTGTCATCAGATATCATGCTACTGCCAGCATAAATGAATTGAATAAAACAGCACAGGAACCATTTTGAAAACCAGTCCCATGGTGTACAGGGATAAAGACCATACTATGACACAGATGACAAAATTTTAATAGTGCTTTGGGCACTTCTAAGATCTGACAAGGGAAGAAGGGAGTGCATGGCCATTGCAAGCTCACCCATTTTGTGGGAGAGCATGGCATCCCTGGTTGCACTTGGGTGACACCTAGTTGGAGCACTAAATGATGCAACCATGGAGCACGTGCAGCCTATTTAGACATACGTCTAGCCCAGAGATCATGCAAAAGCACAATCTTTGAGGATGGCAGCAGCTGTGGAGATTATAGAGCTGTCACAAGGATGAAATAGTGCTCAGAAGGTTAGGGTAGGCTGCCTCACCAGACATAAAAGCTGGCCTGATTCATAGCACCTGACTCTTGCCAAAGTAGGAATGAACAGGTTAATACTTAATGCTGGGCAGGAACAAATGAGTTGTAAGACTCTTCCCTAGCTTGCAGATACCTTGCTCTCACTCTTCAATGGAATAAAAATAAATAAATAAATAAATAAATAATTGCACTATATAAGCCCAAGATTTACTAGAAGAGAGGCTTATATATCTCTGCAGGATATGCACACTTTGCTCAGATGGATACTCTGGTTTGTATAAAATGATTAGAGTCATCAAGCATGTCTGTCAGAGGAAAGTGGGGGCTTTAAAAAATAAAGACCATGCATCAAAATTTAAAACAATGAGACATTTTGACAAAAGTAGTAAAAAAGTGCAAAATGGAAAACAGAATGAAACCATCAAATAAGTAAAAAAAAAAAAAAAGGGTGCCAAAGGGGAAAAAAAGAAAAATTAGAGAAACTGGCAAAATAAGCAATGAAAATGATACAAATGCACAATTCAATTAAATGACACAGAATAAGTTTTTGAATTAATAACCACTTGTCTCTTGAATACAGTGCTAGATACTAGACTCTTTAGTAAATCAGACAAATGCCATCAATATCCTTTCATGCACAACTGTATTTTCTTCACAGCATCCTTTCTACCACTCACCTCACTGATGAGTATGTTTTTTCTAGGCACTCTATTAGAAAACTGGAAACAATGTATTGCATACATTCATTTGATGTGTTTGATGTCATTAAAGGGCAGCAATTTGTTTTGGCAATTATAAAAGACAGATTTAAGCAATGATGTTGCTCTCAGAGGCAGCTAAAAAGTGTAAATTGTTCATAGGTTCATAGGTGTGTACTAGGCTAAAGGCCCTGAGGCCTTTACACGCCTAGCCATAGGATTACACTGACATAGTGCCACCCAACCTTAGTTCCCAGTGCCTCTTTTGAGTGGAGCCACTGGAGTTATCCCCAGGGTGAATTTTCTGTTTCCCATTCACTCATCAAAATTTCTCTTGAAGAGGGTCAGCGAGGTGCTCTGCTTGACATGTATAGGAAGTCTGTTCCATAGCATGGGCAGTCTCTGGGTTATGAATCTTTCCCTCCAGCATGTTCTGTTAATTGTGGTAATGAGGAAGAGGTCTCTGGAGGGTGTGGTGTGGAGGGAATGGGATTTCTTTAGATGTAGCATTTCTAATAGAGCTGGGTCAGACATGGTTTTGTAAATCAAGCAGAGATCGCCTCTAAGTAGGAGATATGAGACAGAAAATAGTTGGAGTTTTTTTACTCTGTCCATATAGGACAAGTGTTTAAGGCCTAGGATCCTCTTTCTGAGGTACTTTTGTAGCCTTTCCTGTTGTTGCAGGTGTCTAGTGAGGTAAATGCCAAATGGGGCATTGTACTCGATGATTGACCTAATGATGGAAGAGTAGAGGGAGACAATGAGTCAATGACCTCTTTCTTCCTGGATGCAGAACCCTTAGTAATGAGATGTGCCACATAGAAGGACTTTCTGACCACAGTGGCAATGTGGTGATCAAAAGAGAGGTTGCTGTCAACCTGTATTCCCACATCTCTTATAATGCCTTCTCTGTTCAGTGGGCTACCATCAATGTGGTAATTTATGGGAACCGGGTTTTTCCCAAAGGGGATGACGACACATTTTTTTGGCATTGAGTTTAAGGCCATGGTTCTGACACCAGTTGTTGATCTCAGTAAGGCCATTCTGTAGGATGTCAACATCACTTGGGGAGTTAATAATAGCACCCAACTTGCAATTGTCTGCAAACTTTGTCAGCCAGAGTCCCTTCATGTTGGCCTGGACTTCAGAGAAGTAGATACCAAACAGGAGAGAACCCAGGACCAAACCCTGTGGGACTCTGCTTGTGACTAGTTGGCAGTCTGACTTGGAGTCAGCTACTTTCACACTGTGGGTTCTATCTGTGAGCCAGTTTGCAATGCACTTAGTGATATAGGGGTTAATATCAAGCTTATTGAGTTTTTCTATGATTCCTGAGTGGGGAATGGTATCAAAAGCCTTGGCCAGATCAAGGTAGGCTGTATGAACCACCTTGCCTTCATCCACAGCTCTGGTGACTGACTCAAAGTTGGCAACCAAGTTGAGCAGGCATGATCTACCCTTCACAAAACCAAACTGTGTGGGATCCAGTGTTTGGAGATTCCCTATATCCTTGTTTATTAGGTCCATGATGATGCATTCCATAGCTTTGCATATCAGACTCATCAGGCTAATGGGGCAATAGTTCCCGGGGTCTGTAGTCACTTCTCCTTTGTGGAGAGGGATGACTGTAGCAGTGCCCCATTTGGTAGGGACAAAGCCTGAGATGAGGCTGTGATTGAAAAGGGCACAGAGGTGAGGTGCCAGTTCACTCTGTAGTTCAGGTAGAACACAACCAGGGATATTGTCATGTCTCATAGAAGCTGTATTCTTGGCCTTGGACAGTGCTGTTTTGACCTGTACAGCATCTACTGGTATTGTGATTTGTCTTTTGGGGGGAGAGGGATAAAGTTGGCACTGAATCTGTTGGCCAGTATACTGGCAATATCTGTTGACTTGGTATAGGAGGTACCATTGTGCAGTAGCTCAGAGAAAATCTGGGTATTGCCATGGAGATTCTTTACATAACTATAGAAGGGCTTGTGGTTGTCTTTAGTATCTGCTGCAATTCTGTTTTAGCTTTAGAGGATTTGATGATGGATCTCAACTTTTTGTTGAAGCTGATAACGGGAATTTTCCCAGTCTTGGGACGTCACCTTATTCCGCATGAGTTTCCTCCCTCTGTTGTAGAGTTTGTTTATGGTAGGGGACCACCAGATTGGCTTCCTTTTTTTGGAGGAGAATGCCTTGGTTCTATTGGGTATGGCGAGATCCTTGCATTTGTGTATGTGTTCATACAGTGCATTGGTGTATGACTCTGCAGTCACGCAACTATTCTCCATTTGCATGGGTGCCGTGAAGTTAGCCACCTCTGTTTTTAAGAGCCCAAAGTTAACTTTGGAGAAGTTTTTCATGGTGGTTACCTTTGTGGGGGGTGAGATGTGGATTTCCAAGGTGATTAGTTTGTGGTCAGATGTAACCAGGGAGGAGCTGACTATTGGTGTAGAACAACAGTTGCCCATGTTAGTAATGAACAGGTCAAGGATGTTGCTACCTCTAGTGGGGTTAAGAACAAGCTGGTCCAGGGCACTGGAATTAATGAATTCCAGGAAACGTTCAGCAAGTGTATTGGTACACGAGTAGTTTACCCAGTTAATGGAGGAGCAATTGAAGTCGCCTAATAAGAGAGTGTTAGGTCAGACCCTAATATTTTCCAGGGTGCTTAGGAATCTGGTGTGCAAGTCTTGGGACATGATTGGGGACCTATAGCAGGATACGACCTGAATTGCTGTCTTACCCAATGTTATCTGCACCTGAAGTATCTCTGATGCGTTATGTTGGGCTACCAGTCTGGAGGTGTGTGCATCCTTTATGAATATGGAAACACCACTGCCTTTTGAGCTTCGTTCCAAGTTCTGGGGCCAAAAGGTGTGGAATGAGTTGTAGCCTGGTAGTGCAGGGGTGCTTTCTGCTGCCTTGAACCAGGTCTTTGTTATAGCACAAATGTCAATGTTCTCCATTTTAAGGAGTGCTTCGAGCAAGTGCATTTTGAGATTTAGACTTCTAGCATTGAGCAGCATGACCATCAGATTGCATTTGCTTGTAGCTATTACAGTGGTAATTTGGTCTTTGGAACACTACCTAAAAAAGGCACTGTAGGGGTGGCAAGAGCCTTGGTCAATATCCAGAAAAACAGGGGTTACATATGCAGGCCATCTCTGGCAAAGCATCGAGGTCTGTCAATCATGTCATCCCAGGCAGACAGATACTGGATCCCCTTAGAATGACACAAGAAACTTAGCCAATTGTTGAAATCAATCATTTTCTGCTTGTACTGTGGTATCATTCTGGGTGATGGTAGGATGCTGCTCAGGGATAGGGTCATACCCACCTGGGCTACATAATCTGAGAGCTCCTCCATGTCTCTTTTCATGTAGTCCAGGGAGGTACATCTCAGCTCATTCACATCCACATGTACAATGACAGAGTCATATTTGCATCTGTTGTTGAGGGACCTAAGTGCATGTGTTATGTGGTGGATGCTGGATTCAGACAGGCAGCTGACTGTTACTTTCTTCTTATTCAACCTAGTGAGTGGGACATCAGTGTGCCTCACTATCGAGTCACCTATGACTAGTGTGTTGGACATTCTGTTTTGCCTTAGGGGCTTTGGTTGAATGGCACACTGTTTAGGACAGTTATGCATCTCGTGATTTGTGTTGTGTTGTGGTGGTCAAGTGCATTTCTGCCTTGGAAGTCTCTGCTACTTGGGTTGATTTTTATTGAGAGCCTTCATGAAGTTGGGTGTATGGTTTGTGTTTTTATATTAGGCAGTGCTGGTGTGTATTCTGGAGGGCTATGTGTTCTATGTGGTGTGGTGCAAGTGTTGACCTTCTCCTCTTGACCAGCTATTCCGGTCTTGAATGGAGAGTGCATGGCTTCCAGTTTGGATATATAAGTGCATCATTCGCAAGTCTGAGTGTTGGAAGGTAAGAGGAGAGGGATGTCAGTGTACATCAGGCAGTAGCTACATTGCCTCAGGATGCCCAAGTTCACCAGGTTAATAGGAGAAAGCACAGGGAACTGACCTTTAGACATGCCTGGAGGGGTGGGCATTGATAATAAGTACTGGATCTGTTTCCTTGTAGAATGTTTAGTGCTAGTAGCACTTTTGTCTGCTCCAATAATTGCTACAAGAAATCTGGTAAAGTGCTAGACTAATAAGCTAGTATAAGTGCAGGAGAAGAGAGAACTAGTAGATCTAAGGGAAAAATTGAAAAGTAGATGCTGGCACTGCTCAGAAGCTTACAAACAGTCCTGGATACAGCAAGTCTGTATCAGGACTAGACTAGTTACAGGAAAGGCAGGAAACAAGTGCAAACGTGGGCTTTTAAACAGGAAAGTTGAGAGAGATGGAAAAACTGTCCAAACAGCCAATAAACTAAAATTTTGGGGCCGGGAACCACTCCTCTTCTTGCAGATAGGCTACCTAGTGCTTACCACTCCCACTGATAAGCTAGAAGGTTTCCCTCCAACACAGAAAGGCTTGGCAAGCTCAGGAGCTTACAAACAGTCCTGGATACAGCAAATCTGTATCTGGACAAGACTAATTACAGGAAAGGGGGGAAACAAGCTTAGAATTTTTTTTGTAAAGTGGGAAAAGGAGAAAGCTGGAACAGAAGATAATTCAAGGTTAAGAATCTAAGTGGGTTGGCCTTCTCAAATGTTCTCTCTCTAGTAGGTAGAATGAACTAATGACACTAGACTGGGAGGAGTATCCCAGATCAAATATACAGTATGGATGGGCAACTGCAACGACACCAAGTATAAGAACAAGACACCAGTAGGGAGGGCGGGTTATTACAGCTACTAGCTGTAGCCACTAAATGAAAGTTTTAAACAGATAAAGGAGCAAGGAGACTCTAAAGAATGCTTTTAACTGCAAACAAATCAGTTATATGATACCTGACTAGAACACAGAAACCTCAACAAAATGCACAGAAAAACATAGATAGAGCACTCACAAACAGAAAATAAAACTCTCAGTATGAAAAAGCAATTTGCAGTTAAGTAATTCAGTAAACATGCAATTAGAGCAATG
Source organism: Protopterus annectens (assembly GCF_019279795.1). Lineage (NCBI taxonomy): Eukaryota > Metazoa > Chordata > Ceratodontiformes > Protopteridae > Protopterus > Protopterus annectens. The sequence continues at coordinate 129,426,873 of NC_056742.1, read as the reverse complement.
GAACAGTATCTAGCAATGAAAAATACAATTAAAAGAGTATAAAATAGTACATAAATGCAGTGAAACAGTAAAAAAGCTTTATAACAGTGCAAAATGTAGTAGATTAACTGTATAGCACAATTATAAGCATTACAGGCATGCAATTCAATGAAATAAGTCTAAGAAATAACTTATTCTGCTCTTGGAATCTTAAGGAATTTCTGCTTAGTCCCAGTAATGAGTCACCATCCACAGCCTGGTAATTGCACAATATTCTAGAAAAAGCACCTAAGGTAAAGAACTTGTGATTTTATACTTTGTATGTGTTTATAAGGTACCAATGAGTCTGCCATAATTCCATTTGATTTTGTAATTCTCAACATGCTGTTATCCTGTTCATAGAATAAAACCTATTTTGTTGCAGCATGACTGTCTCAAAGGTTTTTATTCAAAATAAACTATGTCACAATGACAAACTCTGCCATTAATTTTTACTAGAACCCAAGGATCACAAAAGTATATTGATGCATATATAATTCAGTTAAGATATAGAACTAAAGACAGGGAATCTGGAGACTAGCATGATTTGTTACTAAGAGATTGAAATATGCAGCATACAAAATAATAAACTTAGAAACTTCTGAAAGAAACAGATTTAGAGCAGTAGAATTAATATACATTCAACCCTGAGAACTACAAAGGATCTGGATACAAGCAAAATTAAAATGAAGCATAAACATATCAGAAATGGAACAAAAACAGTCTGCTGGTGCAAATAACAATGTGAAACAAAGTAAGAACCACATGACAGTAAAATGGCTTACTAAAACACAGTTTTATGAACAGTTCAGAAGCTATTGTTTATTAAATCATTTTTCAAAAATGTGCAAAGGTTTAAAAAGGAAATCTTAGCAAGAAAAAAATATTGCAGATAATTTATGTGACAACAAGTGCAGGCAGTTCAGTCATTAACTCAGAAGCAGAAAGCTATTATTTTTAAATGCTACATATGGGTTTATTGCAAAAACTCTTAATACAGAAATGGCAGAATCAAAACAATGTTTTAATAAAAAGAATCATAGGATTGAGTGACTGTGTATTAATGCAAAACATTTAGGGTGTGTGCATGTGTGAATATGTGGGACTGCATGTGTGAGTATATATGTGGTTGTGTGCTTGAGGCTGTAGTGAGGTGTTTAGTTTGGGCACTCTGTGTGTGTGTGTGTGTGTGTGTGTGTGTGTGTGTGTGTGTGTGTGTGTGTGTGTGCATGAAATGAATGTATGAATATGTGTATATGGGGCATACAGATGGTTGGGAGACTGTCATCCAACAGACTAATGAGAAAATCTTGCAATACTGGGGGAGCACAAGACACCAGGCATAACTATTTGGGTCTATATCATATGTTCAAAGTTTTATTACTTTGAACATTAAAATATTGAATGTAAATGTTATAAAACTTTGAACATATGTAAAAAAAAAACAAACCCAAAACTAATGGCTGTAGGAAGGGGGCAAGCCCCCCCTGCACCCCCCACCCCCCGCTCTTTAAATGTACCAACTCCTAGACCGCACTATAGTGCAGTATGTAGTGCGGTCTCTGAGTTGGTATATTTAAAGAGCGGGGAGTATGGGGGTGCAGGGGATCTTGCCCCCCTGCTTACACTAGTCAGGTAAGTTCCCTTTTTTTTTTGATTATATGTTCGATGTTTGAAACTTTGAACATTTAAATTCAATTATTTGACATTCAAAGTTTTCAAACTTTGAACATATAATTTAGACCCAACTGCTTAACCTCATGGCTTGAAAGCACTTAAAAGACATGGGTCAGGAGAAATACTAGACAGCATGGATAATTCCTGACATTGTCCCTTAATGGCACTTAAAAAAGGAGTGGGTCTGAGGGAACAACAGACACCAAGAAAAACTCTTAACATTGTGCCTTAAAGGCAATTAGGACAAAAAAAAAGAAGAAAGATGATGTGAGCCTCGGGGGGGGGGGGGTAGACACCAGGGATACTCTCTATATATGGCATACTCTAAAGGGAATGAAACAGACTGAAACCTTGTACCCTCCGACCTCAGAAAGGATATCGGTCCTCTTCAAAACTACTAACCACCTTAGGTAGTTGAAAATATTAACTAAGTATTTCAAAAATATGTAAAGTAAAACGAGGAAAATTCTCAAACCCTGCACCCTTGCTACTGAAAGTTACAGCCTTAACCACTATGCTAACTAATAGGTTAGTGTACCCAGGGTTATTTTATATGCTAAAATGTATGACATTCTAATATCTGGCATGAGTCACTGATTACAACAGTCCATGAGTTATAAGGAAAAAGGTACATAAAGCTACAACTGCAGGCGTGTGTCTGTATAGAGGAAGGCTTCATAACAAACTGGGAAGCACACTAGATGACACCAGGGAGAAATTTTACAGTATTACATGGAATCATTTAAAAAGTTAATAGAGCCATGTATGTTACAAACAATAACAAGAATGACATTCTAATATCTGGCATTATTGACTGACTGTAAGGATCTATGATTTATGAGGCAGGACAAAAAAATAAGATGAGACATCAGGGATATTCTGACAACACAAAGGCAGTTAAGAGGTATGTTGGTTTGTGTGTGTGTGTGTGTGTGTGTGTGTGTGTGTGTGTGTGTGTGTGTGTGTGTGTGTGTGTGTGTGGTTTGAATATGTAGATGTCTGCATATGAGAGTAAATGGGGTTGTCTGTGCCAATGCACTGTTAACTATTGCAGGGAAGTACTGTTTTGCACTCATGTTAGTTAAGGGCAATTCAGAGACATGCAAATTAGCTAATAATGTTTCCTTGCATGTCTTTAAATCACAAATCTACAAATCATGTAAGCAGCCCATTTTTACTGCAGCTTTTACCAACAGTGATATTTATTTTCTGAATTCCTGGGCTGGTCTTGAAAGTCACAAAAAGAGGCTATCCATCTGCATTACTGACATTTTTGGTGAAGAGATTATACCAATGTGTCACACAGAGCTGTGTTTTATTCATAAGAAGAAAAACATAAGCTTTTACTTTGAATTACATCACTACAACAACCATGCATTCTGTACTGAATGTCTTGTGAACTGTTGAAAACAACTACATATAAACAGTGTGGAGATGCCATTTCAGTGAACTAGACTGCAGTATGCCATCAGTGAACACAAGCTTTCACTTGTCTGTAAAACCAAACAGCGGCAAGTTCAAGTGGTGCAAGGTCTGTACATTTGTGAGGTCAGATATTGTCATGGTTATGCAGGACATGATTCATTGGCAAATTTATTGATGCAGATGTCCATAAGCAAACAGTTAACACATAAGTGCATTGCCATTATAATGATGTGCATTGTAGTCTTACAATATAGCACTGAAGAATGCAGTCAACACCACTGCAGACAAAACGTATTAAAACTGCAACAAGTCTGATAATTTTGTACTATATTGATTTATTCTCAGGTCCTGGGTGTATTCTGGGCCATTGTAGCATAAAGCATAAGCTATAGGTTTCATCACTTGCACATGTGCTAAGAAGTTACTGTTGCCTTACGACGAATCATTTAGAAGGAAATAATGTGAATAAAAAAGCTGAATGTGATTGTAAGACAAACCGATCCTACTCTTCATGGCGTAACGGTATGATGACAGCAGTAAAACAGGCATGATTAGAATTTGCATAAGATCCAACAGAATGATTCTAAGGGAATATTATCCATTAAAAATGTTGAATATGTTATTTCTACAATGCTTAGACCTACATATTTTCTGTGATTGATATCAAAAAAGGCTTCTGGTAAGCTAAAGTGGATCCAGACAGTTCAAAGTCAGTGATCCATTTGTGAAGCTATCAGCTCAAATGTCAATGTAGTACACTCATTAAGATACACAGTGTGGTCCCTTAGGGAAACAAATTCCTGCAATACCATTTGGTATTTCTTCACTGCATAAGGATTTAAAGACAGCTGTTTTTCACAAATCATTAAAGAACTGAAAGGCATTATAACCATCACTGATGATGTATCAATTTGGGAAGAACTTAAAATGTAACATGATAGAAGACTAGAAAATTTAGGTTGATGTAAATCAAAACTGAACAGAGACAAGTGCCAAATATGCATGACAAATATCAGCTGTATGAGATGTGTCAACAAATCAGGGTATTCAGATTCTGAAAAGGTGACAGCAGACATCCAGATGTGAAGAAGTACATAAGATAGTCAAGCTGGACTGAGATTTTGTGACATAGTAAAGTGCTTATCCAGATTTATGTTGCAAGATCTTAAAACTTTCAATACTTCTAAGAAAACTGCTTGTAAAATGCATGGTGTGGCACTGGCGGACAGAGAAAAGATTCACATTCCTAAAGACATTTCTGGCAGAATCTCCTTCTCTTGTTTTCTATGATGTGACAATTCTAGTCATGTTGCAAGCCAATGTCAATAAGTCTGGTACTGATGCAGTTTTACTACAAGAAGTTTCAGGAGTTGGTTGTGGTTTCAGAGTAATGACAGAGTCTGAAGACAAGAAATGTTCAGATAATGAGTGCCAACTTATTGTTTAGGGATGTAAAAATTCTACAAGAATGTGTGAGGTAAAGAAGTCAGTAACACAGATCATAAACTATGGCAGAATAATTTTCTAGGTTCCTCATAATGTACCAGTTACATCTGCAGAGAAAATGTTGCTGTCTTTGAAGAAATATGATTTGACAAGTAAGTATAAACTTGGCAGATAAATCATATTGCTAAGGCATTAAACAATGCCCATCTCAAAGAATGCAAGAAAGAAGTGCTTTACTGTCACTTGCAAGTGACAGCCATCATCCTTACCAGTGCTTGAGGAAAGGCTACAAGAATTTGTGAAGTTCCAGTCACTGTCAGATGGTAAAGAATTATTACTGAGAATGCCAGGGCAGCAGGATGACAAGAAAAAAAAAACTGTATGCAGATGTTGTATAAATTCTGCAATGAAAACAATTATGTTAAAGGCCTTGTACAAATCAGCAAAAGGACAGCGATTATCCAAGTGTGAAATAAATTGCTAGAGAGAACTCATGAGATAACATCTTGAATTTATGAAGGACAAAGAGAAAGCACAAGACATGTTTTCACCAGATATGTATCATCAAAATTGAGAAACTATGAAATATGCATGTTCATATGAATGTAATGTGAAAGAAGACATTATTAACCATAAGATTCCAGAAAGATCATGGATAAAACGCCTTGCTCATTTGTTGTATTATTTACTTGATGTTTCCACAAGTCATTAAAATGAGAGTCAGGTCATCAAGTTCAGAAATTATGCTAATCAGAGCAATTCTTTTGAGACATTTGATTTCAGTTGTTCTTATTTCAGAAAATGGTCCTCAGTTTGTAAGTCAGGAATTTCATAAATGTATACATGAATGGGAGATTATAGCAATAACCCACGCCTGGGTGTGGGTAATGCTGGATTTACCCACGGTTGGTGTGGTTTGGTCATGAGGGCGAAGCCCGAGTGGCCAAACAAAGACAACCATAGGTAAATCCAGCATTACCCACACCCAGAAGTGGGTTATTGCTATTATACAATGACATTATTTAAGAAAAAAAATAATTACTTTTCTTATATAATGGCATTGTATAATGCTTCCTTGCTGTCCTACCGCAGCTGTCTGGTATTCTGCGGTAGTTCTGATGTACTGCGCAAGCGTAAGCTTACACAATAGATCAGAGCTGTGGGCAAAAGCAATGGAGAAAGCAATATCTCCATTGCTTTTTTTTTAAAGCTGTCTCACTATGTTAAACCCATTTCACATAGCGAGACAGTTTTGAAAAAAGCAACGGAGAAAGCAAGATCTCGGTTGCTTTTTACAAAGTGTCTCGCTATGTTAAAGGAGTTTAACATAGCAAGACAGCTTTAAAAAAAGCAACGGAGAATCTCTGTTGCTTTTTTAAAGCTGTCTCACTATGTTAAACCCATTTAACATAGCGAGACACCTTTAAAAAAAGCAACGGAGATAGGAAGATCTCCGTTACTTTTTTAAAGCTGTCTCGCTATGTTAAACTCGTTTAACATAGCGAGACAAGTTGTAAAAAGCAACAGAGATCTTGTGCTCTCCGTTGCTGTAAAAAAAAAAAAAAAAAAGAGTTATACTAATGGAAAAAGTCCGGGTGACCGGACCTTTTTTCATTATTATAACTCTGATTTACAACGTGCACGCTTCCCAATCAGCGTGCACGTTTTGGAATATTAATGGGGGGGGTCATTGTATAATAGGCATATAATAGTAAATGGAAAAATGCAGTCAAAAGGCTCCTGTGGGCCTTTATTGTTATACATTTTAATGTGTTGTGGGCATTACGGAAGAAGCCACTGTAGCAGATACAGCAAGAAAATGGAAGAAGTTTGAAAACCTTTCTTCAGATTAATGAACTTCAGCTGAATTCCAAAACAAGCACCCCAAAAACATGGCTCATTATTTTTAAGAAACAGCAGATATGATAGATGCAAACAGTATAATCCTCTCTGTGACTTCAGCAGGCCTTATTTAGTATTTCTTAATCTAAATGCATCAGCTATGTCTTATCAACTTGCAAGTCTACGAGAGATAAATGTTATGAGTATAGCTGTTCAAATCTTTGGCTCAACAAAACATTTTTAAAAAGCATTTTTGTTAGCGGGCAAACCTTCATACACTTCATAAGAAGGACTTTACCTCTCACACACCTTATTTAGTTATATTAACTGCTCAATGCCCAACCATGGCGAAAACCGAAAATAAATCATTTAAAAAGATAATACTCCAACATACACATAGAAAGTATAGCAACAATGACTTCATGTGAAGAATGTCGATACAGAAGTTCATTATCTGACAATTGAACATGTCCAGCTCTAAATTCCTTGACTTTATACTCAATAAGTTAAAGGGAAGTCTTTCTACATACTGCTATAGAGCAGTCATTCTTATAATATATATTACATAGCTTAAAAAGGAAAAAGTACAGTTGTACACTTACCATAAATTTAGATGTTCAAGTGTATTCACTGTTGCAGTCATTACATTTGGGTTATCTGCTTGCACTAGCCCTCAGTCGGCCTGATTAACAAAGTCTTGAGTCCTGTGTCAGTTGCTGTCCCTTCTTCCATGACGTCAGGTCATCAGGGGTATAAAACATGCAGCCGATGCCATTACATCAGTTTTTCTTGCCCCAGATGTCAAGTGCCCCCCTAATGGGAAGCAATTAAATGTATAAATATACAAGGATATACCTCCAACAAAAAAGCAAATACACCAAAAAGCTTTTAAGCATAGTAAAGGAAAGTAGAGGTATAGCCAAAAGAAGTTAGGGGGCTGGAGGAAGGGTAACCAGGACTGCAACAGAGAATACACTCGAACATCTACATTTATGGTAAGTGTACACAACTGTACTATGTTCTTCATGTTTCACTGTTGCAGTCATTACATTTGGGTAGATTTCCAAAGCTAAGGTTGGGGGGAGGAATTTAAGTAGCATAAGGCCCTGCAAGACTGCAGTGGCAAAGCCAGCTCTTGACCTAGAGAAAATTGGTAAATGATAATGCTTGGTGAAAGTATGCACAGAACTCCAGGTAGCAGCTTCTAGGATGTCCCAGGTAGGGACGCCTCTGAGAAAGGCTGTAGAGGTAGATGCAGCCCTAGTAGAGTGGGGTCTGATGCCCTGTGGGGTAGGTTTTCCATGATGCTTATAGCAGAAATGAATGCAATGGCCTATCCATTTAGAAATGGTTTGCTTTGAAATAGCCTTCTCCTCTTTCCCTGCAGCAAATACCACCAGCAGTTGTTCAAATTTCCTTTGAGGTTTAGTCCTGTCCAAGTAGAATCTAAGTTGTCTGTGCACATCTAAGGAGTGCAGTATCCATTCCCCTTTGTTCTGTGGATTAGGAAAGAAGGTTGACAAATGAATGAACTGATTAAGAGCCACACTAGATACCACCTTGGGCATGAAGGAGGGGTTGGTTCTGAGGGATACCCTGTCCACATGAAAGATGAAGAAAGGCTCCACTGCCATAAGGGCCTGTAATTCAGATACCCTTCTTGCTGAAGTGATCGCTAAAAGGAATGCTGTTTTCCAAGAAAGAAATTTTAAATCTGCAGTAGCAGCTGGCTTGAAAGGAGGACGAGTGAGTTTCTCCAAGACAAAGTTAAGGTCCCAGGCTGGAGTTGGAGCTCTCCTTGGTGGCCTTAAATTTTTGGCCCCTCTGAGGAAATGCTTGAGCAGTGGGTGAGAGAAGAGGGGAGGTTCTGTGTTATAATGAGCTGAAATAGCTGAGGCGGGAATTTTGATGGAGGAAAAAGACATTCCCTTGTGAAGCATCTTAGTTAAGTATTGTAAAATCTGAGGTAAATTGGGTGCTGCTGTGCTCATCCCTTGAGATTGGTTCCAGGCACAGAATCTTTTCCATTTCGCAGCATAAGATTTCCTAGTACTAGGTCTCCTTGCCTCTAAAATGATGTCCATCACTGGTTTACTGAGGGATGGTAAAGGAGAGATTAGGTAATTAGTCAGGCTGCTAGGTTCAGTGTTTGAAGCTGAGGGTGCAGAATCTGGTTCGCCTGCTGAGACAACAGGGAAGGTGTATGAGGCAGGTGTCATGGGGCCAACCATGACACACTGCGCAAGAGGGGGTACCAGTGTTGGCGTGGCCAGTCTGGTGCAATCAAAATCATCCTTGGCTTGTCCTGTTTGATCTTTAGTAGTACTTTGGAGAGCAGAGGGAGAGGAGGAAAGGCATAAACTGATTTTTCCAGCTGAAGGACAGAGCATCCACTTTCCACGCTTGTTTGTAGGGAATCCTTCTGCAAAATATGTCCAATTTATAGTTCTGGGGGGAGGCAAACAGGTCTATATCTGGGCTCCCACATTTGCTTGTCAACATGTTGAAAATTCTTGGTTCCAGTTTCCACTTGTGTGGGTCCATGAGGTTTCTGCTTAGTCAGTCTGCAAGTGTATTTAGTTTTCCTGGCAGGAATTGAGCTTGTTGATTCACTTGGTAGCCCAAGGCTGTGTTCCACAATGCCATGGTTAGTCTGCAGAGGGGGTAAGAATGCGTACCCCCTGCTTGTTTATGTACCACATAACAGTGGTGTTGTCCATCTTTACCATTAGTTGTCCTGGAAGAATGGGATCCTTGAAGGCTGTCAGAGCATTCTGTACAGCTAACATTTCTTTTTGATTGATATGCAGGTAAATTTGACTTGGGTTCCATTTGCCCTGAATGCACTTCCCTGCCAGATAAGCCCCTCATGCATAGTCTGATGCATCTGTTGTTAGGGTTTGGGCAGCAGGGGCTAGCGTGAATGGTAGCCCCTTGTTTTGGTGGCAGGCCTCTACCCACCAAAGGAACTCTAGGCATAGGCAAGGTATGATAGGAATCATTGCTTCTAGATCCTGAGAATGTTGACACCATAGGCTTTTTAGATACCATTGTAGTTTCCTTATATGCAGTCTTGCATATGGAATTAGAAGAATGCAGTAGGCCATGAACCCCAAGGCTGTAGTATTTGCCTTGCAGATAGCAGGGTTTTTGTGGCCACTTGTTTGAAGTAGGTTGTCAAATTAATCTGTTTCTCTGGTGTGAGGAAAGCCAACTGGGAAGTTATATTCAAGCTTGCTCCCAGGAATATAATTTGTTGACAGGGTACCAGGTGTGATTTCTTTTCATTTATGATGTAACCCAGACAAATCAGCACCCTTTGTACAAAGGCCAGATTATTCAAAAGTATGTCCTGGCTTTTGCCTGAATTAGACAATCGTCCAGGTATGGGTATATTTGAATATTTCTTTGTCTGCAAAATGCAATAACTGGGGCTAGGCACTTTGTGAATACCCTGGACGCAGTAGATAAGCCAAAGGGCAGTGCAGAGAACTGATAATGCGTGTAGCCTGCTTTGAAGCGTAGGTATCTTCTGCAAGATTCCCTGATAGTGATGTGCAGGTATGCTTCTTTTAAATCTAATGTTGCCAACCAAGCATCCTCGCCTAGTATAGGAAGCAACTGGTGAAGAGCCAGCATCTTGAATTTTGGAATCACCAAAAAGGTGTTTAGAGTAGACAGGTCCAGGATTGGACACCATGAATTGTCTTTTCTGGGTACCAGGAAAAGTCTGGAATAGAAACCTTGTCCCTTTTCCTCTTCTGGTACCAACTGAATAGCCCACATGCTTATGAGAGAAAGTACTTGCTTTTGGGCCTCTGACTACTGATTTGGGGGTAGATCTGGCCACCCGCTTGGTGTTGGTAATGTGTTGAAGTGAAATCTGTGTCCTTGGGACACTATATTTAAGACCAATTTCTCCTGGGTTATGAGTTTCCAGTTTTTGGCCTGCAGACCAATCTTTCCGCCTAAAGGAGCATTCAAGTTGAGAAGTCCTTGGAAGTTTTAAAGGCAAGTCATTGAGACAGTTGTCCATAGGGGGGAGTCTTACTACTCCCAAATTTGGATGCAGAAGCCCCCCACTGCTTAGTCTTGAGCGTACCCTGTGATTGAAACTTGGGGTTTCTACTGTGCCTGGATTTGGATTGAGAAGATCTGGAAGGTGCAGGAAAGGACCAATTCTTAGAGGGCCAATGCCTACTAAATCTTGGAGGCTGAACTTGTAAAAAATCTTTCACGTTTTCATAGATTTAGCTTTATCTTCCATCTTTTAAGAACTTCTTCAGCTTTGTTGCCAAACAGGCGGTCCTGATTTAAGGGAGCATCCAACAGTTTAGCTTTAACATGATCAGGCAAAGATTGCTCCTTAAGCCAAGCATGCCTTCTGAGTACAGACCCAGTGAAAACAGCCCTGCAAGAGGCCTCTAATGAATCAAATCCACACTGCAAAGTATGTTTTCCAACCTGTTCAGCAGAATGCATTGCATCTTGTAATTCTATTTTCAGCACAGTCAAGAATCAACATAATTTTCTGTTTAAGCAATCCAATAACATGTTGTTGATACTTCAACATATGAAACTGACAATTTAAGGCCCTAATGGCCAAGGTTGCTGAAGTGTAAACCTTCTTACCCCATCTATCCAGCGCCCTGGAGTCCCTTTCAGAGGGGGTAGGATTTTTAGCAGTAGAAGCCTTAATGCTCTTGGGTCCCTGTGAAATAGTCTCTGGGTCTGCAATTGGAATTTTTAAAAAGGAACTTGTGAGAATCAGGGACCCTGTAATATCTATCAGGTTTTCTGGGAGCAGGAGGCAAAGAATCAGGGGACAAACTAGATTTCGAAAAGGCATCATCAACAATGTCTAGTACAGGAGATATAGCTAAAGGCATATGCTGAGGCAGAAGTAAGAAATCCCTAAGCCTCTTTTTTGAATCAGAAAAATCCTGGCTTTCCCAGTAAAAATGTTCCCTTAAAGTGTGCAAGGTTTCAGCAAAAGAGAAATCCTCTGGAGGGGAAGCAGAGGGAATAGAGTCCTCTGCATCAGAATCCTTATAAGTAGATTAGGGTAAATCCAGATCATCAGAAGAATCAGAAAAATCAGAATTCTGGTCAGAAGATTCATAAACAAATTCAGTCCTAGGTCTCTTAGTATGGGGTGGTTGGCTTCCCCTGATTAGAGTTATAAGATCTTCAGCCATTCTTATCATTTGTTTTTTAGGCATAGAGGCCTGTGCATGTGGCCTGGGTGTCAGTTTCTTAGGTATGTTTCGAGGTTTAGGCCTTAAAGAAGAAGGAGGCATCGGTTTAATATGCAAGTCTGTAGGCCTAAATACACCCTCAGAAGCCGGTGCCTGCACAGCAGCTCTGGACCCATCCAAGGTAGAGACATCCGCAGGTTCCACAGTTGAAGCATCTTGCTGCATACCGAACTCTGAATGGGTCTCAGTAGAGGCCTGCAAATCAGAAGTAGTGGATATCAGAGCACCTCACTGAGTACTGGCAAACTGGCAACTGGCTTAGGAGAAGCATCATCGGCAGCTTTGGACCTAGGCGACCTGTCTCTGTCTTTATCTTTGCGCTTTTTCAGAATTCCGGTAGTCGGATGGCTAACCAACGACATTTCTGGATAATTGAACTGAGAACTGAAATATTTAGAAGCGAAAATAAATTGATGATGGATAGTGCGTTGATTAAATAAGGCACAAAACTGACAACAAGGTACGTCATGGTCAGGGCCTAGGCAAAGAATACAGTATGAATGAGAATCTATGTGAGGTATTTGCTTCCCACATGTAATGCAATTATTAACTTTTACTGACATCTGTAAGGAGCAAGAAAAGGTTTCCCCAATGGGGTACTTAGCTTTAGTTGAAGACTTCGGTTTTGAAACTCGAAAATGAAAATTTCAGGAGTCGGCCGACCGGCACTTGCAAACTGTTTCTGCTTCGAGCACCGCACGGCAAGAAAGACTGATGTAATGGCGTCAGCTGCATGTTTTATACCCCTGACAACCTGACGTCATGGAAGAAGGGACAGCAACTGACACAGGACCCAAGACTTTGTTAATCAGGCCGACTGAGGGCTACTGCAAGCAGATAACCCAAGTGTAATGACTGTAACAGTGAAACACAAAGAACATCTAAAGTTGGAGCTACTGACAGCGTATTTTTTGTGATGATAATTGTTACATAGACTTGCTGTTCTTCATTTATTAACATTTGAAGTGTTCCATTAACTGCAGAATTGCATGTAATGGATAACAACAGAAACCCTACATACCTGTAAAGGTATACTTGTATAAACATGAATCTGGAAGAAGTTTGAACAAATACTGAGTGTCCATATCTGCTCTGCATTGATGTAGTTTGTATGCAGCTTTGTTATGTATCTGCTTCCATGTAGTATTGCCAATTGATGGATAATATCCTGAGAGGTGAGTGTTTGGAGAAGTTGGTATAAAGTTAGTCTGCAAAAAGCTAACATGAATTAATTTCTACTTTTCTAATATAATTTAATCACTAAATGGTGTATTGACAAAGTCTGTGTAAAAAATAACATTTATGAATGCATTTATTTTATTGATTTTGTATTTACCAAACTGAAAAGCACATTAGATATGAAATACAAATTTGAAATCTGGTCTGGAAAGAATAACAATATCATCAGAGGCCTATTTGTCAAATACAAATATCAGTCTTAATGACATTTAAACAGAAAAAGAAAAGAGCAGTGAATTAAAGCAGTGATGCTCGGGGACTAGCAAAAGAAATTATGCAAGCTCTGCTGTGGTAGTGACTTATCAGGAAAGCACATTGACCACAGACTTTCACCAACCCATGATCTGTATGATTCAATCAATGACTTAAGGAACAGGCCTTGTCATATAACTTCAGATAAGACATCAGCTTTGGTATGCAGTGTAGCTAAGAAGAGCTTTCATATCTGACTTTAAAAAGGAAGAGATATTTCCCATAACTAAATGGAAGATATAACTTTTTATGTAATCCTGGAAATGAGTCTTTGTTTAACCTTATACCAAACTGCCTACTGTGAACCTTGAAGATGCAATTTGTCACAGCTATTCCACTATATACTTAAAAAATCCAAGGGGCTTTCCTAAATGCAGTATGCGGTGAAATTTTAAGGGAGATGGAAATGAAACTGTGCCCTTTTGAAAAAATGGCACAAAACTGTAATGGGGTAAGAATTTATAAAATATATAATAGCACCTTTCAAGCTTGGCTTATAGGTAAGTACTAGGCTAGCTGCCGTTGTGGGCCATTTTAGCCAATTTCCCTTTTAAAGATGAGAATTAGACCTTGCACCTTCTGTCTGTGAGGTTAACACCTTAACTATTATACCAACTCCTAGCCCACTGTAAGAATGATAAAAGTCATAGCAGCCTAGATCTAGAATGAAGAAGTACAAATTTATGCAACTGAGAATTAAGTGACAACTCACAAAAGATTCAGTAAAACATTACAAAACATCATGCAAAGCTATTATATTTTCCTAAATATTTTGTAAAATGTTTCTACAAAAAGCATTTAAAATTCATCACAATACCATATTAAAATCCAACACAAATTAGTTTAAGTTCTTAAAGCTTAATCAGTATTTTGTATGTACATTGAATGGACAATGCAACTAAAACCTGAAAGATGTTAACCACCCAAGACATATACATTGATTTTTTTTTAACATAGCACTATGAGAATTCCCTCTTCTCCGAGGCACTTCCATTTTGGAGTAGCAGGGATGCAGGAGGAAAACACTTTAAATGTATTCAGTGACTTTTACAGATTGTTTTTTTCTTTTTTTTTTTTAAAGATCATACTTATTTGTTTATTTACTTTGCATCTTCAAGGAAATTAGTATCGAGTCACAAACATCTAGCAGAATATCTGTAGTAACTGGAAATGTGTAGGCAAATCGTCAAATTTTTGATGACTAGTAGTCCTGCCCCCACATGAACTTTTACTGGAACTTATGTCCCTGGAAGACCTGTCTGGTAGTGTGTTCTGCATGTTACAACTGTACAGTGAATTTCCAGTGTGAAATCCCCACTTAAGATGGGTTACTCCATAAATCTCTTTTTAATTTTCTTTCATATTACACTGACAATAATTCTATCTACTTTTTTGCATTACCATTTTTGCAAATTCTATATCCAGTCACTGCAGGGTATTTTTCTTTTTTTTTGATTTTCTATATTGCCTTCCCCTCTCTTTCTAATGACCTGTGTCCACATTGCGTCACTTTGTCTTTTTTTCATAAATTATGACTACCATTTTGCAGTATTCATGCTTCTATATTTATTCTTTCCTTTGACAGTATAGCATCATCTATCTCAGGCTTATGATCCGTTTTGTGAGCTTCCAACTCTGTGTGCTGTTGGCTAGAATGTCGTGGCAACCATCAAAATTAGCACTGTAATACAGAGAAACATCAAGGCAGACTTATGAGGTGCTACATCCTACGTGGGGGTTTTACACCAGAAATTCAGAGTGGGATTTTAACACTAGGAAGACATTATCAGATAGACTTGCTGGGGTTGGACTTCAGCTAAAAATCCATGTTAGGGTGGTTGGGCTTCCACAATCAAACTTTTTGATGATGTGTGTATGTGGTTACTGCTGGCACCCCAGCACACCCATATGATAGCTTTCCATTTGCACATACATACATACATATGCCCATCTGATGAATTCTCAGTAGCAGACTCATCCTTGTGGAACTAGGTGTCCCACTCAGCCTGTTGTTATTTATTTGGGTTGTGAGTGCTAGAATAAAAATGTTAAAAGATTTCAGTGAAAATCTTAAATGGGAAGTAAAGCCTGAGCTTAATATACCAGTGTTGTTAAGTTACAGAGATGATTTGATTGTTGTAGTGAAGGGTAAAATGTCACTTACATTTACATTTAAATGGAAATTTGCAATAGGTTTGGTAGAGGGTAAATTAAGGGTCTTAAGACTGAGCTTAAATATGCATTTAAGGCATGAAGGGTTTGCATGGTACAGATATTACCACACACCCAGGTGTGTTGTGAGGAATAAGCCCAAGGGGTAAATTGGTTACAGTTCATGCGGTGGTAGCAATATCTGCACCTTTTATTCCCTAAGTGCCTTATTGAACTTATAAAATGAGCTTCTGTATTATTTTTTATTTATGTATTTATTGTCATTTGTTAATTTTCCCTTTATTAATTTATGTTCTGTAATTATATGTTTTGTAGTGTATTTTAGATTAAAATTGTTTCTCTGCCCATTTTTACAAATTATTAGCTGAACATGGTTATAATTTTTTTTACTGTGTGGAATTTTGGTCTGAAATTTTCAGGGTAATCATTAAAGGACTATTCTGTCAAACTGCAGTGTGTCATTGTACAGTCCAATTTATAACAAGAGCAGATAGCACACAATACCTCAGCTAACTTCTGGCAAGTGAATAATTCCTGGTGTATTAATCAATGTCTCAAACATAATGCAAAGAAATGCATCATCATTCCCCTTGGTACAAATAATGCCCCTTCACATTATCAAATCAATAACAATGCCCTAAGTACCCATGAAGTGGTAAGGGACCTGGGATCACAGGTTGACCGTGACCTTAACTTCGACCACCATGTGTCTACCATTGTAAGGAAAGCTTTCCACATACCTCACTTGACTAGTAAAGGCATTGCCTTGAGAGCAAAAGAAGTTATAACCCCCCTATACTTGGCACTTATCCGGCCCATAATTGAGTATAATGCCCCATCCAGTATGTACCATACTAAGCACCTACAGCAATTAGAGAGACCTCAGAGGTTTCTAACAAAGAAGATCAAGGGCCTCCAGCATGTGCCTTACACAGACTGACTAGAATCCCTGTCACTATACTCCATATCATATAGACTTCTTAGGGGAGACTTATGCCCTGCCTACAGAGCAACCTAAGACCCAAACCTAATGAACATACTGCATATCGGTAAATCAAATGGGTCTAGGGCTAACAGTTCCAGGGACTTAAATATGGCCTGCAACTTAAATAAGACATGCTGGAGGGGCAGATTTATCTCCCAGCGACTGCCACATCTTTGGAACAGGCCACCAATTCATGTGAAACAGAGCATCTCTATACCACTGTTCAAAACGAG